>NC_134487.1:264238382-264838382 GCF_040206685.1 Ascaphus truei | reverse complement strand
TCCCTTCCCACGATCCTCCGCCATCTTCTCCCGCCGCCTGACGTCCTCCTCTCCCACCACCGCCTGCTGTTATCCTCCTCCTCTGCTGCAGTTGCCGCCGCCCTGCACTTGCAGGCCTTTTCCGACGCCCCCCAAACCTACCCGGCCGGGTACTCAGATGCTCGGCCAGGTAATTTTTCCTTGCTTCCCTGGTACCCGGTATTTTTTAGTACCCGGTACGTCATTAGTAACAACCATTATTCTAACTGACATGCAAATGAGCTCATTACACCTTCAATAATATTAACCAGGAAATAGAGAGATGTAATTTAAGTAATATGTAGCTCTGGGATTGCTCCCAGCCAGAGTGAAATAGGGCATATCCCAACCTCGCCTTCAGCATTCACCAATTGTCAGCAAGGGATAACATACCAAAAATCAGTAACACAGTTTGACTTCATTATTCACTAGTCACTCCTCTTGTTATGATATGTTTAAAAACTTAAGATGTTGATGTAATAGGTCTATGGTTGCTGCCCACAGTAGTTCCACGTCACCCAAAGACGCCCATCTAGGCCAGATTTTACAACGTATGATGGTTGTTAAAAAGGCCTGTATTGGATAAAGCTTCACTATTCATTTGTGGTGTGGATCCATGGATATATTGAACCATTTCATGCTATTACATTACTCAACCCATATAAACATAGTTGGGTGTTAATTCTAGACAGAACGCTTGCTTTGGTGATATTACATTGAGCACATTACCTAATCAGTAGTATAGAAAGAGTATATATGAAACTGCAGTACAGTAATGAGTAATAAAACATGATATACAGTATGGATTGGTGAGAAAAACAACACATTCTTCAGAAGAAGACATTTAAAAAAATGTTCTACAAAAAGCAGTAAAGTACATAATATGTATTACAAATGATTACTAGTTTATGGTAATTGTGAATTTGTTAAAAAAATCTCACACAAACTGATGTAATCTGGAGATTACGTTTTGCTTTATATTTAAGTACTTATGTCATTTACAATCTATTTAGCAAAATAGTGATAACTAAAATAATGTGATTTCGGAAAACTAAAATGAACAATAAGTAAAGTTTGAGAAATATTTTTTTAACATTATAACCCAATATACCAAACACGGGCTATTCCATAAAACACCTTCCAGCTCTGGAAAACATCAGCAAAATCAGTCTTAGACTCTGCAGGAACTAGCAACATTTCGCAAGGCTGAAAACTCCAGGTATGAAATACTGTAAGGCTTTTGTTAAAACAAACAAGTCCTATTTAGTAGAGAACCCATTGACTTATATACTTCTCAAAACACTAATTGAAATACATAGAGAGATACCTGTGCACACAACTGATATACCTGCGTACTCTACTAAATAGGACTCTTTCCTTTTCTTCTCCATGAAAACCCATATTTCAGGGTAGATGTCAGGGTAGATGTCAGGGTAGAAATGTAAAATCTCGATCTAAACTACAGTATTAACTTGTGCTTCGACTTTGTCAATTTTGCCCAAACGTTTTTGGCTAAAAGTTGGAGCGAACTTTGTGAAACGTAAGCAAACCGATTTTGGTCAAGTTCTCACATCTCTACTTCTTAGTAAGTATGACCCTGCTTATATATATATATATACTAAGACAGAGTATTATGGAAGTGCAGACAACTTTGTGAAAATAAGGAGACCAATTTTTGTCAAAGAGCCTAACACGAGCGAAATGCATCAGAGTATTGCTGCCCATCATATCCCTGATGTCACCCTTCCAATAAATTGATTTGAACCTTTTTAATGTGCTGAGCTCCATCATTTTTCCTGCTGCTGTGCACCACTGGTTATCTCCGTGGGAATACAATACTATCATCATTTTGGTGGGAGCATGCCAAGAGTACAGTCTAAGTGGTTACTCCATTTAAGTGGGGTTGAGAACAGGTCACACCAGTTTTACAGGCTATATCTGTCCTATTATCCAACAATCCCCACTTTGGAGAAAATACTGGCTTTGGCCTGCCCACTATGCTGTTAACATCTTTTGCTATCATCAGATCAGGTGCATTCAAAGATATTATTCAACATCCTGCAAGCATTATTTCCACTTGACTCACACGGGAATTTATATATGTATACTGTACTGTACATATCCATCATATGCCCTGTAGCACTATTTTTGCTATTTGATAGTAAGATCTTTGGAGCAGGAAATTATTTTGTCAAGCTACACTTTTTTATTTGATACACTTGTCCCTGATAATTATGTATAACATCTCTGCAAAGCATGGTGGATAAGATTGGAGCTATATGAATTAAATACCCAATACAATACAGGACCATACTATGTTCATGGTGTGATTTGTATTTCCATTTAAAAGTATAAATTCTACACAAACATGGTTGAAATTTCATGCAGGTTCTTAATCATATATTTCTTTTAGAGATGATAAGAACTCCTGTTTAAATGGAGGCATGCAGCTGACCTTTTGCTCATAAATTGACCTGTAACTATTTTGTGATTTCTGGAGGTAAATTAAATATAGCAATAGATATTTGCAGTAATGTAGATTTGGGCTAGATTCTGACCAATTCGGCCAATTTTCTGTTGATTTCTGGCAAACAGTTTTCAGATCCTTACTATTTTGGGACATCAAAGGCTTAGTTAAGACCTGAAGGCCATGCTTAATCAGCAAAATAACTGACCGTATTTCAGCCAAGGAAGAAACATACATGTTAGCATAACTCACCTCCATCAGGATGTTAGTGGGTAAGTTTTCTTTTACATTTTCATTTCCAATTCCCGAATCGTCTGCATCAATAAGACTGGCTATTGGAACATTTTGATTAGGTTTTAGAAAAGTAAAGTCACTTTGATTTGAATCCAGAGCCACACAAACATCGTATGAGAATGGCAGTGGCAAAGTCCCATTATTATATTTGGAAAGGAATCTGGGATCAACCTGAGAATATATATTTGTATTTAGAGGGTTGAAAGCTGTGGAATGTTTTAATTTTCTGCACTTTGAGATGATCGCCATCATCACCGTCAACATGAATAAAAATGAAATTAGAGCTAGGGCTATTACTAAGTAGAATTGTAAATAAGACTGAGAGTGGATATCTGTGGACCGGTTACTAAGTTCAGGAAGAATTTGTTGAAAATTTTCTGCAACAACCAGATTTAAGGTAACTGTGGCTGAGAGAGATGGGTCTCCATTGTCCTTCACCACAACCACAACCCTTTGCTTCAAAGCATCTTTCTCTTGAAAGACACGAGATGTCTTGATTTCCCCGGTGTGCTGACCGATGTTAAAATAAGATAGTTCTGAGGTTTGAATAAAATGATAAGAGAGCCATGCATTATGTCCAGAGTCAGCATCCACTGCTACCACTTTAGTTACTAGATATCCTTGTTCAGAAGCAACAGGAACCATCTCGAACACAGCCGAACCATCGCTTTCTGGTGAAGGGTATAGAATGGTCGGTGCATTGTCATTCTTATCCACTATACATATCCTCAGCGTTGCATTGTTGCTCAGAGATGGAGATCCATTATCTTTAGCCATTATTTGGATTTGAAAAACTTTCTGCTGCTCGTAGTCAAATGATCGCTGTGCATAGAGAACTCCAGTCACTGGGTTAATAGACAGATAAGAGGATAGTGGAAAGTCCTCCATATTTGTGTTGAAAATGGAATACAATATTTTAGCGTTTTCCTCAATATCGAGATCTGAAGCATGTATGCTGTATATTGAAGCTCCTGCTTGATTATTTTCTGGCACATAAGCAACATAAGAATGTTTCTCAAACATAGGTAGATTATCATTTACATCTGAAATCTCCAATCTGATGTTTTTTTCAGTGGACAATGGAGGAGATCCTTTGTCGGTGGCTACAACAGTGATATTATAATGTGACATTTTTTCTCTGTCCATGGCATTTGTTGTAATAATTTTATAGTAGCTATCAGACGATGACATTAATTTAAATGATAATGTATCTTTGATTTGACAGATGACTTCACCATTTTCTCCAGAATCTTTATCATGGACATTGATTAGTGCTACCACTGTGCCAGGTAAGGAGTCCTCCGAGATTGGAGAAGAGATTGAAGTAAGGGTTATCTCAGGTGCATTGTCATTTGCATCTATTACTTGTATTACCACATTGGCATGAGATGCCAGGCCACCTCCATCTTTTGCCTGTACAGACATTTCATAACTCTTTGTCACCTCAAAATCCAACCTGTCTGCAATCCTAATTTCACCATTATTTGAATCAATGCTAAAAACATTCAGTGCTTCTACTGGAATGTTACTGAAAGAATATGTGATTTGTGCATTTGAACCATCATCTCTATCAGAAGCACTTAGGATAAGAACTGAAGTGTTGGTTGGGGCATTTTCATTTAATCCAACTTTATATACATCTTGAGTGAAAATAGGAAAGTTGTCATTAAAATCAGTAGCCAAAATCTTAACTAATGCAGTGCCAGTTTGTATGGGATTTCCCCCATCTGAGACTGTTATTATCAGTTCATAGGAGCTTTGTGTTTCACGATCTAAAGACTTTTGTAACACCAATTCTGGAAATGTAATCCCATCAGTGTTGATCTTTTCCCCAAGTGTAAAATGCTGGTTGGAACTAAGATTATAATTTTGCACAGAATTAACACCCAAATCTGGGTCTCTTGCATTTGGTAAAACAAACCGTGCACCTGGTGAAGTATATTCACTCATTTCTAATTCAATTGAATCATGAAAAAATCTTGGAGGATTGTCATTAATATCTTGAATTTCAACTTTAACATTGAAAACATTTAGGGGATTTTCAACAACTGCATCAAAAGTCAGAAAGCAAGTATCTGCTGCCCCACATAAACTCTCTCTGTCTATTCTGTCTGCTATATACAGGTTACCATTTTCTAAATTGACAGTAAAATATTTCTCTGAAAGACGAGAAACAATTCTGAGTTTTCTAAATGACAGCTCCTTAATATTTAATCCAAGATCATTTGCTAAATTTCCTACTGTTAAACCCTTTCTAGCTTCTTCAGAAATGGAGTAGTGAAGCTGACCAGAGACTAAATGACAAAGCCAAGAAAACAAGAAGAAAAATATTACTTGCCATCTGATTCCTTTGAATGTCTGTGCTTGCTGGGTTTTCATTCTTGATATCTGAAATCACCCAGTGTAGTTTCCTGTGATAGCAACAATTTTGTAATCCAGTGGAAATGAAAAATTACAGTGTGATAAAGCCACTTCCTTGGAACAAGAGGAGATAGGTTCTGTTTCTAAGAGAAGCTAAAAATGGTTGTATTTCTTCTTGCAGATCTGCACTGTGCAGGATTGGTGAGGATGACAATGGATCTCTACTTACAGTTTCATCACCTTGTTGGTGAACAGCGGCGCTTTGAGGCATAAATGTGGAACTGCAGCAGAACTGAGATTTTTTTTGTTCAGAACATATTTTGGGAATAAGATAACTAAATCCCGGTGCCTTGAATAAAAATAAATATGGCAAACAGTGTTTTAAAATAAACAAATATTTATTTTTAATTCTGTGTTACTTTGCCTCACTTTATAAGTAACTAAAAAAGTGTTGAATTTACGAAAGACTAATGTCAGCATAACAGCCAAAATGTTAATTTCGTTTACAAAATTCATGTTTTTAAATATGGAACAAGACACAAGATTTCAAATAAAATTATAAATATATACTTCAAGAAAGTAACAGAAAAAACGTGTAACTAAACACAATAATTTAGAAAAGACTACATATACCTTCCTCTTTGTAAGGCAGTAATGTATCCTTAACATTTAAATTGTTGTGTTGTTTTTAAACATTAATAATATAGGTTAAATTAAACTCTACAAATAACTTAAACAGTATGTAGATTTTCCTATGAAGAAGCCAACCATTAACAACTATTAATAAATGTCCAGCAATCTCTTAGAAAAAAAATGTAACACAGGGGAGTTTATTTATTATAGCTATTGTTAAAACAAATTCTTAATTTAATTTTTTTGCTTTGTTTATATGTCTATTACTGTACCTACGGTACTCTTAACTTACTTGCTGTGAGGGTGACATGTTTGCTGTGAAGGTGACTTGTTTGCTTTGAAGGTGACTTGTTTGCTGTGAAAGTAACTTGTTTGCTGTGAAGGTGACTTGCTTGCTGTGAAGGTGACTTGTTTGCTGTGAAGGTGACTTGTTTGCTGTGATGGTGACTTGCTTGCTGTGAAGGTGACTTGCTTGCTGTGAAGGTGACTTGCTTGCTGTGAAGGTGACTTGTTTGCTGTGAAGGTGACTTGTTTGCTGTGAAGGTGACTTGTTTGCTGTGAAGGGAACTTGCTTGCTGTGAAGGCGTGCAGACTTGTTTTAAGAATTAGTTTCACTGTTTTATGCTCATTGTTTATTTATTTTTCCTGTATTGGAATCCTTAAAGCTGTCTAATTCTCAATTTTTTTTGGAAATATGAAAAAATATTCAGGGCAATTTCACGTATTTTATAATTACATATATACTATTTTCAAACCTTCTGTGCTAATTATTTTATTATTTTTCACCAGATGTAAAGGTCAATTTACCTTAACATGTTGGGGTAACTCTTTTGTTCTTTTTTTAGTCTGTATATTTGTGTTGCTCATTTCCCTCAAAACCTAATCATCACTTTCCATAACTTTCTGGACTCCAAAATACTCATAGAATTGTCTCCAATTGACCACATTTATTTCGATATTCTATACCGTATACACTTGAAGAAAACACACGGGTGAATCTTGAAATCTCTGTACACTATAATGCCCAGATTCGCAAAGCACTTATTCAATGTGACATTCAGTTAATCATAACGCAGTATTCACTGAAGCAAAAATGTGACGGATTTCTCCCATTAAAAAAAGCATGACATTATTTGTAATAACTAGTGATGCACCGGGTACCTGGAAATTACCCGGTACCCAGCATATCCGGCCATATTTTCAGACCCTGGAAATTACCAGGCGCTGGGTACTGGGACCAGTATTGAGTACTGTTGTCCTGCACTGCTCCGTCTGTCCTCTTCCTCTCTCAGCCCCTTCCTCCTCCTCCTCAAACACCCCCTCTCCTCTTCTTCCTCTCTCACCCCCATTCTCCACCTCCTCTCACCTACCTGGCTCCGGTGGTCTGAGGTGGATGGCAGTAGCAGGGTTAGCAGAGGAGGAGAACATCAGGCAGTGGGAGATGACCACATGAGCAGAGCAGTAAAACAGGAGTGGCAGGAACGGCAGACACCGTAAGTCAGTGAAGACTTCCAGGTCTGACCGCTTGGGAGTGCTCCTCCACAGCTGTCCTGCTTTGCCACCCAGCTCCCTTCCCACGATCCTCCGCCATCTTCTCCCGCCGCCTGACGTCCTCATCTCCCACCACCGCCTGCTGTTATCCTCCTCCTCTGCTGCAGTTGCCGCCGCCCTGCACTTGCAGGCCTTTTCCGACGCCCCCCAAACCTACCCGGCCGGGTACTCAGATGCTCGGCCAGGTAATTTTTCCTTGCTTCCCTGGTACCCGGTATTTTTTAGTACCCGGTACGTCATTAGTAACAACCATTATTCTAACTGACATGCAAATGAGCTCATTACACCTTCAATAATATTAACCAGGAAATAGAGAGATGTAATTTAAGTAATATGTAGCTCTGGGATTGCTCCCAGCCAGAGTGAAATAGGGCATATCCCAACCTCGCCTTCAGCATTCACCAATTGTCAGCAAGGGATAACATACCAAAAATCAGTAACACAGTTTGACTTCATTATTCACTAGTCACTCCTCTTGTTATGATATGTTTAAAAACTTAAGATGTTGATGTAATAGGTCTATGGTTGCTGCCCACAGTAGTTCCACGTCACCCAAAGACGCCCATCTAGGCCAGATTTTACAACGTATGATGGTTGTTAAAAAGGCCTGTATTGGATAAAGCTTCACTATTCATTTGTGGTGTGGATCCATGGATATATTGAACCATTTCATGCTATTACATTACTCAACCCATATAAACATAGTTGGGTGTTAATTCTAGACAGAACGCTTGCTTTGGTGATATTACATTGAGCACATTACCTAATCAGTAGTATAGAAAGAGTATATATGAAACTGCAGTACAGTAATGAGTAATAAAACATGATATACAGTATGGATTGGTGAGAAAAACAACACATTCTTCAGAAGAAGACATTTAAAAAAAATGTTCTACAAAAAGCAGTAAAGTACATAATATGTATTACAAATGATTACTAGTTCATGGTAATTGTGAATTTGTTAAAAAAACCTCACACAAACTGATGTAATCTGGAGATTACGTTTTGCTTTATATTTAAGTACTTATGTCATTTACAATCTATTTAGCAAAATAGTGATAACTAAAATAATGTGATTTCGGAAAACTAAAATGAACAATAAGTAAAGTTTGAGGAATATTTTTTTAACATTATAACCCAATATACCAAACACGGGCTATTCCATAAAACACCTTCCGGCTCTGGAAAACATCAGCAAAATCAGTCTTAGATTCTGCAGGAACTAGCAACATTTCGCAAGGCTGAAAACTCCAGGTATGAAATACTGTAAGGCTTTTGTTAAAACAAACAAGTCCTATTTAGTAGAGAACCCATTGACTTATATACTTCTCAAAACACTAATTGAAATACATAGAGAGATACCTGTGCACACAACTGATATACCTGCGTACTCTACTAAATAGGACTCTTTCCTTTTCTTCTCCATGAAAACCCATATTTCAGGGTAGATGTCAGGGTAGATGTCAGGGTAGAAATGTAAAATCTCGATCTAAACTACAGTATTAACTTGTGCTTCGACTTTGTCAATTTTGCCCATACGTTTTTGGCTAAAAGTTGGAGCGAACTTTGTGAAACGTAAGCAAACCGATTTTGGTCAAGTTCTCACATCTCTACTTCTTAGTAAGTATGACCCTGCTTATATATATATATATATACTAAGACAGAGTATTATGGAAGTGCAGACAACTTTGTGAAAATAAGGAGACCAATTTTTGTCAAAGAGCCTAACACGAGCGAAATGCATCAGAGTATTGCTGCCCATCATATCCCTGATGTCACCCTTCCAATAAATTGATTTGAACCTTTTTAATGTGCTGAGCTCCATCATTTTTCCTGCTGCTGTGCACCACTGGTTATCTCCGTGGGAATACAATACTATCATCATTTTGGTGGGAGCATGCCAAGAGTACAGTCTAAGTGGTTACTCCATTTAAGTGGGGTTGAGAACAGGTCACACCAGTTTTACAGGCTATATCTATCCTATTATCCAACAATCCCCACTTTGGAGAAAATACTGGCTTTGGCCTGCCCACTATGCTGTTAACATCTTTTGCTATCATCAGATCAGGTGCATTCAAAGATATTATTCAACATCCTGCAAGCATTATTTCCACTTGACTCACACGGGAATTTATATATGTATAATATCCATCATATGCCCTGTAGCACTATTTTTGCTATTTGATAGTAAGATCTTTGGAGCAGGAAATTATTTTGTCAAGCTACACTTTTTTATTTGATACACTTGTCCCTGATAATTATGTATAACATCTCTGCAAAGCATGGTGGATAAGATTGGAGCTATATGAATTAAATACCCAATACAATACATGACCATACTATGTTCATGGTGTGATTTGTATTTCCATTTAAAAGTATAAATTCTACACAAACACGGTTGAAATTTCATGCAGGTTCTTAATCATATATTTCTTTTAGAGATGATAAGAACTCCTGTTTAAATGGAGGCATGCAGCTGACCTTTTGCTCATAAATTGACCTGTAACTATTTTGTGATTTCTGGAGGTAAATTAAATATAGCAATAGATATTTGCAGTAATGTAGATTTGGGCTAGATTCTGACCAATTCGGCCAATTTTCTGTTGATTTCTGGCAAACAGTTTTCAGATCCTTACTATTTTGGGACATCAAAGGCTTAGTTAAGACCTGAAGGCCATGCTTAATCAGCAAAATAACTGACTGTATTTCAGCCAAGGAAGAAACATACATGTTAGCATAACTCACCTCCATCAGGATGTTAGTGGGTAAGTTTTCTTTTACATTTTCATTTCCAATTCCCGAATCATCTGCATCAATAAGACTGGCTATTGGAACATTTTGATTAGGTTTTAGAAAAGTAAAGTCACTTTGATTTGAATCCAGAGCCACACAAACATCGTATGAGAATGGCAGTGGCAAAGTCCCATTATTATATTTGGAAAGGAATCTGGGATCAACCTGAGAATATATATTTGTATTTAGAGGGTTGAAAGCTGTGGAATGTTTTAATTTTCTGCACTTTGAGATGATCGCCATCATCACCGTCAACATGAATAAAAATGAAATTAGAGCTAGGGCTATTACTAAGTAGAATTGTAAATAAGACTGAGAGTGGATATCTGTGGACCGGTTACTAAGTTCAGGAAGAATTTGTTGAAAATTTTCTGCAACAACCAGATTTAAGGTAACTGTGGCTGAGAGAGATGGGTCTCCATTGTCCTTCACCACAACCACAACCCTTTGCTTCAAAGCATCTTTCTCTTGAAAGACACGAGATGTCTTGATTTCCCCGGTGTGCTGACCGATGTTAAAATAAGATAGTTCTGAGGTTTGAATAAAATGATAAGAAAGCCATGCATTATGTCCAGAGTCAGCATCCACTGCTACCACTTTAGTTACTAGATATCCTTGTTCAGAAGCAACAGGAACCATCTCGAACACAGCCGAACCATCGCTTTCTGGTGAAGGGTATAGAATGGTCGGTGCATTGTCATTCTTATCCACTATACATATCCTCAGCGTTGCATTGTTGCTCAGAGATGGAGATCCATTATCTTTAGCCATTATTTGGATTTGAAAATCTTTCTGCTGCTCGTAGTCAAATGATCGCTGTGCATAGAGAACTCCAGTCACTGGGTTAATAGACAGATAAGAGGATAGTGGAAAGTCCTCCATATTTGTGTTGAAAATGGAATACAATATTTGAGCGTTTTCCTCAATATCGAGATCTGAAGCATGTATGCTGTATATTGAAGCTCCTGCTTGATTATTTTCTGGCACATAAGCAACATAAGAATGTTTCTCAAACATAGGTAGATTATCATTTACATCTGAAATCTCCAATCTGATGGTTTTTTCAGTGGACAATGGAGGAGATCCTTTGTCGGTGGCTACAACAGTGATATTATAATGTGACATTTTTTCTCTGTCCATGGCATTTGTTGTAATAATTTTATAGTAGCTATCAGATGATGACATTAATTTAAATGATAATGTATCTTTGATTTGACAGATGACTTCACCATTTTCTCCAGAATCTTTATCATGGACATTGATTAGTGCTACCACTGTGCCAGGTAAGGAGTCCTCCGAGATTGGAGAAGAGATTGAAGTAAGGGTTATCTCAGGTGCATTGTCATTTGCATCTATTACTTGTATTACCACATTGGCATGAGATGCCAGGCCACCTCCATCTTTTGCCTGTACAGACATTTCATAACTCTTTGTCACCTCAAAATCCAACCTGTCTGCAATCCTAATTTCCCCATTGTATGGATCAATGCTAAAAACTTTCAGTGCTTCTTCTGGAATGTTACTGAAAGAATATGTGATTTGTGCATTTGAACCTTCATCTTTATCAGAAGCCCTTAGGATAAGAACTGAAGTGTTGGTTGGGGCATTTTCATTTAATCCAACTTTATATACATCTTGAGTGAAAATAGGAAAGTTGTCATTAACATCAGTAGCTAAAATCTTTACTAATGCAGTGCCAGTTTGTATGGGATTTCCCCCATCTGAGACTGTTATTATCAGTTCATAGGAGCTTTGTGTTTCACGATCTAAAGACTTTTGTAACACCAATTCTGGAAATGTAATCCCATCAGTGTTTATCTTTTCCCCAAGTGTAAAATGCTGGTTGGAACTAAGTTTATAATGTTTCACAGAATTAACCCCCAAATCTGGGTCTCTTGCATTTGGTAAAACAAACCGTGCGCCTGGTAAAGTAGATTCAAGAATTTCTAATTCAATTGAATCATGAAAAAATCTTGGAGGATTGTCATTAATATCCTGAATTTCAACTTTAACATTGAAAACATTTAGGGGATTTTCAACAACTGCATCAAAGGTCAGAAAGCAAGTATCTGCTATTCCACATAAACTCTCTCTGTCTATTCTTTCTGCTATATACAGGTTACCATTTTCTAAATTGACAGTAAAATATTTCTCTGAAAGACGAGAAACAATTCTGAGTTTTCTAAATGACAGCTCCTTAATATTTAATCCAAGATCATTTGCTAAATTTCCTACTGTTAAACCCTTTCTAGCTTCTTCAGAAATGGAGTAGTGAAGCTGACCAGAGACTAAATGACAAAGCCAAGAAAACAAGAAGAAAAATATTACTTGCCATCTGATTCCTTTGAATGTCTGTGCTTGCTGGGTTTTCATTCTTGATATCTGAAATCACGCAGTGTATTTTTCTTTGATAACAAGTTTGTAATCCAGTGAAAATTAAAAGTTGCGGTGTGATAAAGCCACTTCCTTGGAACAAGAGGAGATAGGTTCTGTTTCTAAGAGAAGCTAAAAATGGTTGTATTTCTTCTTGCAGATTTGCACTGTGCAGGATTGGTGAGGATGACAATGGATCTCTACTTACAGTTTCATCACCTTGTTGGTGAACAGCGGCGCTCTGAGGCATAAATGTGGAACTGCAGGAGAACTGAGATTTTTTTATTCAGAACCTATTTTGTGAATAAGATAACTAAATCCCGGTTCATTGAATAAAAATACATATGGCAAACAGTGTTTTAAAAAAAAAAATATATATATTTATTTTTAATTCTGTGCTACTTTTTCTCACTTTCTAAGTAGCTAAAAAAGTGTTGAATTTTCGAAAGAAATAAAAGAAAAAACGTGTAACTAACCACAATAATTTAGAAAAGTCTACATACTGTATACCTTCCTCTTTATAAGGCAGTAATGTATCCTTAACATTTACGTTTTTGTGTTGTTTTTAAACATTAATATATAGGATAAATTAAACTCTACAAATAACTTAAACAATATGTAGATTTTCCTATGAAGAAGCTTACCATGAAAAACTATTAATAAATGTTCAGCAATCTCTTAGAAAAAATGTAACTCGGAGGAGTTTATTTATTATAGCTATTGTTAAAACAAATTCTTAATTTAAATTTTTGTTTTGCTTATACTGTATGTCTCTTACTTTACCTACGGTACTCTTGACTTGCTTGTTGTGAATGTAATTTGTTTGCTGTGAATATGACTTGCTTGCTGTGATGATGACATGTTTGCTGTGAAGGTGACTTGCATGTGAAGGTGACTTGCTTGCTGTGAAGGTGACTTGCTTGCTGTGAAGGTGACTTGCTTGCTGTGAATGTGACTTGCTTGCTGTGAAGGTGACTTGCTTGCTGTGAAGGTGACTTGTTTGCTGTGAAGGTGACTTGCTTGCTGTGAAGGTGACTTGCTTGCTGTGAAGGTGACTTGCTCGCTGTGAAGGTGACTTGCTTGCGGTGAAGGTGTACAGACTTGTTTTAAGGATTTTTTTCTCTGTTTTATGCTCATTGTTTATATATTTGTTTTTTGTATTGGAATCCTTAAAGCTGCCTAATTCTCCAATTTTTTGTAAATATTAATAAAATATTCAAGGCAATTTCACGCATTTTACACTTACAGATATACAATTTGCAAACCTTCAGTGCTAATTATTTTATTATTTTTCACCAGATGTAAAGGCCAATTTACCTTAACATGTTGGGGTAACTCTTTTGTTTATTTTTTTATTCTGTATATGTGTGTTTCTCTTTTCCCTCATAACCTAATCATCACTTTCCATAACATTCTGGACTCCAAAATACTCATAAAATTGTCTGCAATTGACCACATTTATTTTGATATTCTATACTGTGCACTTGAAGAAAACACATGTGAGGTCTTGAAATCTCTGTACACTATAATGCCCAGATTCGCAAAGCACATATTTAATGTGACATTAATCACGACGCAGTATTCACTGAAGCAAAAAAATGATGGATTTCTCCCATGAAAAAGCATGGCATTATTTGTAATAACTAGTGATGCACCGGGTACCCCGAAATTACCCGGGAACCCAGCATATCCGGCCATATTTTCAGTACATGGAAATTACAGGCGCTGGGACCCGGTGCTAGGTACTGGAACTAATATTGAGTACTGCTGTCCTGCACTGCTCCGTCGGTTCTCATCCTCTCTCACCCCCTTCCTCATCCTCAATCACCCCCACTCCTCCTCTTCCTCTCTCACCCCCATCCTCCACCTCCTCCTCTCACCTATCTGCTTTTGGTGGTCTGAGGTGGAGACCGCAGGAGCACGGTAGCAGAGGAGGAGGACATCTGGCAGTGGGAGAAGTGGACCACAAGAGCAGAGCAGGACAACAGGAGTTGAGCTGCGCTGTAGCAGCGGCAGACACCGGAAGTCAGTGAAGACTTCTGGGTCTGACCGCTGGGTTGTGCTCCTCTATAGCTGTCCTGCTTTGCCACCCAGCTCCATTCCCACGATCCTCTGTCCTCTTCTCCCACCGCTTGGCGTCCTCCTTCTTTCTCGCCACCGCCCGCTGTCATTCTCCTCCTCTGCTGAAGTCGCTGCTGCACTGCACTTACCGCCCTTTTCCGATGCCCCCCAAACCTACCCGGCCAGGTACCCGGATGCTCGGCTGGGTACCCGGATACTTGACTTGGTAATATTTCCTTACTTCCCTGGTACCCGGTATTTTTTAGTACCAGTACATCACTAGTAACAACCATTATTCTAACTGACATGCAAATGACCGCATTTCAACTTCAATAATATTAATTTCACATTCACTAAGCTCCATTAAAGTTAACACCAGGAAATAAAGAGATGTTATTTAAGAAATATCTAGCAATGGGATTGCTCCCAGCTAGACTGAAACAGGGCATATTCCAACCTCGCCTTCAACATTCACCAAATGTCAGCAAAGGATAACATACCAAAAATCAGTAACACATTTTGACTTCATTATTCACTAGTCACTTGTTATGATATGGTTAAAAACTTAAGATGTTAATGTAATAGGTCTATAGTTGCTGCCCACAGTAGTTCCTCATCACCCAAAGATGTCCAACTAGGCCAGATTTTAAAATGTATGATGGTTGTTAAAAAGGCCTGTATTAGCTAAAGCTTCCCTATTCATTTGAGGTGTGGCTCCATGGATATATTCAGACAGTTCATGCTATTACATTACTCAACCCGGATAGGCATATTTGGCTGTTAATTCTAGACGGATCACATGTTTGGTGACATTACGTTGAGCACATTACCTAATCTGTAGTATAGAAAGAGTATACATGAAACTGCAGTACAGTAATGAGTAATAAAACATGATATACAGTATGGATTGGTGAGAAAAACAACACGTTCTACAGAAGAAGACATTAAAAAAATGTTCTACAAAAAGCAGTAAAATACATAATTTTTAATTACAAATGATTACTAATTTATGGGTAAATGTGAATTTGTTAAAAAAAAACTCACACAAAATCATGTAATCTGGATATGTCGTTTTGCTTTATTTTTAAGTACTTATGTAATTTACAATCTATTTAGCAAAATAGTGATCATTAAAATAATGTGATTTCTGAAAACTAAAATGAACAATTAGTAAAGTTTGAGGAACAATTTTTAACATTATAGGCCAAAATACCAAATGGTGCTATTCCATAAGATACCTTCTGGCTCTGAAAAAGATCAGCAAAATCAGTCTTAGATTCTGTAGGTATTGGCGAAATTTCACAAGGCTGAAAACGCCAGACATGAAATACTGTAAGGCTTTTGCTGAAACAAACAAGTCCTATTTATTAGAGTACCCACTGATTATATACTCCCAAAACACTCATTGAAATACATAGAGAGATACCTGTGCACACAACTGAGATACCTGCGTACTCTACTAAATAGGATTATTTCCTTCTCTTCGCCATGAAAACCCATATTCCAGGGTAGATGTCAGGGTAGAAATGTCAAACCTCGATCTAAACTATCAACTTGCGCTTCAACTTAGTCAATTTTGCCCAAAGTTTTTTGGCTAAAAGTTGTTGCGAACTTTGTGAAACGTAATCAAACCGATTTTGGGCAAGTTCTCACATCTCTACTGATTAGTAAATATGATCCTGGAGGTGTGTGTATATCTATCTATCTATCTATCTATCTATCTATCTATCTATCTATCTATCTATCTATCTATCTATCTATCTATCTATCTATCATATATATATATGTATATATATATATATATGAGTTCTTCAGTATTAGGTGATATCTTTTTTATTTGGACATAAATTGTTAGTCCAAATAAAAAAGATATTACCAAATACTGAAGAACTCATTTATTCTGCAGTATCACAACTGGACTAACACGTCTATCTCATCCCAGCCTCTGTCTAAAAGCTGTGTTTAAAACAGTATGCATTGGTTTGAGGATTTGCTTGTGTAATATGAGCTTGAGACAAAAGGTGACACTGTGTGCTCATTTGCATGTCATTTCCCAGAATTCCTTGCTGCAGTGGAAGCGCTGTGTGCTGGGCGATAATGGGGAAGATAGGGTTGCAGACCTGTCTAAGACATGGAGAGAGAGAGAGAGAGAGAGAGAGAGAGAGAGAGAGAGAGAGAGAGAGAGAGAGAGAGAGAGAGAGAGAGAGAGAGAGAGAGAGAGAGAGAGAGAGAGAGAGAGAGAGAGAGAGACTGAAACAGAGTATGATGGAAGTGCAGAGAGATAGAGAGAGAGAGAGAGAGAGAGAGACTAAAACAGAGTATGATGGAAGTGCAGACAAAAAAAGAGATAACTAAATAATTAGTTGTTGCCGAGAATTATTGGTCAATTGAAACCAGAAGAAACTTGGAAGCATATATTGAAACCGAAGGCTACACTCCTTAGTGCATCTACAGATTTTTATTATGAAGACTAGGAAGGACAAAAAGTAGACTTTAAGAAAAACATTTTGATATTACATGTGTAATATTATTGTGCTATAATTAATCACTTGATTCACTTTTTTTTATTTATTTTCACATTTTCACTTAATTTTAGCACTTGCACTAATCATTGGGCCATTTATTCAGTTTCACAAAAGCGCCCGATTACATTTTTCAAATCATGTGTAATTTGTGCCTGGTGGATGAAAAGAAGGCAAGTTTTTCTTAAATGGTGTGGTGCACATTTATAACCAAGGTAAAGCAAAAAGTGTTATACAGTATAACCCAACTGAACTGAATAGTTATAATATAGACACACTGATGTAGTGAAACAAGTCGGACGCTGGTATAGAGAAGTTTCCTCTGATTTAAGTAAAAATATACAACAATAAACAGTGTTAACTCAAATGGGAATAAATGGGTATAATAGATACATTGGACTGGTGGTAAGACAAGTCAGATGTTGGTATAGTCTTTGCCAACCTCAGTAATATACCACAAGGTCAATGCATAGTTTTAACCCAACAGCAGCTCAATCGGTATAGTAGTCTATAGACATACTAGACTGGTAGTGAGACAAGTCAGGTGTACCCATAGGTAAAATAATGGTAGAACCCAACTGGAAAGAAATGGGTTTAATAAACACGCCTGGGGAGTGAAATGACCCACCATGTTGCTATATTCTCTACCCACCAAAGTAAAAATATACCCCAAGGTACACACTAGATGTCATGCATTTAACTAAAGGTAAGAAAATGCAAAGTATTAGCCACAATCAAGGAAAACCAGATGTAAATCGGGAACATAATTAGTGTTTCCTTGCTCAAATTTCTGGAAACAATAAACGTCTTATATACAGTGATTAAACATTATTGGCCCCATGTATCAAATTAATCTGGCTGCAATGCCAAGTTTTTAGAAGAAAAAATACCAGCTTCAGGGTTGGTTTTATTTTTTTGCAGCTGGTAGACTTGATAGTAAGATCTTTGGAGCAGGAAATTATTTCGTCAAGCTTCACTTTTTTATTTGATACACTTATTATTTGATATACTTATGTATAACACCTCTGTAAATCATGGTGGATAAGATTGGAGCTATATGAATTAAATACCCAATACAATACAGGACCATACTACTGTATGTTCATGGTGTGATTTGTATTTCCATTTAAAATTCTACACAAACAGGGCTGAAATTTCGTGCAGGTTCTTAATCATATATTTTTTCTAGAGATGATCAGAACTCCTGTTTAAATGGAGGCATGCAGCTGACCTGTAACTATTTTGTGATTTCCCGGAGGTAAATTAAATATGTAGCAATAGACATTTGCAGTGATGTAAATTTTGGCTAGATTATGACCAATTTGGCAAATTTTCTGGTGATTTCTGGCAAACCATTTTCAGATATGTACACAACACATATGCAATTACTTACACTGTATCTACAAAGAATTCTAAAATGTTCTTATGAAGTTGTTACTCACCTCTATAAAGTTGCTAGTAGGTAATGTTTCTTTTGTGTTTTCACTTCTAATTCCTGAGTCGTCAGCATCAATAAGACTGGCAACCGGGACATTTTGATTTGGTTTAAAAAAAGCAAAGTCACTTTCACTTGACTCTAAAGCTACACAAACATTGTACGAGTAAGGCTGTGGTAAAGTTTCATTGTTGTATTTAGAAAGGAATCTGGGATCACCTTGAGAATATATATTTGCATTTAAAGAGCTGAAAGTTGCAGGTTTTGTTTTTTTGCATTTAGATATAATTGCAAGCATCACGGTTAAAATAAATAAAAAGGAAATTAATCCTAAGGCTATGACCAAATAAATTTGTAAGCTAGACTGATCACCTGACTTTCTTGGTTGGTTGTTAACTTCAGGAAGCATCTGCTGAAAATGTTCTGCAACTATGAGATTTAAAGTAACTGTGGCAGAGAGAGAGGGACTTCCATTGTCCTTCACCATAACTACAACTCTGTGCCTTAAAGCATCTTTCTCTTGAAAGACACGTGATGTCCTGATTTCACCAGTGTGGCAACCAATTATAAAGTGGGACGTTTCTGGTACTTGTACAAAATGATAAGAGAGCCAAGCATTGTGTCCAGAATCCACATCCACTGCTACCACTTTTGTTACAAGAGAACCTTGTTCAGAGGCAAATAGAACCATCTCAAACAAAGTTGAAACTTCCGTTTCTGGTGATGGGTATAGAATATTTGGAGCATTATCATTCTGATCGACAACACAAATCTTCAGTGTTGCATTGCTGTTCAGAGGTGGGGATCCGCTGTCTTTAGCCATTATTAGGATTTGGAATTCCCTGTGCTGCTCATAGTCAAATGATCGCTGTGCATAAAGAACCCCAGTAACTGGGTTGATGGAGAACTGAGAAGATACAGGAATCTCCTCAATACTTGGATTTACAATTTTGTAAATAATACGAGCATTATTATCGATATCAAGATCTGAAGCATGTATATTGTATATTGAAGCTCCTGGTAGATTGTTTTCTGGAACATAAACAACATAGGCCATTTTATCAAAAACAGGTGGATTGTCATTTACATCCAAAATCTCCAAACTGATGGTTTTCCTTGTGGACAGTGGAGGAGATCCTATGTCGCTGGCTACCACAGTGATGTTATAAAGTGAAATTTTTTCTCTGTCCATGATACCTGTTGTAACAATTTTGTAGTAGCTTCCAGAAAATGAGATTAACTTGAAAGGCAACATATCTGTGATTTGACAGTCGATTTCACTGTTCTCTCCAGAATCTCGGTCTCGGACATTGATCAGTGCTATTTCTGTACCAGGTAAGGAATCCTCAGCAAGTGCTGAAGATATTGAGGTGAATATTATCTCAGGTGCATTGTCATTTATATCAGTTACATGAATTATTATCTTGGAGTGAGCCACTTTTCCCCCTCCATCTTTTGCTTGCACCGATAGTTCATAGCTCTTGGCCACTTCAAAATCCAAATTTTGTTCAGTTTTGATCTCACCACTGTTGGAATCAATACTGAAGACATGGAGGGCATTTTCTGGAACATTAGTGAAAGAATATGTTATGTGTGCATTGGAACCTTCATCTTTATCACTCGCACTTAAATAAAGCACTAAAGAATTGATTGGGGTATTTTCATTTAGGCTAATTTTGTATAATTCTTGCGTGAATATAGGAAAATTGTCATTAGCATCATTTACAATGACCTTAATCAGAGCAGTTCCAGTTACTATAGGATTTCCGCCATCAGAGGCTATTAAAATTAAATCATAGCTGCTCTGCATTTCACGGTCTAAGGGTTTTTCTAGCACCATTTCCGGAAGTTTAGTGCCATCAGGGCTGATCTTTTCTCCCAGTCTAAAATAGTTATTGTCACTAAGCTTATAATTTTGTATAGAATTGATACCCACATCCACATCTCTTGCATTTTGTAACATAAACCGTGCTCCTGGTAAAGTAGATTCAATAATGTCTAACTCAATCATTTCTTGAAAAAATGTTGGCGGATTGTCATTTATATCCTGAATTGTAACTTGAGCATGGAAAACATTTAAAGGATTTTCAACAACTGCTTCAAAGGTTAGAATGCAGGGATTTGTTGCTCCACACAATCTCTCCCTATCTAGTCTCTGTGAAACATAAAGGATACCATCTTCCAAATTCACAGTAAAGTATTGCTCTGTGGTACCATGAGCAATGTGGAGGTTTCGAAATGGCAAGTCTTTTACATTCAATCCCAGATCATTTGCAATATTTCCTATTAGAGAACCTATTTTTATTTCTTCAAAAATGGAGTAACTTAACTGACCAGAAACAGACTGAGGGAACCCAAAAAATAAGAAAGAAAACATTACTTGCCACGTCTTTGTCCTGTAGGAATGCTTCTGCTTGAGTCTAATTTCAGCCATGCCTGGTAGTGTAAATATTTCAGTCTTCTTTCAGTTTATAGCAACAACCTTTTGAATCCAGTAGAGAAAATAAATATACTGTGTAAAATCCAGGTATTTTGGAGAATAGCAAGGTTTGGAAGAGTAAGAGGGAATGATTGCTTTTCTTCTTGCAGATGAGTATAGTATGTGATTGGTGGAAGCTACTGTGGATGGATCCCAATATCTACTGTATCTCTTTCGACTTATTGGTGAACAGCGACACTCAGAGTCAGAAGTGTAGAACTGCAACAAAACTTATTTTTAAAATAATTTATATTCAATCTACACAATACTGTATGTAAAATTAAGGACGCTGTGAGATTTTGTACAATATAAATGTGTATAAAGTATCCATGATACAGCTGAATAAAGACATATGGCAGAAAATGTGACTTTGTTCCATTTTTTTAAACAATGTCTTTTCAGTAAAACACAGAGCAACAATGTTCAAACATTGAAACTAAATTTAAGCAACCAAATATATCATTGCCAATTGCTTTTGGTCTCACTGAGTTAAAAAAAAAAAAGTTTACATACAGTACTGTACAATTGGCTATTTCTATTTTAAATAAAAAGTAAATTTTGGATAAGAACAAGAAAGAAAATGTAAAATTGCCTGCCTATTTTAAGAGGTCCAGAGAAAATTACTATACATACAGTATAGGCCCAAATACACTATGCTCTGTCAAATCAGTGCAAATAACATCAGGTTACCTAAATTAGCAACATACATTATTTTCCCTCTGTTATTATGAACAGCCTTTAGTGGATATACAATATTAGGGGAAATCCTCTTTTGCATAACATTAGCACTAACAGCCCCAAAAATGTAACCAATACGTTATTTCAAGGAATAACACTGGATTAACGTTAGGTCTCTCTTGGAAATGCATTACGATTAGCATAACATTATCCGGGTACTTACAGTAGCTTCACTCTAGGATTCCATAGGAATTCTGTGTGAGACACACAGTATATATCACATATACAGCCTTTACATTATCCACTGAGATTCCATCTGTATATACTTACTCTATGACCAACGTTTTGGCTCCTCTGCGGTTTGAATCTGTTTAAACTTCTGTTGAGCACCATTTTCTATGCTATGATGGATTAATAGATATTGTATTTATTTTTTGACGTACATACTCCGTGGGAGCCCTGTTTACAAGAGGTTCTTTCTCTCCTCTCTCTTGAGGTTGTTTGTTACACAGAGAAATATAGAGTGTGAATATGGAAGTGAATTATGACTTTTATGCAAACAGGTACAGTACATCAATGTTTGAAGTAACTTGCAGTATTGAAAGGGACTGCCAGAGGTAGGAAAATATTACGGGTAAAAAGGCAATAGAAACGTTGGTCAGAAAGTTGAAAACATAGCCCGAGATAAAGAACTGTAATCTTCTAAAAAGACAACATTTCAATACCACAATATCTAATTAAACCTGTTTGTATTCAAGAAAACAAAAACTCTTTTTAACGTGCATCCTGTTTTTCGATTTCTCCAAGGGGCAAAATATAAGATTTAATAGGAACTAAACTGAACAAGAGCCCATTGGTGCTAAAAACCTGTACCTTCTTTAATTAAAACTTTTAGTCCAATGGAAAATTCCATTTATCTACCTTATTAAAAAAATGGTGATAACAAGACTGCATCGAACTACAGTACATCACCATGGACCACAACATCCAATGTTACAAATGCACTCCTTCTCAATAATTTAAACTTTCCCAATTCCTTTTTTATCTCATTGTGTAGCTAAGGTTTGTTTCAGTCCAACGTTTTTCCAATATATAGCTCAACATTTAACTTTCCACAACAAAGTTCCGTTTTCTAGGGTTTACTGGACAACTCAAAACAAACAATTTTTATCCTTACTATTCTCTAATCTACTATTCTTGAAACATGACAAACAAATAAAGCTACAAGAGCTAAATAAATAAATTACAAGGTAGAGATGGGCATAACCAAGTTTGCGAAATCAGAAATGACGAGAACTTTATATTCCAAAACCCTTACGATTTTAAAAACCAAAACCCCAAAATGATTTAGAACCACAAACCAGACCATAAGGCCAAGTGGTCATCTCAGAATTCTCACCATGTTTTTTTTTTTTTTTTTTTCTGTAATTTGGTAAAAATCAAAAACCAAACAAATCAAAGCAAATTTTGACAAAACCAGAACCAAAACAAATATATTTTTAGAACCAAAACATGAGTGAAAATGGCCAACCTTACTATAAAATACAATCGTCTTTTGTGGTCTTATGTTAAAGTTACGGTAATATTTATTGCTTGACTGCTACTTGACATATTGATAAACTGGCATATAACACCTCACGATGAGGCTACTGTACATGTAGTTTTTGTCCTTTAAGAAAGGAAGAACAGTGGCAGGATGCAATGGTAATATCAATCATGACTTAAAAAGTGATCCAAGTATCCACCATTGTGGTGCAAAGCACGTACTGCTGATGAAGGTGCTTTGCACCAAAACATTGGATGCTTTGATGATTTTTTAAGACATTAAATGACCTTTTCTTTGCACTTCATTGATCTCCTGAGTTTTTGGTGTTCTTGGCAACTGCTTGTCCATATTTCATGTATCTTGACCAGATTATTTTTACCTTAGCACCAGATCTATTTCGTATTATCTCTTTAGACCCCAGGTAGGGGCATCCCCCGTTGCTGGCCCTGAGACACTTTTTTGGAAATTCAAATACATAGCATAAGAACCAAGAGTAAATTACATTAGTGCTTCCTCAGTTTTGGTTCTGAGAATTTGAAACCCAATAGTAAAAGGTATGCATCTTTACTGTTTAAAACTATGAAAAGGATTGTTCCATTCAAACAGTACAGTCTGGCACTCAAGTCACTGATTTTCTAGCAGTCTAATAGTCTATGGGCAATGTCAATAAAAAAATTAATTAGTCAGCACTCCTTATATTGAATGCTCAATAGATCCTTTACTACTTGCATCTGTTCACCATGGTATATGTGAAAAGAAAATATTTGTTGAATGCAACAAAAAAGTAATAAATAAAGTAAATAAATAGTCAAATATAATACTAAAGGTGTATACTTCTCTGCGTGAAGGACAACAGTTAAAAAAAATGCATTGTCATGCATCCAGAGAAGTATCCATCATTACTAAAATATTGGATTATTCTTAAAGCGTTGCATTGGACTGTTCCTCTCTTCAAATATACAGTTGTGCGAAAAAGAAAGTACAACCCTATTTGAATTCTATGGTTTTACATATCAGGACATAATAACAATCATCTGTTCCTTAGCAGGTCTTAAAATTAGGTAAATACAACCTCCGATGAACAACACATGACATATTACACCGTGTCATGATTTATTTTACAAAATATAAAGTAATACTACTTCCTCTGTATTACCCTTTGAGAAAGTTGCACGTGCGCGACGAAACGCGTCAGGGGGCGTCATTACGTATCACGCACTGACATTATGTCACTACGCATGCGCACGATCAGGCCGGATCGAGCGCGGGACACTATTGCGGCTGACTACAATAGGAGATTTCTTTTGAAACTGCAAATTGGACTTTTTATATATATTAAATATATCATGGAGTTCGGAGGAGTTTAAGAAAATTGCTCTTTTTTCATTTCTATGCACTCAGGGAGGAGTTTAATTTCCCTACATGCACCTGCTGATGTGAATGACCTTGATTGGTCACAAATCTACTTGTAATGCTGGCTTAGTTTAGAAGGAACTTCTGATTGGACAAAGTAATATCAGGTTTTCTCAGATAGGTTTCATCACACAAACTGCATACAAAATAAATAATTATATATGTAACCATTGAATTCTTACATATTGAATATGTAAATCATCTTCACATTTTAAGATTTTACCAAAGCATTTCATAATTGTATCTGTAAAAAATATATAACTGTGACCCACCTCCATATGATTTCCAGTAGGCAATGTTTCTTTTATATTTTCATTTCCATTTCCTGAATCACTGGCGTCAATAAGACTGGCTGTTGGAACATTTTGATTAGGTGTCAGAAAAGGAAAGTCACTTTCACTTGCATCCAAGGCTACACAAACGTCGTATGAGTAAGGTAGTGGCAAAGTTCCATTACTATACTTGGAAAGGAATCTGGGATCAACTTGAGGATATAGATTTGAAGTTAAAGAACTGAAAGTTGAAGGTTTTGTTTTTTTGCATTTTGATAGGATCGCAAGCATCAAAGTCAAAATAAACAGAAAAGAGATTAAAGCTAAGGCTATGAACAAATAGATATGTAAACTAGATTGAGAGTCTGACTCGTTGGATTGCTTACTAATTTCAGGAATAACCTGTTGAAAACTTTCTGCAACTACCAGGTGTAAAGTAACTGTGGCTGAGAGAGAAGGTTCTCCATTATCCTTCACCATAACCACAACTCTTTGCCTCAAAGCAACTTTTTCTTGAAAGACACGTGATGTCCGGATCTCACCAGTGTGGCGACCAATAATAAAATTAGGTACCTCTGGTACATGTATAAAATGATAAGAAAGCCAAGCATTATGTCCAGAGTCTACATCCACTGCTACCACTTTAGTTATTAGAGATCCTTGTTCAGAATCAAATGGAACCATTTCAAACAATGCTGAACCATCAGTTCCTGGTGATGGGTACAGAATTGTTGGTGCATTATCATTCTGATCTAGTATACAAATCTTCAGCGTTGTATTGCTATTCAGAGATGGAGATCCATGGTCTTTAGCCATTATTACAATATGAAATTCTTTGTGCTGTTCATAGTCAAATGATAACTGCGCATAAAGAACCCCGGTAACTGGATTGATGGAGAAATGAGAGAATACATGAAGTGCTTCAATATTTGTGTTGAAAATGGAGTATATAATACGAGCATTTTCATCAGTATCGCGATCTGAAGCATGTATACTGTATATTGAGGCTCCTGATGGATTATTTTCTGGAATATAAACAACATATGAAGTTTTCTCAAAAATAGGTGGATTGTCATTTACATCCAAAATCTCTAGTGCAATAGTTTTCCTTGTAGACAGTAGAGGAGATCCTTTGTCACTGGCTATAACTGTGATATTATAAGAAGATATTTTTTCTCTGTCCATGACTCCGGTGGTAACTATTTTGTAATAGCTTCCAGAAAATGAAAGTAACTTGAAAGGCAACATATCTGTGATTTGACAGTCAATTTCACTGTTTTCTCCAGAGTCTCGATCACGGACATTGATCAGTGCTATTACTGTGCCAGGTAAGGAGTCCTCATAAACCGATGAAGATATTGAGGTAAAAATAATCTCAGGTGCATTATCATTTACATCAATTATTTGTATTACAATCTTGGAATAAGAAATGTGTCCCCCTCCATCTTTTGCTTGTACGGACAGCTCATAGTTTTTGGTGACCTCAAAATCCAAACTTTCTTTCGTTTTTATCTCGCCACTGTTAGAATCAATACTGAAGACATTGAGGGTATTTACTAGAATATTACTGAAAGAATATGTGATATGTGCATTGGAACCTTCATCTTTATCTCTCGCACATACATGAAGCACTGAAGAATTAACCGGGTAATTTTCATTTAAACTAACCATATATAATTCTTGAGTGAATATAGGAAAGTTGTCGTTAGCATCATTTACAATTATCTTTATCAAAGTAGTTCCAGTTTGTATAGGATTGCCCCCATCAAAAGCTGTTAAAATGAATTCATGTGTACGCTGCTCTTCCCGGTCCAAAGGTTTTTGTAGCACCATTTCTGGAAGTTTATTGCCATCAGGGCTGATCTTTTCTCCCAGTGTAAAATAATTATTGGAACTAAGTTTATAGTCTTGAATAGAATTGATGCCCACATCCACATCTCGTGCATTTGGTAACACAAATCGTACTCCTGGTAAAGTAGATTCAATAATTTCTAACAAAAATATTTCTTGCAAAAATTGTGGTGAATTATCATTTATATCCTGAATTTCAACCTTTACATGGAAAACATTTAATGGATTTTCAACTACTGCTTCAAAAGCTATAACACACAGACTTATTGCTTCACACATTATCTCTCTATCAATTCTGTCTGTAACATATAGGTTACCATTTTCCAAATTCACAGTAAAGTATTGCTCTGTGGTGCTATGAGCAATATGGAGCTTCCGAAATGCCAGTTTGTTTATATCCAAACCTAAATCTTTTCCAATATTTCCTACTAGAGAACCTTTCTTAATTTCTTCAAAAATGGAGTACTGAAGCTGACCAGAAAAAGCCTGAGATAGCAAAGAGAATAAGAAGGAATATGTTACTTGCCATGACATTGTCCTGGTTGAATCCTCCTGCTTGATTTTCATCTTAGCCATTCTAAGCAGTTCAAATATTTCAGTTTTTCTTTCAGTATACAGCAACAATCTTTTAAATCCAGAGGAGAAGAAAAATCTAACATTGGAAATCCACTTTTCTGGTAAAATGTTAAGGGTTGAAGGAGATTTTGGAAATCACTGCATTCCTTCTTGCAGATCTGAATGGTGTCTGATTGGAGGAAGTGCATGTGTATCTCATGTTCTGTCCCAGTCTACTTCTTGGTAAACAGTGACACTCTGAGACAGAAGTGTAGAACTGCAGCAGCACAGATCTGGTCTTTTTAAAAGAATTAGTATTTAAACTACTTACTTTATCTTATAGTTAAGGATGCTGTGGAATTTTATAAAATAGAAAAGCATTTATCACTTTCAATAATACCAGCTGAAAAAAGATGTAACAGAAATTGTGTCATACAGTATCTCTATTTTTTGGCCAAACTATTGTAACTAAAACTATGTAAAGAGTAAGGAGCCAGGGTGTGTGGCAGCCCTGGCTCACCTTTAGAGGTATTTCTCGATTAGACCATGCTACAGTGCTGCGCTGAGCTTTAACGCACCAGGGTCCCTCTTTAAAGATGGGACGAACCCGGGATCGAACCGTCAGGGTAGACCCAGGACGGATCCCTCAGGGTAGAACACCCCACATTCCCCTCCTATCTTCATGCGGGAGCCTTGTCCCTTTAAAAAGTATGAGTCACCCTTGTAGTTCTAATTGTGTCATCTATCCCTATGGGTCATCACCTGCTCTCATGGCCCAAGGTTTACAACCCTGGCCAACTTGGAGGCCATGTTGAACGTACAGTCTTGTTTATCTGAGTCTGCATGAAAATGTGTATATATGTCAAGTGAATGTAACACCCCATCCCGCCTTATTTGTCTCCTTTATGTACCCACCCTCCCGATTTTGTGTTTTTTCCACATGAAAATCTCAATAAAATCTGAGGTATTAAAAAAGAAAAACAAGGAGTGTGAATACCTGTGCATGGCTTCTCAGGCAATCGGTCAGGAGCCTAACACTGGTGCTGGCAGGATTAAGAGAGAGATTCTGGTTTTGCTTTATGAAACTGTTTGTATGGAGTATCCACAACACACAAGCAATAAACTGCAGTTATGCGAACATTTCTCTCTTTTACTCGGCAGAAACAGACTGGGAACACAATGTTTTGGCGACTGGCCCCTTCATTAGGTTGAAAAAGCATAGATTTATTTGTACAGGAAATGGAGAATCAATGAATAATTTATGTGTGCAAAAGAACAAAATCCATGATCTTGTTACAAACACTAACTCTAGATATTTAGAACAGAACTACGCAAACAATTAACACTTGACCAGGGGAACGTAAATGCCTACACTAACTAAATCTAACTCTGCCTACAGCTAGTCCAGGCTCTCACCCAGAGAGAAAAACCTCTAACAGCGCTCAAAGGAGGTATTTGAGTAATAGATATAATGTGATTTAAACAGTGATATAATGATGAACAATAATGTGCAAATCAATAGCAAACAAGTGCAATAGGTGAAAATAAGAATAAATGCTGCTCAAAACCCATAGAAGGATGGTCCACAGAAATCCTTCTTGCTGGAACTTGTGGGATGAAAAGGGGAGCGCAACTCGTTCAGTGGTGGATATGTGGAATAAAAAAATTATACAATAGTGCAACACAGTCTTTGTAGGTTATACTCCAAATTCGGTAGATTTCTATAAATTCAGAACTCACATTTTCTCATAAATTAACGAGCATGTAACCCAAACTGATGTGGGTAGTGTGGTAAATTCGTGTAGGTTCTCTCTCTCTCTATTTCTCAGGGTTCTTGGGGGTACTTTGATTCTCTCAGGTTGCCATGGTATCAGCCATATATATGGGAAAACGGAAAGCCAGACATAGTGTGTTCAAAAATGAACACTTTAATTACTAAAAACCCATATAGGTGTATGCTTACATCAATAAAACTTATACCAGACACATAGGAAAAGCGAACTCTGTGTCTCAATCCTCACCCCCTCTGCCCGACTCTCCCGTCGCATCACTTCTGGTTCACCGGCGTCTCACTTCCAGTATCGCGGCACGGCTGAAATTCACCGAATGGAGGGGAATCTAAGGTGCAGATCGAGTACAGGTGAGCAGCGACAGCAGGGCGCTTCCGACTCTACGCGTTTCGCTGTCGTCGCTTCAGCAGGAGTCTATGATTGGCTTCTCATTCTTCCAACTTATAGCAGTCCTCTTGCTCTCATTGGTCTGTAGGTATATCTATAAGCAATGTCTTCCAGGTGGGGGGAGCGCTCAGATCTCGAAGCGTAGTGCAAGGAAAAAAGATGGAAGAAATACTGATAGTGCAGATCAATAAATAAATGAATGTATGTGCAAACAATAACCTCTAAATCGGTCTCACTCACAATGAAAGGACTAGTTACAAGCGTGTCAGAGATCCTTCTCTCTCTGACAAGAGCCCTTTGGTGGTAAAAGCCCTCTGGTATAGTTCTGTTAAGGCTGTATGTCAGGTGGGCTAGATGTGTCCATACATGCTGGGTGTACCTCCCGGGGGAATAGCAAAAAAAGAGAGCACACAACGGTGTAGTACATAAGGTTATAATGTAGCACAAAACGACACAATAGTAATGCACTCACATTGGTACAAAGTAAGCAGGCGTTGGAGAGGACCGTTGGTGACTCGTGGGGGAGACGCTGCTGATACTGTCACTTCGGAGATCCTTCCGCATGCGTCACATCCGGTGCACTCACATTGGTACAAAGTAAGCAGGCGTTGGAGAGGACCGTTGGTGACTCGTGGGGGAGACGCTGCTGAAACTGTCACTTCGGAGATCCTTCTGCATGCGTCACATCCGGTGACGTCACTTCCTGTGACGCGGCGGTCAGGGCGGAAGAGGCTCTCTACTGCTCCAATCTCCACAGCTTTCTTGCCAGCACCTCCTCACACTAATTCTCTCCAAACACTGTCCTCCAACAAGGAATTTGGAGAGAATTAGTGTGAGGAGGTGCTGGCAAGAAAGCTGTGGAGATTGGAGCGGTAGAGAGCCTCTTCCGCCCTGACCGCCGCGTCACAGGAAGTGACGTCACCGGATGTGACGCATGCGGAAGGATCTCCGAAGTGACAGTATCAGCAGCGTCTCCCCCACGAGTCACCAACGGTCCTCTCCAACGCCTGCTTACTTTGTACCAATGTGAGTGCATTACTATTGTGTCGTTTTGTGCTACATTATAACCTTATGTACTACACCGTTGTGTGCTCTCTTAATTTGCTATTCCCCCGGGAGGTACACCCAGCATGTATGGACACATCTAGCCCACCTGACATACAGCCTTAACAGAACTATACCAGAGGGCTTTTACCACCAAAGGGCTCTTGTCAGAGAGAGAAGGATCTCTGACACGCTTGTAACTAGTCCTTTCATTGTGAGTGAGACCGATTTAGAGGTTATTGTTTGCACATACATTCATTTATTTATTGATCTGCACTATCAGTATTTCTTCCATCTTTTTTCCCTGCACTACATTTCGAGATCTGAGCGCTCCCCCCACCTGGAAGACATCGCAAGAATTGTGGACCTGGACAGTCCTTAAATGGTGTAGAGCTTCTGTTTATTATACTATTCACATTTGGTGAAGGATATTGTATTCACTATATTTATTTATATATTTGTAGTTCACATTTGTATATCACTTTATTTAATTTTTATCACTTTATATCTATTAAGTTTATTATTAGAAGCGCCCGGTATCATTTTTCTTTGTTATATCTATAAGCACCATGATTGGTCTATGTTTAACCAATGGGAGCGCTGTGTGTATGAAGTATAGTACAACATTCTGATGCATTATCACATGCATATACAAATTATTTCGCAAGATACAATACATTATATCTCCTACTGCTGCGACGCATCTGAGTCTAACACATCGCCGGTTTTTCCCTGGCTTTTTCCTGGAATGCAACGCACTTCACCTGGAGCATGCCGCATTCATTTTGTGTTCTCAGCCACGGATCATGCGCGGTTGACGCGCGGTTGATGCGTTTATTGAGAATGGTTCGGATTTAATAGGTTGCAATTCTTCGCGTGCCTGCCAGATGGCAGATATTCATGAATTGTAATGCGCATGCGCTTCAGTAATGTGTCGACTTGCAGGTGTTTCGTTTAAAAAAGATACCACAGTGTGCTATTGTAACTTGGCCTTGAGACTGAAGGAAGAGGTTGCAAAAATGTATCAATTTAGGCTTTTCATATTAAAGAAAGACAAAGACCAGTTTCGGTTACAGTATTCTCCAGAGACCCGCCGCCCGCCATGAGTGTTCAAGTGCAGCCCATTTTCCAAAAACCCGACAGAAGTTACGCGTATTTGATATGGGCCGCGATTAATGCAACAGATGATAAGATGGCAACAGTTGTTCAAATGTATCAGTATTTTATCGAAAACTATGACTTTTACAAATTTTCGCCAGCTCCTCATACGTGGAAGCGTGCAATAAGGAAAAGATAATGTAGCAATCCCTGTTTTTATTGTATTGAGCCACAATTTGTTGGAGGGTATTGGTGTGTACCACCGGCTTTTTCCTGTATCTATGATCATGCAGACAGCAAAAGGCGAAGGGTCGTGTTAAAAACAATTAAGAAACGACAGTCGCTGCAAAGCAATGCACCGGCACCGGCTTCCGATAACGGTCCCACCGTCAGTGACAACCCTAAGCCTGAGTCGAATTTCGCATGCAGTTTCGATCAAGCTTGCATGTACCTAAGCAATTTCCAGCCTCATCAGCTGACTACAGGTGGACTAGTCCCCCTGCAAACTGCAGTGGACCGGCGCCGGCGCCAGCTGAATGGGAAATTCTATGGTGAGTATTGTTGCCGTATTATTTTCTGTGTTTTTTTTTATTTTGACAATACAGTATCAATATCGGTGCGATTCAAAAGTCAAGCGATTCTCCTGTAAGCAATATCATTGGCTGAGCGGCTTCAACAGTACTGCAGATACTGAACAATTGGTGGAACGCTAGGCACATGCGCATTGGAACCTTCTTGAAACGCATATGCGTGTCATTACATCCACGGTAGGCGCATGCGCATGTGAACAGGAGACGCCCCCCAAGAAAATTATTGGTGGGACTGGCTGGTAACTTCTTTAGACCATTACAGTAAAACTTTTCTTTTTGTTTTTCCTCAGAAAAGAAAGTGGCTAATGGAGGGATTTCGATGGATAATATCGCTTTGTGTAACAATGCCTGCACATTGCTGAATCGGATTTAAAAAGCCACGTACCGGAGTCTACAGTTTAGTGGCCGTTGTTATTGATTAGGATAGAATACTGTACCTGAAACAGTATGCTGATGTTTTCCGGCCATACAGTATACAATACTTTTTTATAAACAGTATACTGTGTAATAAACCCGAAAAAATAAAAACTATGCATTTATTCTACATGTATTACCGTACTGTACATACTGTACAGTATGTGTCTTCTATACAGTGCCAGTACATACAGTACAGTACTGTATGTGTCTTCTATTTTTATTTTAATACTCTTGTACTGAGCATGCCTACAGTATACAGTACAGTGTGCCTGGACAGTAGTGTACATTCTAGAAACACTGTATTTTGTTACAGTAGCAAAGGAGCCAATGGAACAATGTAAAATAAATCAACATGTTCTTTTATTGGTGGAGAAAGTACAAAAACATTTATTTACAAATACTGTACAATGTAGAAACATTTTAAGTGCACAGCAATTCAAAACATCAACAGGTGTATGGTTTACTGCTACAGTAGTTAAAATATTTATGTATAGAAAGTAAAAACATTTACAGTCAGTCAGTATGGTTTACAGTCACATGTTTTAAAAAAACAAATTCTTTATTCATAAAATATACAAAACGCAACATCTCCTTTATTAAAGTCAAAACATATACAGTGGGATGGTGTGCAAAACAGTCTGCACCAGTACAGTCCTCGAGGGCAGCAGACAGGCCCGGTTTTCAGGACAACCTTGAAAACCGTGCCTGTTTGCGCCCCTCCGGGACTGGAATTGTGCAGGTCCTGTGTGTGTGTACAGCAGGTTAAAACATTTCTGTATAAATACAAGTTAAAAAACACACAACAACATCTCCTTTATTTAAGTACAGCAGGTCAAAACATGTACAATACAGTTCAGCACAACAGTATGGTCTTACCTGTGATTAAAAAAATTCTTTATTCATAAAATACAGTATACAAAACGCAACATCTCCTTTATTAAAGAAACATACAGAATACAGTACAGTGGGATGGTGTGCAAAACAGTCAGTCAGGCCTGCACCAGTACAGTCCTCGAGGGCAGCAGAGAGGCCCAGTTTTCAGGACAACCTTGAAAACCGTGCCTGTTTGCGGCCCTCCGGGACAGGATTTGTGCAGGTCCTGTGTGTGTGTGTACAGCAAGTTAAAGAAGTAAGTTAAATACAGTACAGCAGGTCAAAACATCTCCTTTATTTAAGTTCAGCAGGTCAAAACATGTATAGCACAGTTCAGTACAATAGTATGGTCTTAGAGTTCCCGTGATTAAGCCATAAAGTTCACCACATTGTCCATCCATGGCCGATTCCTTGCATGGCGCAAAACGCCATTAATGCAGTCTCGAACGCCTTTCATTACAGGATCTGTAATTGGATAAAAGTGCCGCATTTCATCCTGAATGTTCTTTCTTAAATTGGCAGGAAGTGCCTTTTTTACACGATTTCCGTCGTAGTTCACTTTGAAGGCCCAGTCACAGTAGGGAACATGGTGCTTAAAAAGTAACAAGGCATACTTGTGGGGTGCACCAGCACTCATCACCCTATACTTCTCCCTGAGCGTCGGTGGCTGATCGCACAGGGTGATGTCGGGCACCGTATCGATGCGAGCGAATGTAGGTCTTCTGCGAGCGGGTGTGCTTGAGGCGACGGGCAATGTTAGGTTGTCTGGGAGGAAGCTTTCCTCCGGTCTTGGTCGCCGTGTTGTCTCCTGGCGTGGTCTTGACGGGGTTGTCATGTGCTCCTCAACGGCATACATGTACATTACATCTTCTGGTGGAGGGGGTACGCTTGGTGATGGAAGGGGGTCGATGCTCCCATTCATCACATCCATGTCACCCCCCTGCTCCGGCGTCGGGGAAACAAGGGCATTAATACCGAGCAAATGATGTATACCTGCTATGTCAGCCTCTATCTTCTCCATCCGTCGATCCATCCGTTGATTCATATCTAGCATCCGTTGATCCATATGTATCATCCGTTGATCCATATGTAGCATCCGTTGCTCCACATTTAACATGGTCTCCAGAAGCAAATCTATCTTTGCTAGCACAATAGAGTTCCCGGAGAGATCCACACTTATCCCATTCAGCATCTGGTCTAACGAGCTGCTTCTTGTGCATGGCGTGTGGACATCTGGGTGGATGGGTGCAACGGAGGATGAGATGGGGGTTCCATGGAGAGAAGCGGCAGCGACGTCGAAGAAGGGTGGAGGAGGTGACCTGTGGATATCCGGTAAAGGAGAAGCGGCAGCGTCGTCGAAGAGGGATGGAGAAAGTGACCTTTGGATTTCTGGGCAAGAAGCAGAGTCGTCTAAGAAAAAAAGGAGAAAGTGACCCGTGGATTTCAGAGGCGGCAGCGTCGTCGGATAGAACCGGAGAAGATGACCTGTGGCTTTCCGGGAGGGCGGCGGCAGCATCGAGGACGAGGGGCGGAGAAGACGGGCTGAAGATTTCCGGGACAGCGGCGGCAGAGTCGTCGAAGCGTATGTGAGGAAGTGGTCTGCGGGTTCGATGGGTTGGCTGCCAATCGTTTTGCGTCGAGAGTACATCACCGTATATCTTCTTGACATAATAAGGCTGACGTCTATGAAAGCCCTTAGCCTTTGGGGTCAGCAGAAGGTTTGCTTTATTGGCCTTAGCCTGTCGCTTTTGCCTTGGCGTGGAAACAGCAACTGCCTTTCGCTTTTTCTGCATGACAGGCATGGCAGAGGCGAGTGGGTTCCTGCATCCGTAGAATCGGGGTTGCTCCATGGAAGCAGGTGGCACAATGCAGTATCTGGACAAGGGCAAGTTCAGATAAAGATCATCGAGTGGTGGGCTATGCAAAGTGTGTAACCTTTTATGCATTGCGACGAGGTACAGGTGTTGAAAGTGGCGTACTCTAATGTGAGTCATAACCGTATAAATACACCATCCATTTTGTGGATTCACTGCACATTGAATACACATCGACTAAACATCGAATATACATTCTTGTGTTTGTATTTCTTTCTACTCGCAGCAATGGTTGTTAAAAAGATTTCCAAGGATCTCAGCATACGAATTAAGGAGATGTACACGAGCGGACACCGAATTGCTGCTATCCAACGCTGGTTAGCTACTTCTGGGCTCGTTGTGCCAGCAACCACCGTGAGCTATCGTGCACACGGAAAGAACAGAGAACGCAAAAGGGCACCAAGGGTAACTAACGCGTAAGTATATTTATAACACTTTAAAAAAAAAAATTAGATCCAAAAATGTACTGTACATCTACAGTACTGTATCTAATATTTTGTATATTCATATTTATATTATAACAGGATATATATTTTGTATATTTATATTACAACAGGATATATATTTTGTATAATTATATTTATTATTACAACAGTATATATTTTGTATATTTATATTTATATTACAACAGGATATATATTTTGTATATTTATATTTATATTACAACAGTATATATATTTTGTATATTTATATTTATATTACAACAGTATATATATTTTGTATATTTATATTTATATTACAACAGTATATATATTTTGTATATTTATATTTATATTACAACAGTATATATATTTTGTATATTTATATTTATATTACAACAGTATATATATTTTGTATATTTATATTTATATTACAACAGTTTTATATTCTGCATATTAATAGAACAATATATTGTATCCTGTTGATCTACTGTCTCTAATATTTTTACTTTCCGGAATGTTTTTCTTTACAATGTAGGGAGACAACTCTTCTGGTGGACAAAATAAGTGAGGAGAATGATGAGAAGAGTGCATTAAGGGTCAAATACACTCTGCATGCAAATCACAATCTCACTGTATCCGAGACCAGCATAAAGAAGATGAGACGCAGCATTGGATGGAAATATGGACGTGTGAGGTTAGTACTGGACAGTACAGGAGGTAAAAGTTTTGTTTAGGAAACTGTACTGTACCGCTAAAATTATTTAAGTAAGATTTGATGATAATGATTATTCTAGGAGAGATACCTCAGAATCTAGGCCCAATAGAAGTGAGAGAGACACATATAAAGATAATAAAAGACCATCAGAAACAGTAGGGGGAGCTAGAAGTAAAGAAAGATCTACTATGCATTTTTTAGACCAGGGAGCGTCTTCCAGTTCATGGGAGACGAAGAACAAATATGCACCCCTAGAAGACAGGGACAACCAAGTAGGAAACAGAAGGTCAAGAGATTCAGAGGAAAGAGAGGAGGATGTAAGAGGTAAAAAGAAGAAAACAGGAGAGGGGGGAATATGATCACGAACAGGAACATTTTTAATTTAAGTACAAAAGTCCTCACTAACACTCAGGAGGAGGTCATTTCTAAAGGGTTGACATTTGCTCCAACCAGAGGGCCAGACAATTTCAGTCTATTTATTGATGCCAACAGATTTCTAAGGAAATTGACAACCAAAAGGTTTTTTTATCCAAAAATAAAGGTATTTTAAGTAATGTTGAAGAGAGAAGTCAGTCAAAGGAAGATATTTTCCAACACACAAAAATAAGACAAAAATCCACGTTTTACCCCAGTTTCTCAAAGGGACATCATTTAGAAGTATTTTTTCAATTGATAACTAAAGATTTTGAAAAGATAGTGAGTCAAGAGAATAAATATAGGAACAACCTCAGTAAAGAACAAAGAGAAGCAGTCAAACAACTAAGTGAAGATAAAGATATCATTATAAAACAAGCTGATAAGGGGGGTTTGTAATAATGTATAGGGAATTCTACATCAAAGAAGCAGAAAGAATACTAATGGATGAGAATACATATAGAAAATTACCCAAGGATCCAACAAAAGAATTTCAGGCAGAAATAGAGAAGTTTTTACAAGAAGGAAGAGAATTAGGGATACTCACAGAAGAAGAACTAAGATATTTGAAAAATTAATATCCTATGATGCCGATATTCTATTTCCTGCCTAAAATACACAAGAATAAAACCAACCCCCATGGTAGGCCCATTATTTCAGGGATAAACTCTATGACGGCAAATATCTCAGAATATATCGATTATTTTTTGCAAAAATATGTTGTCCAAAATAAATCACATTTAAAAGATACGAGTGAAGTTCCAAGGATTTTAAATAATCTGACATGGAATAATGAGTTTATCCTTGTAACATGTGATGTTTCAGCTTTATATACTTCAATCAGACATCAGTAGGGTATAGAAGCAGTGAAACATGTATTATCAAGAGATTTAAATATATTGGAAGAACAGATGGAGTTTCTATTGAAAGGAATAGAGTTTATCTTGACACATAATTTCTTCAATTTTGATGGCGATCATTTCCTCCAGCTGTGTGGCACGGCAATGGGGACCAGGTTCGCACCGAGTTATGCCAACATTTTCATGGGAATATGGGAAGAGGATGATATTGGTCTAACCATGAATTCGGTGCGAACCTGGTCCTATGGAAGAGATACATCAATGATGTGCTCATAGTTTGGAGGGAAAGTGAACAAGAGCTGGATAAGTTTCTGGAATATATAAATAAGAATGACCGCAACTTATGTTTCACATCAAATAATAGTAAATTAGAGATATAATTTCTGGATCTGATAATATATATAGAGGATGGGGCTATTAAAACTAAAAATCTATTTAAAAAAGTAGATGTCAATAATTATATCGATAACTCTAGTTGCCACCATCCTAAATGGTTAGCAAATATCCCCTACGGACAGCTGCGTCAGATTAAAAGAAATTGTACCGATGATAAATGCACAAACAACAGTCAGAAATTCTGATAGAGAAGTTTAGAGAAAAAGGATATTGTGAAAGTAACATAAAGAAAGCGGTAATGAGAACAAATGAGTTACAAAGGGAAAAAATCCTCTATCCAAATATAACTGATGAAAGGCCATCAAAAAAGAAGATTGACTTCCAGTCGACATTTATCACACAATATAATCGAGAAGCAAATAAAATGAAAGATGTGATTTTTAGACATTGGCATGTCCTTAGAAATGACCCAATCCTAGGAAGTGAGATACCAGAAAGACCACAAGTTATTTTTAAGAAAGCAAACAATTTGAAGAGTAGACTAGCTCCAAGCACTTTTAAGAAAGGAAAAATAGAAATTTCGAGTACTACATGGCTGAAATCTCCTATAGGTTTCCATAAGTGTGGCAGATGTAAGGCCTGTGAATATGGTTCAAATGAGAAAACACATTTTTATTCAAATACAACAAAAGAGAAATTCAGTACAACAGATTTCATCAACTGTACAATGGATTTTGTAGTTTATTTAATTGAATGTCCATGTGGACAACAGTACATAGGCCGCACGACCCGCCCACTGAAAATCAGAATATTAGTACATATAGGAAATATACGAAGAAAACTGCAGAGCCATACAGTACCGAAACATTTTGAATTATGTCATGGAAGTAATCCAAAAGGTCTGACTTTCAGAGGGATAGAGAGAGTGAAGGCTCATTGGAGTGGCGGCAACAGGGTGTCTCTCTTATAACAAAGGGAGACATTCTGGATACATAAAATGAAAACCATGAGCCATCAAGGCATGAATGTCGATATAGACATTGCCGCTTTCCTGTGACCCTTTGCCATCACTATACCCTTATAGAGATAGGACAATCTTCATGTATTTTTTATTTCATTTTTATTTTATATTATATGTAAAGTTTTGCTTTTTTATATCCCTAGTGAGTGATTACATTGATTTTATAGTATTTTGATTGTTTAGAATTTATTCATAGGATTGATATGATGATTTGGATATAATTCCATGTACTTAATCCTGTTTTCTTCTTCTTTTCCTCTTTTTCCCTTCATCTACCTCGTCCTCCATCTCCTCTGTATAATATGAGGAATATGCATTTATAGTCTATATTGTCAATTTTAGATAATAAAGTAATATGTTCCCGTTTCCCAAAGATAATCATGATCGCTTTTGGATGGTGTGAGATGTCGGCCACATCCTATAAATAATAGACAGATTTGTTTATATCATTTTATTAGAGGTAGGAGATATAATGTATTGTATCTTGCAAAATAATTTGTATATGCATGTGATAATGCGTCAGAATGTTGTACTATACTTCGTACACACAGCGCTCCCATTGGTTAAACATAGACCAATCATGGTGCTTATAAATATACCTACAGACCAATGAGAGCAAGAGAACTGCTATAAGTTGGAAGAATGAGAAGCCAATCATAGACTCCTGACGAAGCGACGACAGCGAAACGCATAGAGTCAGAAGCGCCCTGCTGTCGCCACTCACCTATACTCGATCTGCACCTTAGAGTCCCCTCCATTCGGTGAATTTCAACCGTGCCGCAATACCGGAAGTGAGACGCTGGTGAACCGGAAGTGACGCGACGGGAGAGTCGGGCAGAGGGGTTGAGGATTGGGACACAGAGTTCGCTTTTCCTATGTGTCTGGTATAAGTTTTATTGATGTAAGCACACACCTATATGGGTTTTTAGTAATTAAAGTGTTCATTTTTGTACGGTACACACTATGTCTGGCTTTCCATTTTCCCATATATATGGCTGATACCTTGGCAACCTGAGAGAATCAAAGTACCCCCAAGAACCCTGAGAAATAGAGAGAGAACCTACACGAATTTACCACACTACCCACATCAGTTTGGGTTACATGCTCATTAATTTATGAGAAAATGTGAGTTCTGAATTTATAGAAATCTACTGGATTTGGAGTATAACCGACAAAGACTGTGTTGCACTATTGTATCAGTTTTTTATTCCACAAATCCACCACTGAACGAGTTGCGCTCCCCTTTTCTTCCCACAAGTCTCACCCAGAGAGAATGTCAATTTTGTAAAGAAAAAATAGGACCAAAAATGCACAGGAGAAATAGAAAAAAAAAAAAACATAGTGTAATCTGTATATACTACAGGCAAAAATCCTGCTATAAATTATTGCACTTAAAGGATAGTAAATCAATATCAGCAAAATTGATTAATCTTAGCTGCTTCAGTTGTATTGAGAAGATCTTGAACGTCAGGTTCAGCTGGGGTCCAAGTCAAAAATACAACTGCTGGGCTCAGCCGGACTGGGAAAATTGGCTCAGCTCTCAGAGGAATTGTTTAGATAAGGAAAGAAAGGATTGTACAGATGTACAAACAATTTATTAAGCTAAAAAACACACATACAGTAAAAAGATATATCTGCCACAATCAATGCACACATCAGCCGAATCCACCGACTTGCTTAGTCTCAAGAAAAACATCCTGCGTTCTTCTCCCACTGTCTTGTCCTACACACGATCTTTCCCAACACACAGGGGTCTTCGGGAGCTCAAAGGGACGCCACGTGTCCTTTTCTACCAGTATCTCCGTGCACCCGGATCGCTTCCGCTTCACGTGAGTATTCAACTCACGTCTCGCGAGATTTCCGTTGGATAGTCAGTCATTCGGCAATACTGCATGCATGTCCTCCTGGGAATTCTTCAAACATACTCAGTATCCACATCATCTACCCAACTAGTTTCACCTATTGGCTTCATCAGGGGCATGTAAGGGAGCTACTCACCCTCTCCCTATTTATACCTTTTCAAGATGATGTTGTCAAAAAAGGTATTTATTCAAACCCTGTGAAGTAACCGAACACAGCTGTATGCACAACGTTTCGGACCACCATAGGTCCTTTATCAAGGTCCTATTTTTCTTTACAAAACTAACTAGATATATTTGAAAATATCACATAATGTTGTGCATCGGTATATGCAAAAAAATCTATCTCAATATAACATTTTGAACATAATAAAATAATCTTTAACTAGTCATCTAGTTAACCTTGGTGACTTGGGGATAAGTGTTAACCCCAAGTGTACTGTAAATACCATTAAAATTCCAGCAGAGACAATTGTGTTGTACAAGCATCTATGATAATATACAGTATACCCGATATAAACAAAAGTCTTGTCTGATATACCAATATTCTGTATGTTACATGCACCTAGTAGAATTGTGAAATGTGTAGGTCTTAGCATGATTAGTATACATACAGATGTAGCAGCCGTTATTGCTTCAGCAGGCATGTTGCAGCGGGACACACACAATGCGGCAGCGGGAGCAACTGCCAATGTAAACGCATTGGCCTTGTGAAAAAAATGAGCAGGCTAACGTGACAGTGGGTGCAATAACGCCTGCTACAACGGCACATCCATATTGTCTACATTTGGTAAATACAATCGTAGTAATATCATACTGAGTCAATAGACATGTGTTTCTAAACATGGTAATAATAGAGGCAAAATGGTACACCAAATTACGGACAACCACAAACAAATGTAACTAAAAACCATGGGGAGAGTGGCAACAGAATCCAGTACAATGAAAAAAGATAGTGACCCATGTGGGACTGCTACAGTAGATTGGACACAAGTGGGGACTTGAGCAAGGAATGAAGATAAAACAAGAATGCATGACGCTCTGAAAACAAAGGAAATGGAAGAAAGTAACTCTAGGTTACCAATCAGATGATCACAGAGCCGGCACCTCAATTAAAGGGAATAGCTCTGATCTGGCATACTGTAATCTGAACAAATAATGCCTGTAGATTATACATAAAGGAGTAAAGGTATACAAGCGTACTATGCCAGGTCTTCATTATCAATTGAAGATAAAATGTTTTCAAACAAAAAACTATGATATATAAAGGATTACTCGTTATATTCATGCACTAATACGGAAAATCCCATTGGCTTTAGTTGTATATAGTAAAAAATAAATAAAGTAGTCTATACTTTGTAAGATAAAATGATACCAACAAAGTTGATAAGAACATACAGTAAATATATTCATGGATACAGACATATCAAGTTACAGATATACATTTTATTTATTTATTTATTTATCAAATGTTTTACCAGGAAGTAATACATTGAGTTACCTCTCATTTTCAAGTATGTCCTGGGCAAAGAGTTATGATGACAATAAATAGTTACATTAAATGAATATAGGTTATACATTCAATTTATAGATATTTCATGGACAATTAAAGATAACATATGAATTGTATCAGAGCATCTTTAACATCAGAGAATGGCAGCAAATGGCTGACTCCTGTGTTCTCATATCAAAGAGAGCCCTGAGGTTACGTGATAGCAGATGAAAGCAAACAGACATACCCAGCAAAACTGCAGGAGTGGGGGGAGGAGGAAGAGATGGTGACAAACTCCAGGATTTTCAAGATGTGCCTGCCCTTTCTTGATGAAATTAACCCTGCTCACGCTGGCTTAGTGGACGTGAGCAGTAAAGGGGAAGATTGGTGGGAAGCCACTATATGGGGAGCCACATTTGGTGTGACTCCCGTGTTCTCGTATCAAAGAGAGACCTGAGGTTAAGTGACAGCAGATGAAAGCAAACAGACATACCCAGCAAAACTGCAGGAGTGGGGGGAGGAGGAAGAGAAGGTGACAAACTCCAGGATTTTCAAGATGTGCCTGCCCTTTCTTGATGAAATTAACCCTGCTCACGCTGGCTTAGTGGACGTGAGCATTAAAGGGGAAGATTGGTGGGGAGCCACTATATGGGGAGCCACATTTGGTGTGACTCCTGTGTTCTCGTATCAAAGAGATACCTGAGGTGAAGTGATAGCAGCTCAAAACAATCAGGGCCTCCCAGCAAAATGCAGCATGAGGGGGGGGGGTAAGGGGGATGGGGGGAGGTGTTAAAGGATCTACTTGACAACTAGGGATTGATAAAGTAGAAAATGATAAATGAACTCCATAGGCATTGGTACAGCAGTGGGTGCTTAAACCTAATCTAGTGTAGACTAGGTCCCTACATTCAACTAGCGAGCAAGACAAGATGATCGAGCCATAGAAAATAAACTGCATCGGTCCGAAACTTGATTTCCAGAGTGTCAGAAGCATCATAGAAAAATGATATCATTGATTATTATATTATATTATATTAATGAATCTGTTTAGGAAATAGAGCTCCTAATGTATGGAAGCAGTATATTTCTCTATGGCGCAGGATTCTCCTATGATCACTTACTGTAGGAGGATTTTTTTTACAAACCTGAAACTTTATATGCACATGCAAAGAAATGTTTAGATACAGGTGAGTCTGCTACCTCATTACATTACATTTGTGTTGATAAAGGTGTTACTTCATAGATCTAAAAGCATAGAGTTTATCACATAGACCTTTCAATGCATACACTACAAAAGGTGTGTTACATGTAAAATACCTTAGTTTGATCAATTTAACAGTAATTTATTTCTATCTGAGGGTGTTTAAATATGTGGCTAATTTATCCTTCACCTTACGTATTGAAACATTCAGGAGATGTATTTTCTGCCTATCAGATTCCAATGTGAATTTAATTGTTGAATGGGCTGTTTTAACTTCCTCTAACATGGCGTGTAATTGTTCCACACGCCTTGTTCAGATAAAGAAAATATCGTCACTATACCGTCCCCAGTTATGTATGTGCGCATTATGGTTTTAATTGTTAAGAAACAATTATTTTTCAATTATATACTGTACATAAAAATGTGTTCATGTATGAGGGGGCACTATGAACCCTCATGGCTGTACCTTGAATCTTCATATAATCAGTATCAAAACTAAATATATTTTTTTGGCAACACAATTTCCAAAAGCCTTAATAGGGAGATTATCACAGATCATAGTAGATTTCAATGCTTATTTTACAGCAAAAACTCGTTCCTTATGTGGGATAGCAGTATAACATTTTTGAACATCAATTGTACATAATATCAGACTCTTTAAGATCAGAAATCATTGACATATTGTTCAGAAAATATGTGGTGTCTTTAATATAAGTATTGAATCCCAGCATTTGGCTTTAGGAAACAATCCAAGTACTGTGAACGCGTTTGTAAGAGGTTATGCATCCCTGAATCTATCAGATAGACCAGTTGGTTTGACATATTTTTGTGTATTTTGGCATTTATATAGAGCACTAGAGTGATGATAAAATTCTTCAAAAAGAACTCTGCTGTGTTCTAGTAAATAATGCCCTTATCAAGAGCCTACACTACCACCTCTTTGACGTTAGTTTCAATCATACACGTTGAGTCAGAGGAAAGTAGTCAGTCATTTTCTGTATTACTTAATTGGCATCTAGTCCCTGCGATGTACATATATCCCTGTCCATCACTATTACTCTCCCTCCTTAGTCGGTGTTTTTTAACAATTATGTTTTTGGGAAGTGTGTCGTGTGAACATACAGTAGCTTTAACTTCTCTTTTTGATATTAGAGTTGACCTTTTCATTGTAATTTATTGTTCTGAAATCATGATGTTCAGTTTGTTCTTTATTTTATACAGTTGTACATGTCCCCATGTTCCTTTGGATATCATTGAGTGATACAATTTATGATATTATTTCTCACTGTCCTGCCAAACAGTTTTTATGGTCAAGTATTGTGATACACTGTTCTGCATTTGTACTTTGACATTGTAACTCATTCAGTCCGAGTTATCTTTTTGATAATGATCCTCATACAGTACTGTACATGTCTTCTGATCATCATCATCTGGAAGAAGTCCTCCACCTCCAAAATGATCTTCCAGGAACAGTACTATGGCTCAAAGACTCTTTTCTTCATGTTGCTCCAACACATTTTCTGATTTCATCCACCCATTTTACTTTTGGTCATCTTCTTGGTCTTTTGATATCTCTTGGAATACAGTTGAGTACCATTTTATCCAACGATGGTCAAATCGACTAGTGAAATTTCCAGCCATCTATCACTTTAATTTCACCTACTGTATGTGACAATGTCAGACTTTTGTTTGCTTCCTAACCCATTCATTCTTTCTCCCATCTCTTCGTGTTCTACCCACCACCATCTCTTCATACTTCTTTTAGGTGTCTGAACTATCTTGACATTTCACATCCATACAGTATGTGAGGAAATGTAACCCTTTTTACAGAGTTCAAGGAAGTGGCACAGTGACTTGTTTAAAAGTTCTGCGAGTTTCAAGTCCCAACCAGAAGTAATGTTGTATACAATCATTTTCTAATTACTTGTAAAGTGAGTTTTTAGAATATTGACAAGCCTGTACAATTTCAATTCTTCCTAATAACATAGCAAGTTAAGATCATCTTTAATTCTGACTATAATTATCATTAAGAATGTTATCCTTACTGTGTTAAATATTTGGGTTGTATTAGTACTGCAGAGGGCTAGAACACCAGCAATATATACTATTGGTATTTCAGAAAACACTGAGGGAAATCAGTTGTAAATTTATGAAATGATAGGTGAAAACTCACTATTTAAACTATGGGGAAATACAGGGATAGTCTGACCAATATATACATATGTTATACTGTACATATGTATTGCTTTTAGTGCAAACTTGGACTTACTTTCAGAATGTACAAAATAGAGAAGTTAATTATTAGAAGAGGTTGACACAGAAATTCTGCGCATCAAAAAAAGCCAATAGTGGCAATTGACAAAATAGGGAGCAATTTAAAAATAACATGCCAGAAGCCTAGTCCGTTGGTATTTCAATAATACCAATTTCCATTTGGAATCCTGAAGTTCAGTTTGTTCCAAGTACAAAATATGACACAGACAAATACTATCATCTTCTCCAACCAAGTGTTACTATCCTTAACTCATTTATCAACAGCATTAGTGTAAAAGACTAACTCCACAGATGCTTTAAAATTGAATTTAATTAACACCTTCAAAGTTGTTCGTGTTAGCAAACTGTGGCCACTATTAGATCTCTGTGTCCCTGAATATCTATAATCCTAAATCATATCAGAAGATCAAAGTTTAATGTCCATTTGGGCCATACTTTCTAAGCAGTTTACTGCTTTAAGATACCTTAAAGCCCACTGACTTAAAGACGACTGCTTATTAAATATATTCATTATCTCTTCTTCAGGGTGAGATTATGGAATAATGTAGCATTCTCACACATTAATAGATTTATGACCCGACAGGAGGAAAGAAACAAACAATCTTCCTCTTCCTGTGTTTGACTAGAGATTTTATACTGTAATGCTAATCGTCACAGTTCAGAAGTCACTTGGGGTGGACAAAGCAGCATCATGGTTTTATAGTAAGTCTGCGACAACAAAAATGCATGTAGTTTATATACACAACCTTCAGTGCATTCCTAAATATCATGATCTAAAAAACTTTAAATTTTTCAAGAAAATAATTAAAACAAATACTAAAAAAGAGTAACTTACCTCCATAAGATTGCTAGTAGGTAATGTTTCTTTTATATTGTCATTTCCAATTCCCGAATCATCAGCATCGATAAGACTGGCTATTGGGACATTTTGAGCCGTCTTTAGAAAAGCAAAGTCACTTTCACTTGAATCCAGAGCTACACAAACATCATAGGAGTAAGGTAGTGGTAAAGTCCCATTATTGTATTTAGAAAGGAATCTGGGATCAACTTGAGAATAAATATTTGTACTTAAAGAATTGAAGGCAGAAGATTTTGTTTTTTTGCAATTGGATACTATCGCAAGCAACACTGTTACAACAAATAAGAAGGAAATCAAAGCTAAAGCTATGACCAAATAGAATTGTAAACTGGATTGAGTGTCAGACTCATTGGATTGGTTACTAACTATGGGAATCAGCTGTTGAAAGCTTTCTGCAACTACCAGACTCAAGGCAACTGTGGCTGAAAGAGAGGGGTATCCATTGTCCTTCACCATAACTACAACTCTTTGCCTCAAAGCATCTTTCTCTTGGAATGCACGCGAAGTCCTGATCTCACCTGTGTGGCGACCAATAATGAAATTGGACTTTTCTGGTACTTGTACAAAACGATAAGACAGCCAAGCATTGTGCCCAGAATCCTCATCCACCGTGACCACCTTAGTTACTAGAGATCCTTGTTCAGCATCAAAAGAGACCATCTCAAACACAGCTGACCCATCATTTCCCTGTAATGGGTACAAAATCTTTGGAGCATTATCATTCTGATCTTCTACACAAATCTTCAGGGTTGTGTTACTGCTCAGAGATGGGGAACCATTGTCTTTAGCCATTATTTGGATTTCAAATTCCCTGTGTTGCTCATAGTCAAATGATCGCTGTGCATAAACAGTCCCAGTTAAGGAGTTGATAGAAAAATAAGAAGATGTTGGAATTTCCTCCATGTTTGTATAGTAAATTGAGTAAACAATTTGAGCATTTTCATTATTATCTATGTCTGAAGCAAATATATTAAATATTGAAGCTCCTGGTAAATTGTTTTCTGGAACATACGATACATAAGCCGATTTTTCAAATACTGGTGGATTGTCGTTTACGTCTGCTATTTCAAATCTGAGGACTTTACTTGTAGAAAGTGGAGGAGTTCCTTTGTCAGTGGCAAAAATTGTAATATTATAGCAAGATAGCTTTTCTCTATCCAGGGCTCTCATTGTGACAATTTTATAGTAGCTTCCCGAGGATGAAATTAATTGAAAAGGATATGTATCTGTTATTTCACAATCAACTTCACCATTTTCTTCAGTGTCTTGATCATGAACATTGATTAGTGCCACAACTGTTCCAGGTAAGGAATTCTCCAGAATTGGATTACTAATGGAGGTAATTATTATCTCAGGTGTGTTGTCATTCGCATCTATTATTTCTATCACGATCTCAGAATGGGAAACTAGGCCACCACCGTCCTTTGCTTCTACAGAGATTTCGTAAATTCTGATTAGCTCAAAATCCAATTTTTCGGTAGTTTTAATCTCACCAGTGTTGGTATCAATACTGAAAGTATGTAGAACATTTTCTTGAATGTTGCTGAAATTATATGAGATTTTTGCATTGGAACCTTCATCTTTATCAGTAGCATTTAGACGAAGAACTATAGAATTGATAGGGGTATCTTCATTTAATATAACTTTGTATAGCTCCTGACTGAATACTGGAAAATTGTCATTGGAATCAGTAACAAAAATCTTAACCAGTGCAGTGCCCGTTTGTATTGGATTTCCTCCATCAAAGGCTGTCAATATCAATTCATATGTGTTTTGTGTCTCACGGTCCAAGGACTTTTCTAGCACCAGTTCTGGAATTTTACTGCCGTCAGAGCTGGTCTTTTTACCTAATGTAAAATGCTGATTGGAGCTCAGTTTGTAATTTTGTAAAGAATTGATACCCACATCTAGATCTCTTGCACTGTGTAAAGCAATTCGTGCTCCCGGTGAAGTAGATTCAATAATATCTACCTGAAAGGTTTCTTGAGAAAATCTTGGAGGGTTGTCATTTATATCTTGTATTTCAACTTTCACATGGTAAACATTTAAGGGATTTTCAACCACTGCATCAAAGGTTAGAAAGCAAATAGCTGCTGTTCCACACAGTGTCTCTCTGTCTATCCTACCTGTAATATAGAGGTTTCCATCTTCTATATTCACATTAAAGTACTTCTCAGATAAACGGGAAACAATACGGATTTTTCTAAATGACAATTCCTTAATATTTAATCCCAGATCGTTTGCAATATTTCCTATGTTGGAATCCTTACTTATCTCTTCAAAAATAGAGTAAACAAGCTGACTAGAAACCTCCCTACAGAGCCAAGAAAATAAGATGTAAAATAATACTTGCCATTTGATTATCCAGTATGTCTTTGTTTGCTGGATTCCTACTTTGGCCATTCCTCAGCAGCTGATATTACCAAATCCTTTGCAATCCAGTGTAGAAAAGAAAACCACAATGCACAGGAGAAAACACAATCCAGTGTAGAGGAGGAAAACACAATATACAAGCAATTTCCTTTTCAGAAAAATAGTATATTGACTCTGATTTAAAGGGAAAATGAAATACTTGCTTTCCCTTAGAAGATCTGAACTGTGTATGGCTGGTGAAAATGGCAGTGGATCTCCATTAAATGTTGTTTCACCTTCTTGGTAAACAGTGACACACTGAGTCAGAATGTGGAACTGCGGGACTGAACTGATCAGAACAAGAAGTGTTGCATTTAAAAAGGACATTTTTAAAATGAAAACAAAAGTGCATTGGATTTTAAGTAATCTAACTGTAAGTAAAATAATATTGCCTCAAAGATAACTGAAAATAATGGTGGCTATCATTTTTCTTTTAATCTTATTGAAAGCATACCCTTTACACCACAATAAGAGTTGATCTTTATGGCAGATATAAAAATATTTTATTGGTTTTATTATTATATTTACCTTATCTTGGTCAAAATCTTTCATTATGTTAACACCAAAAACATCTTGGTTTAAGTTAGTTTAATGCATTTAGATGCGAGTCAGTTGAATAATTATTTCTAAATAAACAAAATATAAACATGGGTTTTAATAAAACCTGAATGGTAACATATACTGTACTGTACCAAAGTTGTTTTAAAAACAAAAGAGTTCATGTCAAAGCCCCAAGTTAAAAGCACTTAGCTAACCCACACACTTAGTCAGTCACTCTCTGGCAGGACCTTCATGTCCTAAGTGCATGAAATATGATGCACTTATAAAGTTCCTGAAAATAGTCTCTCACACACAAAATGCAAATCATACAGGTAATGCTATCACAGATAGCCGGCCATATTTTCTTTCATTTAATTAAATAACCAGCTAGACTTAGCAAACGGTTGGAAATAGGTACAGATGTAGGTACTCACTGTTTTCGGTACAGTGGCGGCCGCTTTCATTCTCCTGCGGCCGCCACCACAATGTGCGGGCAGACGCAGCTGATTTATTTTTTTCGACGCGTGACGCGCGTCACTGGTGCGCCGGTCACGCGTGCCAGGGTGCGTGCGCGCGTGCCAGGGAACCGCCGGCATCCCCGAAGGTTGAAGGGGTGGCGGGGTAAAGGGGGGATGTGTGTGTGCGCCCCCGGAACCCGGAGAAACAGAGGCGGAGGAGCCAGGGGGTCGCGAGGGGAGGGGAAGATGCGGCTGGCGCGCGGCCAAGTTCGGCGCCAGCCGAAAAAAGCCATGGGAAGACACGGGTAAATCTTATAATGAAGCTGGCCGCAGCAGTACCGTGATGAGGCGTGAGATTAAACCCGCAGGAACACTTTGTTGATTGCAGTCCGACCAGGTGCAGTCAACAGAATTATTTGTGGGGTTTATTTATGTAATTACAATTCAGTATGTGTTCGGCAGATGGACATTATAACTTCATACAGAAATTGAATTGCCATATTCACAGATACTATAGAACAAGGCTAATCTTGATCAGAACTCTTCTGCTGCATCGCTTTTCTTCATATTCAATGATGGATCAAACCAGCTTCTACTGACACAAGAACCTTCTGAAGGCTGTGCCATTGAAAGGTTTAAGGCTCAGGGTACACGTGACCCTAACACTGATACAAATACTAAAGTAGGAAAAGAAAACACTGTAGAACCAAAAATTCCAAAGGTGAAAACTCTATGACAGGGAAGAAGCTAGGGAAAACCATAGGTATTAAATTGCCCAGAAAAGCTGCATCTGCACCAGATGCCCCAATAACCATCACACCCAGCTCACCCCACATCAGACCAGTGCATCCCACTCCAGACAAACCTCACCCCACCTCACACCCAACTCAGCCCAACTCTAACACAGTTCACCCGACTCCAGACCCAGCTCAACCGAACTTGGACACAGCTCATCCAACTGCAGACCCAGCGCACCTAACTCTAGACCACACCCATCCCAACTCAGAATCTTCTCACCCCAGTCCACCCCCATCTCAGCCCAACTCGGACCCAGCACACCCCAACAAGTACCAAGCTCTAGTTTAGCTGTAACTTGTGTCTTGTTCAGGAACAGCATGGCATTGTCAAGTGATATTAAAATTGACTATTGCGATGCCACTATACAGTACAGCATTCTGAACATTGCGCACCAGTGACCAGACCTGTCACTGATGGTGCCCGGGCACTGCATGTGGAGCTAAGACCGAATAAAATGGAATTAAAATTTGACCTTCTTTTGGGGAAGATGGACTGTATGTTGAGGCGCATGGATGGTCTCTGTTGGCAGCAAGAGAGACCATGACATCTGGAGGAAGTCTCTTCTTCCCCATGTGCCTGCATGCAATACCGACATCATGGGAAACCTGTACAGCCCAAAAATAGCATCCATCTCATTCAGGGAACATGACATGGTGCCTATGATCCCCCATGTTACTGATGCTGACCTGCAAGAAAGTGGTATCCCGGAGCAGTTACCTTTGCTTGTTTGCCAAAGCATACCTGCGGCACCTGAACAATGGAGGCATAAACTAACCTATATCACATTCAGTGGGGATCCAGAAGATGACATCCCTCTTGCAGTAATACCCAGGGAAATTTTTCAAATGTATGTGACACGCTGCAGGGAACAGCCACATCCATTTGCCCAGCTAATCTTCCAGCCTCACGTGAAGTGTCAACATTATGTTCAGTGGGCCAGACATGTGAACTTTGACGGCTCCAGAGGTAAGAAGGCAATTTCTAACAATTTGAGGAGAGTTATTTTAGATGAACTTGGGAAGCAGTGTACATGCACTACTGCTGAATTCAAGATAGTGAAAGACACCATCAATAGACTTTTCCAACATGAGGACAGTGGGCTGATTTTTTTTTTTTTTTAAATGAATAAAGTTTTTAATAATAAGTCAGGTGGTGTGCAATTGTTAAGGTGTGTGCAATTGTTTTGTCATTGTTTTAGTCCTTGTTTTGCAGATACTGCAGGTTGATCAACGTCAACACCTTATTCGTGTAGGTAACACATCCAGCGACACAGAACATCACTATTTGATAATTAAGGAAATGTAAGCCTTACATTCAATTGGCATATATAGCACCTGTACCACAAATGCACACACATTAATCAAACACATATGCTTTCCATACAGCTCACAGAGCGCGCGCATGCACAGCAGTGTAACGACAAGGCAGCACAGTTTAATGAATGCATCTATTTTTTCTTGATTATCTTACAGGTGAAACTTTACAAAAGACTGACAGAAGATAATGTTGGCAGAAGAGTGTATTATTATTATTGAATTATTGTAAGAAGATGACATTTTCCAATGTCGGTATTAATTTTCTCTGTCATTTACTGCAATAATAAATTCTAATCTATCATTAAAGTTTTAGTGATCTGAAGTTTTTTCTTTTTTTTTGCAGATGTGGGTTACATTGAATTTACAATAAAGACACACTAGCATCACCTAGCGTTACTGCAAAATACTATGATAGCTGCCAAACTCTATTTGCAAGCCGCGGGTCACCCTCAGGCCCGGGGATGCGACATGCAAAGAAATCCTGAGGGATTGTATTTGACTTATTGTGGTGACCAATAAAGTAAATATTGCTACATCTGTACAAGAGTGGATGTGATCATTTACAGTTTAATGAACCATTTCTTGACAAACTACTATATGCTAATGGAAACTATTTATGGCATTGGGACAGGTTGTACAGTAGGTTCAAGGAAATATGGGACCTAACCCAGTGAGTACAAAGATATTAAAAAGGCAAGTAAAGCATAGAAAGTGGAAGGGCGCACTCTCTTTTAATCTTATTATGTTGCTGTTGATTGTGATGTTCTAGAAATATTGGGGGGGGTGGGGAGGACTTTAGCTGCTGAGCAAACTAAAAGACGCAAAAATGGAAATAAGTAATAATATTAATAATATAAGTTTTCATTTGTATATGAGAGTAGAAAATATGATACATGCCCAACAAGTTATAGGTTTATAACTAATAAATGGCAGATTTCAAAAGCAAATGACCCAATTATGGTTCCAATGTAGTTGTTATTAAAGTATTCAAAAAATATAACGCACAGGTAAGGTTGAACAGATACATTCTTTGCTGCAGTCAGTGCCGTCTTAACTCCCCACCAGACCTGGACCGACAGCACACTACGGGTCTAATTGCTCTATAGATCATGGAGTGTGGGTTCAGTGGCGTCTGGATTTTGGCTTGTGAGTGATCCATCCTGAAACCTTGGTCATTTCTACCTACCTCTGTCCAGTCCCTAAACTGTGGGTAAGTCTCTGATCTCTTATCTTTCAGTGACTTATTCAGTCTTTTCTCCTATGGTCTATTCAGATTTTTATATTGCATTGATTTTATCTATTTCACTGGGTCTCTTAGTGAAGGGGGCTATCTGGTATCTTTCATTTAGACAGGGTCATATATTGAGTCCAAGTATTGAATCAGTACTAATCTTATTGTGCTCTACATCCCTTATATGTTTTCCCTACAAGTGACTGCGAGAGCATCAAGCACCACAAGGTGGAGCTGCTGTACTGACCACCAGGAGTGCTGTCTTCACTTTCTCCTGCATCACTGTGAGACTGTGCTGTTTACTGGAGTCAGAGGCAGATCGAAATTACTTGCACATGCGCAGTGATGTCCCTTCACGATCAGAGGGGGATAACAGCTGACGCACGCGCAGTTAGGACATGCCACGTTGGCAGATGCTAGCCTGCAAGAGGAGAAGTTCCATCGCGTGATGTCATTCACAGGACACTGCGGAGCGGCAGCCAGAGCTACTACATATAACAGCTGAGACTGCTATCTCACTCCTCGGCACTCCACACGAGCACAAGGAGCAGAGCCACAGGGTTTGATTACTGTCTTCATACAGGGTTTGATTACTGTCTTCATTTGCTATTCCCATTAACCTTTCATTGACTGTTGTGGACTCCTGGTGCTTCTTTGCCAGCTGCTTTCTTGCAAGCCGTGTTCAGCCTTTACTGTACCATTGCCCACAGTTTCTTGTGGTACTTGAACTACTGGCATTGACTTTAGTGGATTCTTGCTGCCCTGCTATTAGCTGTTTAACTGTATTTAGCCTACACTGTATGTTTGCTATCTATTTTCAGGGGTGTCTGAGTTGACCAGTTATAGGGGAAGGGAGGCTTAGGGAAGTACCTCTGGGACCTTTTGGACCAGGGGGAATGGGCCAGATGAAGAGGCAGTCCCTCGAAACGTCGCCCCCCTAGCATACTTGCCGTTCTCCGTTTTTTGTGTATATTCCTTGTGTTTCATGTTTTTTCCCCTTTTCCTTTCCCCCCCCCCCACCCCTCACTTTGTGACATGCCCATTTGTGATACTGGTTTCTGCAAACACATTTGATTTATTTCTGGTTCGTTTTATTATTAAATGTTTATTCTGCATTACAACTGTTTTCATCATTTAGCTATTAGACAGTGAGTGCTGGTACTTACGTAGATTTGTTAGTACTATACAGGGGAATAAGGGTCCCCTTTGGTTCCGTGCACCCTGCAATTGCATAAATTTAACACTATCAGAATGCTGTCTATCGTCCCCTTTTACCCTTAGGTTGTACAGTAGGTTCAAGGAAATATGGGACCTAACCCAGTGAGTACAAAGATATTAAAAAGGCAAGTAAAGCATAGAAAGTGGAAGGGCGCACTCTCTTTTAATCTTATTATGTTGCTGTTGATTGTGATGTTCTAGAAATATTGGGGGGGTGGGGAGCACTTTAGCTGCTGAGCAAACTAAAAGACGCAAAAATGGAAATCAGTAATAATATTAATAATATAAGTTTTCATTTGTATATGAGAGTAGAAAATATGATACATGCCCAACAAGTTATAGGTTTATAACTAATAAATGGCAGATTTCAAAAGCAAATGACCCAATTATGGTTCCAATGTAGTTGTTATTAAAGTATTCAAAAAATATAATGCACAGGTAAGGTTGAACAGATACATTCTTTGCTGCAGTCAGTGCCGTCTTAACTCCCCACCAGACCTGGACCGACAGCACACTACGGGTCTAATTGCTCTATAGATCATGGAGTGTGGGTTCAGTGGCGTCTGGATTTTGGCTTGTGAGTGATCCATCCTGAAACCTTGGTCATTTCTACCTACCTCTGTCCAGTCCCTAAACTGTGGGTAAGTCTCTGATCTCTTATCTTTCAGTGACTTATTCAGTCTTTTCTCCTATGGTCTATTCAGATTTTTATATTGCATTGATTTTATCTATTTCACTGGGTCTCTTAGTGAAGGGGGCTATCTGGTATCTTTCATTTAGACAGGGTCATATATTGAGTCCAAGTATTGAATCAGTACTAATCTTATTGTGCTCTACATCCCTTATATGTTTTCCCTACAAGTGACTGCGAGAGCATCAAGCACCACAAGGTGGAGCTGCTGTACTGACCACCAGGAGTGCTGTCTTCACTTTCTCCTGCATCACTGTGAGACTGTGCTGTTTACTGGAGTCAGAGGCAGATCGAAATTACTTGCACATGCGCAGTGATGTCCCTTCACGATCAGAGGGGGATAACAGCTGACGCACGCGCAGTTAGGACATGCCACGTTGGCAGATGCTAGCCTGCAAGAGGAGAAGTTCCATCGCGTGATGTCATTCACAGGACACTGCGGAGCGGCAGCCAGAGCTACTACATATAACAGCTGAGACTGCTATCTCACTCCTCGGCACTCCACACGAGCACAAGGAGCAGAGCCACAGGGTTTGATTACTGTCTTCATACAGGGTTTGATTACTGTCTTCATTTGCTATTCCCATTAACCTTTCATTGACTGTTGTGGACTCCTGGTGCTTCTTTGCCAGCTGCTTTCTTGCAAGCCGTGTTCAGCCTTTACTGTACCATTGCCCACAGTTTCTTGTGGTACTTGAACTACTGGCATTGACTTTAGTGGATTCTTGCTGCCCTGCTATTAGCTGTTTAACTGTATTTAGCCTACACTGTATGTTTGCTATCTATTTTCAGGGGTGTCTGAGTTGACCAGTTATAGGGGAAGGGAGGCTTAGGGAAGTACCTCTGGGACCTTTTGGACCAGGGGGAATGGGCCAGATGAAGAGGCAGTCCCTCGAAACGTCGCCCCCCTAGCATACTTGCCGTTCTCCGTTTTTTGTGTATATTCCTTGTGTTTCATGTTTTTTCCCCTTTTCCTTTCCCCCCCCCCCACCCCTCACTTTGTGACATGCCCATTTGTGATACTGGTTTCTGCAAACACATTTGATTTATTTCTGGTTCGTTTTATTATTAAATGTTTATTCTGCATTACAACTGTTTTCATCATTTAGCTATTAGACAGTGAGTGCTGGTACTTACGTAGATTTGTTAGTACTATACAGGGGAATAAGGGTCCCCTTTGGTTCCGTGCACCCTGCAATTGCATAAATTTAACACTATCAGAATGCTGTCTATCGTCCCCTTTTACCCTTAGGTTGTACAGTAGGTTCAAGGAAATATGGGACCTAACCCAGTGAGTACAAAGATATTAAAAAGGCAAGTAAAGCATAGAAAGTGGAAGGGCGCACTCTCTTTTAATCTTATTATGTTGCTGTTGATTGTGATGTTCTAGAAATATTGGGGGGGTGGGGAGCACTTTAGCTGCTGAGCAAACTAAAAGACGCAAAAATGGAAATCAGTAATAATATTAATAATATAAGTTTTCATTTGTATATGAGAGTAGAAAATATGATACATGCCCAACAAGTTATAGGTTTATAACTAATAAATGGCAGATTTCAAAAGCAAATGACCCAATTACGATTTCAATGTAGTTGTTATTAAAGTATTCCAAAAATATAACGCACAGGTAAGGTTGAACAGATACATTCTTTGCTGCAGTCAGTGCCGTCTTAACGCATGGGCACGCTGGGCAGTTGCCCGGGGGCTCCACGAGCATAGGGGCCCCATGCGAATCTATGCACAGACTGGAATTTAACACTAATTTTCCGATCACCCGCCTCAAGATTCAAATCTCCCGCTAACTCGGTAGAAGGAGAAAAATTACGACTTGTAGCGGAGAGTTGGCAGGGCCCAGTGCACTGCTTTGCCCGGGGGCCAAAATGCTGTTAAGACGGCCCTGGCTGCAGTGTTCTTATAGGAAAAGGACGTGTGTACTGTATCAACCTCCAATACAGTTGAACACCAATTCTGGGGACTCCACACAGTATGTTGTTAAAATAAATTACCTATCTTTATGGACTCTCTTCCCTTCACCAAGAAGAGTCATCAGGATCAATTTTGCCAGCACAAGTTGGAAAGGAAAAGTTCAGATTGAACAACATGATATGTCAGTAAAATGTTCTGAAAAAATATGCTGAAGTAAAATATTGTAAATGGAAAGAAAAGTTTAACAAGAAAAAGGTAAATATTATGAACACTGTTAATGATTTGGTTGTTATGCCAAGCTCTATTGCATTTACAGAATTGTGCTCAGCTTCAGAATAACAGAGGTTTCCACAATTACAATTCCCCCCAGGTCTACTTCATATCGATAGTCCCAAGAATGATAAACATATTTCCACAATGGCACAAGAAAGGAAATTTTGATTGACAACAACCTGACCTTTACTCCAGAGAATGGGTGATCGATGCCACCGCCATCGCTCCGTAGTACTAAGACTCACCAGGAAGTGGTAGGCTTTAAAAAAAACTTTATTCAGCTACATAAAACAGATACTGGAACAAGGACAGACAACTAGGAGGAGGTTCCCTAGTTGTCTGTCCTTGTTCCAGTATCTGTTTTATGTAGCTGAATAAAGTTTTTTTTTAAAACCTACCACTTCCTGGTGAGTCTGAGTACTACGGAGCGATGGCGGCGGCGGCATCGATCACCCAGTCTCTGCTGTACATCGGATCGTGGCCACGCACTGAGGAATACAGGTCTCCTGCCTTGGGGATCCGTTCATGCCAGGAGAAGAAGGAAAAGAAGTTCGGTTGTCAATGTGAGTATTGCTACTCCTTACCGAAATTGCCTGTGTTTATTGCAGCTATACTCTTAACAGTATAAGGGTCTGCACACAGCTTACACCTCGCGCTACAAGCGTCTCCAATAGGCTATTAACTCCTCATTCAAGCTCCACTATAAACACCATTATCTACTGTCATTACCCAGTGTGTGGAACCTTGAGCTACAGACGGCCTACACTGCTTCTGACCTTTACTCCAGGTTCATCCAAAAGGACTACAGATGCCGTGAGTCAAATCAGCATGGACCTAACCAGGGTCCCATAAATGGCAGGCACTTCTTTTCTTAAAAACAACATTTTTGACATTGATTTTAGTAAATTCATTGATTTTACCAGCCAAACTCTCCAAGCTGAGGATTGATTTGCCCTATTAGCATTGGGACAATTAGATAAAGATTGTTGGATGCCTCGGCTTGAGGGTAAAGCCTCTAGATGACTAAAGATCTGGAGATTATAATTGTCATTTTATCAACTGAACTGATTTTGTAATCTGCCTTAAATTATTTTATTGCCAAACATTTCCTCCCCTGCAGGGTCCCTCAAATTAGTAATATCTCCCCTCAATCTGTCACAAATATAACCATAAATCGCTGCCACCAAAACCAAGCTAGCATGACCCCTATTAAAACAATACATGTATTTTTAAGATGTAACTTGTAACTCATGTTACTGATTGTGTGCCAGATTATACTGAATATTTTAATGGTATTAACATAACACATATTTAAAGCTACCCCTGCTCCCTAGTAAAATTCCCCTCTGTATATTTCAGATATAATTTTTTTAAAGTCAACACTTAAGTGCTCACTTAAGATCCCTTTTGTAGGGCTTATTCATCACACTGTTAGAAATGGTCGTTCGTTGTGAAAATCCACACTTTTGCCTGGAAATACATCTCGCAGTACCCATTAAACAGTTCTCATATCAACAAATCTGTTCCGTTTAAAAATGAAAATGAGGAGACTACTACAGTAATTACTCTCTTTCTTTATACAGTGTCGAGAAAATGTTTGTGAACCCCAATGATAATTATGGAAATTCCACAGTGTTTCCATGATAACCTTCTTGAATCAAAATCAGTCATTTCTTAAATATCCAATAGGGTTAATATTAACCAATTCTATGTCTTTTGAAACAAAATGATGTATGAATTAGCCAAACAACAAGTAATTCAGTCAGAGTATGTGTAAAAGTAAGTGAAACCCTGATTTTATCAGCAAAATTAAAGAGGATCATTAGAATCAGGTGTTTAAATAATTAGGTAGATCTTCAGGTGTGAGTTTGGGAGGACCCACCCTATATAAAGATCAGAATCTTGTGGATTTTGGCCTTTACCATACAGGTGTGTGGAAACACATCATGCCACGGTCAAAATAAATCTCTGAGGACCTCAGAAAAGTAGTTATTGATGCTGATCAGTCTAGAAAAGTTTACAAAACAATTTCTAAGGATTTGGGGCTCTGCCAATCCTGTCAGACAGTCTACAAATGGAGAAAGATCAAGACCACAGTCACTCTACCCAGGAGCGGTCATCCTAGTAAAATCTCTCCAAGAACAAACCAGCAAATCATCCAGGAAGACACAAAGAACCCCAGAGTAACATCCAAGGATCTGCAGGCCACTCTTGCCTTGGTTAATGTGAGTGTTCATTACTCAACTACAGTGTATCAGGAAAAGACTGAACAAGAATGGTGTTCATGGAAGGATACAAAAAAATAGATGAATCAGAGCACTACAGGATTTATTTAAGAAAATGTATTGTCCAAATAGAAGCACAATGTTTCGGCCCGTAGCTGGCCTTTATCAAGTGACAGTGGCATGATAACAGCCAGCTACAGGCTGAAACGTTCATCATCATTTCCCCAGGACAATGCGGCTACTAGAAATTTTTAACTTTCTTCCTACAAGAAAATAACCAAATGATGATAGTGTAAGCAAAATTTTCCAGTTGACAGACTTGTGGAAACCTGAATCAACATTTTATCAACTACTAAACCCATTGTTACATTTTTTGATTTAAAACCTTTGTCCTGTTACTCGTTTTTTTACTACAGTATATGAACATGTATATGTGAGTATACTATTTAGACATGTAGCATGTGATACTGTCTTTAGTCACTCACATTGCCCTGTTCTTCTTAAAATAATAGCACCACATACATAAGTTACAATAATAATACAATGAGAATACAGCTTTTGGGAAAACTAACATTATCTATTTGCTATTAAGTTACTATTATATATTTTTCTCCATTTCCAGTAATGAACCTGTTTCTAGAAAATGAATCCAGCAATGCATTTTTAAACATAACAATGAGTTTAGAACGTTCAGGGTAAATCCCAAGGACCAGCACTCCATGTAATCCAAAAATTATGGTGAAAAATGGAGTACTAACAAAGGCAGACATCACAGGGTGGCCTCAATAAAAAAGTTTTATTAACGTCTCATGGACTCAGAACAAACAAAAATGCACCACCTACGCGTTTCGCACTATAGGAGCACTTTATCCATAAAAGAATGTAATAGACATTCTGCTCAATTCCTGATATTGGAATATCCTTATATTCCTGATAATAATGCTGTATTGGGGAGTGAGATTGGGCCATGAGCAATAGTTATTATATAGCCTAGGACTAGAGCCAGAATGTCTCTTGCACTCTATGGCGACATGTACTGTGGCACTGGAAATGTTAACTCAATTACAAATTTAATTGGATCTCACCTGTATAGTTCCAGTAGGTAATGTTTCCTTCACTGAATTGCTTCCAGTCGCTGAATCGTCAGCATCAATGAGCCTCTCTGTTGGGACTTGTTGGTTAGGTTTAAGGAATGCAAATTCATTTTCACTTGAATCCAGGGCAACACAAACTTCATATGAGTATGGCAATGACAATGTCCCATTATTATACATAGATGAGAATCCAGGACCAACTTGTGAATAAATATCTGTATTGTGAACTCCAAAAGCATGGGGAGACTTTGATTTTCTGTATCTTGATATGATAGAAAGCATTACTGTCAAAATGAATAAAAATGAAATCAGAGCTAATGCTATTACCAAATATATTTCTAAATTAGATTGAGAATCCATGTCAATGGAGTGGTTGATCAATTCAGGAATTGCCTGTTGAACATTCTCTGCAACAATCAGGTTTAACATAACTGTGGCTGAGAGAGAGGGACTTCCATTGTCCTTTACCATAATGATAACTCTTTGTTTCAAAGCATCTTTGTCTTGAAGGACACGTGATGTCCTGATTTCACCTGTGTGGCGACCAATATTAAAGTAAGTCTGTTCCGAAGCTTGCAGAAAATTATAAGATAGCCATGCATTGTGTCCAGAGTCGGCATCTACTGCCACCACTTTAGTCACTAGATATCCTTGGTCAGAAAATCGGGGAACCATTTCGAACAGAGATGACCCATCAGTTTCAGGTGAAGGATACAGAATCTTTGGTGCATTATCATTCTTATCAACAATACACACCTTCAAAGTAACATTAGTGCTCAGAGGAGGAGAACCACTATCTTTGCTCATAATGTGAATTTCAAATTCTTTGTACTGCTCATAGTCAAAAGATTGCTGAGCATAAATAACACCAGTACGAGAATTAATTGAGAAAAAAGAGGATATAGGGAATTTTAAAATAGTTAGGTTAAGAATGGAGTAAATTATTTGAGCATTTTGATCAAGGTCATAATCTGATGCATGTACACTACATACTGAGCCTCCTGGTAAATTATTTTCTGGAACATAAGCAACATAGCTTTGTTTCTCAAATATAGGTGGGTTGTCATTGACATCGGAGATCTCCAATTCAATGGTTTTGTTGGTGGACAGGGCAGGAGAACCTTTATCTGTGGCTAGGAGATTTATTTTATAATTAGATTTGTTCTCCCTGTCCATGGCACTTGTAGTGAGTAATTTGTATGATCCCCTTGAATATAATGTCAATCTAAAGTGTACTATGCCTATAATTTCGCAATCAACCTCACCATTTTCTCCAGAGTCTCGATCGAGTACATTAATTAATGCTATTACTGTGCCAGGTAAGGAATCCTCAGGAATATGTGGAGTGATAGAGGTGAGTATTATCTCAGGTACATTGTCATTTGCATCCATAATCTGTATAACTACTTTACAATGTGCCACTAGGCCACCTCCATCTTTTGCCTCTACAACCATCTCATAACTTTTCATCACCTCAAAGTCTAGCTTTTCTCGGTTCCTTATTTCCCCGATTGTATGATCGATACTAAAAATACTGTGGGCAGCACTTTCAATGCTCCTAAAAGAGTATGTGATGTCTCCATAAGAACCTTCATCCTTATCACTTGCAATGACTTTTATGACTAAAGAGTTATTTGGAGCATCTTCCTTTAAACTCACATTATATATCTCTTGACTAAATATTGGAGAATTATCATTGGCATCAGTGACAACAATCTTAATCACAGCAGTTCCCGTTTTGATAGGATCCCCCCCATCAGAGGCTATCAAAATTAATCCATGTGTGTTCTGCTGTTCACGATCCAGTAGTCTCTCCAAGACAAGTTCTGGATATTTATTTCCATCATTTCCAGTCATTTCTCCCAATGCAAAATGTATGTTGGGGCTTATTGTATAATTCTGTAAGGAATTGATGCCTACATCAGGATCTTGTGCCTTCTCCAGAATAAAACGTGTTCCAGGCAAAGTAGATTCAACAATTTCTAAGTCTATAATGTTTTTAAAAAAGCTTGGGGAATTGTCATTTATATCTTGAATTTCTACTTTGATCTGAAAAGCATTTAATGGATTTTCCACCACTGCTTCAAATGTTACAGAACAAATTGTTGTCCTTCCACACATACTCTCTCTATCTATCCTGTCTTTCACATATAGGTTTCCATTTTCTAAATTGACTGCAAAATACTCCTCTGATGCTCTATGGGTAATACGAAATTTCCGATGTGTCAGGTCCTTTATATTCAAGCCCAAATCTTTTGCAATATTTCCCACAATAGAACCTATTCTCATTTCTTCATAGATTGAGTATTGCAGCTGACCAGAAACCACCCACCAGCAACAGAAAAACAAGCAAAATAGTACTTGCCATTTTACAGTCCTCTCTTTCTCTCTTTGCCAGATTTTCATTTCAGAAATAGTTGCAGATAGAATCCACTCCGGCAATTCACTTTTACTTTAAAATTCTAATGCTTCAGGTATTTCTGAGAATGTCAGCAGAATGATTCAGATTGCAAGAGAAGCTGAGAAAAATGGTCCTCCTCTTGTTTCCCTGGTATATAATGTATCTGCAGATCTGCAGTATAATACCAATTCAAACAACTTATTGGCCAACAGCGGCACACTGAGTATTAAGATGGTAACTGCAACAGAACTGCACATCATTCTCAGAACCTAGGGCTAAACACATTATAGTTATTGATACTGCAAATAATATTTAATTTCTATAGGTTTTTAATTCCACTAATTCTTTGTCCTGACTCTGAGGATCTCATAGCTGAATCATTCTTGACTAAAATCTACCTTACAAAAGTGGCAAATCAGCTGTTTCCTGCTACAGTTATCATGTTTCCTTCTATTTTCCACTCTTATATTTCAAACTAGACAATGCATTGGATTCAATATTAGTAGAAGTGTATGAGCTATTCTATAAAAGGAATAAACAGCTCTAGGTTAAAATACTGTGTATTTCTCTAGAAATAAACACCTGTAGGAAAACACTTTCTTTAAAGTGAACTATTGCATACATGTAAATTGCATTCATGCGGCAAGTGCCTTTTAAACAAATGCTATTATTGCATTGATACTATTTAATATATAGGGGCAATGTTTAAAAGTCTCATGGCTGAAAAAGTAGAGCAAAAAAAAAAGATTTAGAATTATCAAAATGATGTACAGGATACAATGGGATTTTTTGGTTTTGACAAATATAGAACAGGTTTTTTTGCTCCATACAGTTTTCAGACTTGTCAACTATCACTGATTTTCTGTGGTTTTCCTGATTTGTTGACAGTCCTGATGCCTTCAATGGAGTCTTCTTGATATAAAAAAGAGCACTTTTTCATTATAATTATTATCACTGTTTCTTTGTAAATCGCCAACTTATACCGCAGCATGGTACAATGGGGGTACGGAGTTATGTATATTACATAAACAGAATGACATGCCAAATAAGGATAAATAAGCACAGACACATACGGAAGGTAATGGTGGGTCCTGTTCATGAAAGTAGAGAGAGAGTGTGGGCAATGTTGGAATCAAAGGTAGCGATTGTTCATAGTGGGACAGAATATGCCTCAGGGTGGAATATGGTCCAGTCGCACAGCTAATCCCATTAAGGTTTGGGGGTGAGGATGTTAATGGGTGTTAGCGTGGAATTCGGTCCAGCCGCACAGCTGGTCTTCATAGGGTTGGAGGGGGTTGGATGTTAGGGATATGCCAGATAGGCTTTCTTGGTAAGGTGGATTTTCAGAGAGGTTTGAGTCTGATTGTGCGTGGTAGGGAAATCCAGAGAAAGGGTGCAACATGGGAGAAGTCTTGTAGGTGGGAGTGAGTGGAGATAATAAGGCAGGAGGAAAGGCAGATTTCATGGGCAGAATATAAGGGGTGTTCAGAGATATATTTTGGGATGATGGTTGAGATGTAAGGGGGCAGCATTGTTGAGAGCTTTGTAGGTCAGAACTAGGATTTTAAATTTCATTCTAGAGCTTATGGGAAGCCAGTGTAGGGATACGCATAGTGGCACAGCTGAAGTGGAGCGGTGAGTGAAGTAGACAAGTCTTGCATTTTGGGTGGATTGGAGTTGGGATAGGTGGACAAGGGAAATGCCATCTAGGAGAAGGTTTCAGTAGTCAAGGCGGGTCAAGATGAGTGAGTGAATTAGGATTTTAGTTGCATCATGAGTGAGAAAAGGGCGTATCGAGCGATATTTCGATGCTGCAGATGGCAGGACTTAGTGAGAGAGTGAATTGGAGAAATTAAGGAGAGGGCAGAATCAGCGATGATCCCTAGATAGCGGGCTTGTGGTGTTGATGACATTGTGGTACGATTGAGAGTCAGAGAGAGTTTGGGTATAGGGGTGGCAGTGGAGGGGTGAAAGAGTGGGACATTCAGGAGGAGAAAGGGGGGGGGGTCAGGGGATAAGAGGTCAATTTGGTTATCATCGGCATAGAGATGATACTATAAGCCAAAATATTGTATTAGTTCACCAAGAGAAGACGTATAAAGTGAGGATAGCAGAGGGCCAAGGACAGAGCCTTGTGGGACCACAACAGAAAGAGGAAGTTGCGAGAAGGAGACACCAGAGAAGGAAACACTGAAAGAACCGCTGGATAGGTAGGGCGTGAACCAGGAGAGGGCTGAGCCGCGGATGCCAATGGAGGGGAGTGAGTGCAGGAGAACAGGGTGATCAACAGAGAGATCCAGGAGAATTAGTAAGGAGAAGTGACCCTTAGGGGTCTATTGTAGTAGCTTCGATAACTCTTATATGCAGACAGCAATAGCCTCTCCGACCTTGAACACATACTTCAATCTGACTTTTTGATACTTGAAAATGGGATTTACCAAAACAAACTGTTTTTAAACACTGACAAGACTGTAATAATGGTATTTGAGACCAAGGCTAAATTTTTTAAAACTTTCAATGACTGAGATCCAGATCAGAAGCAATGCTTATACCACCCTAGCTCCTGTTATTAGTTTTAAATACTTGGGCATATGGTTTGACTCCCATTTAACATTTGTGATGCACATTTATACCCTGACATTCAAAACCTATGCCAAACTAGGTGTACTTTATAGGAACAAATCCTCCCCACGTCTGCTGGTCAGAAAGCGTATCGCACAGCAGATGCTAATGCCAATCATCGACTACGGGGACATAGGATATGGCTTGGCACCCTAAACCCACCTTAGCAAACTTGATACCTGTACAATTCAATATGACATTTTGTTCTCCAATGCAACTGCAACACACATCAGTGCGAAATCTTCAAAGAACTAAATTGGTCATCACTTGAGTCTAGGCGCAAAGTTCATCTTTCCTGTCTTGCCTTCAAATAATTTCTGGGCAAGCGACTCTACCCGCCTATCAGAACAAGCTCCTCACCCCTACCACATGTAGCACTTAACATCTGAGATCTGACTCCAAAAAACTGCTCATGGTCCCAAGGTTCAGCAAAGTATCTGGCCACTCCTCCTTCTCTTACCGTGCACCCCATAACTGGAACAATCTACCGGAGACTTTCACAGCTGCCATCAGTCTAAGTTCTTTCAAAACTAAAGCTTTCTCACATTTTAATCTGGTCTGAAAGTGTTACATATGCCTATAATATATATTATCTTTAACTGTGCGTGCAGTTTTGTATATAATGTATGCCCAGGACATAATTGAAAACGAGACGTAACTCTCAATGTATTACTTCCTGGTAAAACATTTTATAAATAAATAAATAAAAATAAAATGAATGCTTCAATTACCAGGGAAGAGATAGAAAACGCCATCAAGAGACTTAAAAATGGGAAGGCACAAGGGCCTGATAGCTTCACAGGAAAATTCTCTAAGATTCTGGTGCCAGAAGTAGGCCTGCCCCTGCAAAAGGCATTCAAAGAGATAGTAGATAGAAGGGAAAAATCTGATACAGTTAAATCCACTTTCATTAGAATTCCACATAAGGGTTGTAAAGACCCACTATTGCACGAATCCTACAGAGCAATATCTTTATTAAACCAAGATGTTAAAATTATCTAAAAAATCTTAGCAGATAGACTAGCCACAGTCTTCCCAAGACTGATTGATAAAGACGAGACAGGGTTTAATGAAGGGTAGATCCTAAGTTAAAAATATAAGGAAAGTATTGGCAGCCCTGCATTGGACCAAATCAAACTCACAAGACGATAAGAATAATGTGATTAACTCTGTAGATACTGAAAAAACTTTCAATAATGTTAGATGGGATTTCCTGTTCGATATACTTAAAAGAATGGGAATATCGGTTTAAAACTATTATATATATGAGGGTTTGGATATTGGCAGCAGGAGTACTCTCATGAATTTAATTTAAACAGGGGATCGAGATAAGGGTGCCCATTGTCGCAATTACTGTTCAACATAGCATTGGAACCATTATGTACTTTAGAAACATGGCAGACTTTAAAGTTATTCAAATTGTAAATACAGAATTAAAATTGGCACTTTTTGCGGATGACTTTCTGATGTTTGGCTCAAATCCGTAGGCATTGGTTAAAAATATATATACACCATGCTTAGGAAATATGGAAAATGTATGGGTTTTAAAGTTAACACATCCAAAACGGATATACTCGTGTTGTCCAGCAAAAATAATGTTAGGTGGGAACAAGATCTTATCTTTAAAAAGACAAGAAAGATGATCAAATACCAGGGCATCAATATAGACCCTGAGCTAGAACAACTTTTTGCAAGTAATTTCAAATCAATCTTTATCAAAAGTTATTAAAGAACTAGAAGGGTGGCAAAGTCCCCTGTTGAACATGGGAGGTACTGTTGATGCCAATTAGTTAAGATGATCAGCTTCGAGAGGTTTATATATGTCCACTACAGATGCTGCCTATCCTAGTTCAACATGCAGATATAAATGTGATTACTAGTACAATTAATACATTTATATGGAACAAAGGCAGAAATAGAATACAAATGTCAAAACTATTTCTCCCAAAGGAGCTTGGCAATGTGAGTTTACCTGACATAGAAAGTATAACTTAGCATGCACAGTCAAGCACATGGGAGACTGGTTAACAGACAAAAAAAGGTGTGTGGTGTGGGAGCAAGTAAAAAACACTAGAAAATGGGCCTCAGAAGGAAGTAATTTAAGATAAAACATTATTTAATGGTTTATTTTGTGTTAACTCAAAGTAACAGGGTAATAATATCTGCTCCATCTGTACACGATTTATTTTTAATTGGAAAGGTGCTTTTGGCCTTTTATGGGGTACGTTGCATATTCAAGTAAAGCATTTACTCAAATGCAAAAGTAATTTTTATACTATGTAGTATAGAGTTATATTTCTTTATTAACTTTCAACAAAAACAATTATAAAGTACTTGTCAATGGAAATTGATAACTTAAAAGTAAAGTGATCAAAGTATTTGATACATCTATTTTAGTTTTCACCCCAATGAACAATCATAGCAATGCAAAGTCAATAACGAAAAAGTCATATACACTGTAGTATATTTAAAGGTGTATTCACTGGCGCCCAGTTTACTCTTCTCACAATTAGAGTATGAGCAAAATTATTTCATTTTTTTACTTTTGATACATTTGTCACCATTTTTAAGTAAATAGGAATAATTTTAGTTCACCCACCATAAACCTATTATGTGCCTGGAAAAAGAAATAAGTTATCCATTGTACAGTAAATTAGAAAAAAACATAACTTTCAAATTCTTTACGACAAAAAAGTCAAGCCAACATTTTGTATAGCTTTTGATCGAATATGTACTGAAAGGATAATACATCTCCAACAAACTTCCTAACCAAATCATAATGTACTACACAAATGGTATTCAATGTAGTAAGAATTTCGCTCACCTTTAGATGGGAATCACTTTGCGTGACGTTGATGTCTTCATTGTACATTAACAACAATGCAGAGTTGTCATTTGACACATTATTCAACTTTCCATTTTCAACATTTACATCCAAATAAGTTAACTGATTATTTCCCGAGTCTGCAGCAAAGCATAGTTCATAAGGAACTGGTAAGGTGCCATGAGAATAGTTTGTTGGTGGAAGAGATGTTGACTCTTTGAAGCACCGCTTTACTAACATCAGAAGGACGGTTATGAGAAATAGAAAGGAAATTAAGGCTAAAGCCATTACCAAGTAAAAATTTAAGTTAGATTCAATATCTAAATTGGTTGGTAGGATGCTGACTTCTGGAAGAGCCTCCTTTACATTTTCTGCAAATACCAAGTTCAGAGTTACTGCAGCTGAAAGAGCCGGCTGCCCATTGTCCTTTACATGTATGACCAATTTCTGTTTCATACCATCTTTTTCCAGAAAGCTACGGGATGTTCTGATTTCTCCTGTATGAAGTCCAATAATAAATAACCCTGAGCTTGTGGCCTGGAATAGATGATATGATAACCATGCATTATGTCCAGAATCAGCATCTACCGCCACTACTTTGGTTACCAAATACCCAGCTTCAGATGATGGAGGGACTAACTCAAACATGACAGATCCATCAGATCCAAGGAAGGGATACAAAATTTGAGGACTGTTATCATTAGCATCTGTAACAAACACATGTACAGTGACATTACTACTGAGTGATTGGACACCATTGTCTTGAGCTGTAACTATAATTTGAAATTCTCTCAAATGTTCATAGTCAAACATGCGTTGCGCATAAATAATTCCAGTTTGTGAATTAATATAAACATATGACAGCACAGATTTGTCTTTTGTATTATTTGGGTAGATAGAGTATGTAACTTGTGAGTTTTTCTCTAAATCTAAATCTACAGCATTTACTTTAAAAATGGAGGCTCCTGGATTATTATTCTCTGCAACATAAACAGCATAAGAGGTTTGCTCAAATATGGGGGAATTATCATTGATATCTGATATTTGTAGTTCAATAGTTGTGCTAGAAAAAAGAACAGGTTTTCCATTGTCATACGCTGTGATTGTGATATTGTATTCCGAAACATTTTCTCTGTCCAGTATAGTTTTAGTCATGAGTTTGTAATAATTTCCAGATGCAGAAACTAATGTTAGAGAAGGTTGATCTTGAATCTGGCACACGACCTTGCCATTTTCTCCAACATCTCTGTCACTGACATGAATGAGAGCTATTACTGTACCAGGAGGGGAATCTTCGGGCAAAGAAGTTGTAACTGAGGCAAGTTTTATCTCTGGCGCATTGTCGTTCTCATCGGAAACTTCAACCAGAACCTTACAATGAGAAGCAAGGCCTCCCCCATCCTTGGCTTCCACGTCCATTTTAATCACTTTGATTTCTTCAAAGTCTATAGATCCGGAAACTGTAATTTCCCCACTTTGTGGATCCAGGTTAAATATATGATTAATGTTGTCTGGCATGCTGCTGAAAGAATAAGTGATTTGAGCATTTGTTCCTTCATCAGTGTCCTGTGCTCTCACTTGAAGTACCAGAGAACCCTTTAAAGCATTTTCCTGTAGGATGACCTTGTACATGTCAGAACTGAAGACAGGGGCATTGTCATTGAAATCAGTTACAACAATTTCAATTTGCAAAGTTCCTGATCTGACAGGATCTCCGCCATCAAATGCAGTTACTATCAAACTGTGGGTGTTTTGCCCTTCTCGATCCAAGGGTTTCTCTAGAAATAACACCATCTGTTTGTCCCCATTTCTGTTCTGTTTCTCTTTAATAGTAAAACAAGGATTATCCTTTAGATTATAGCTCTGTATTGAGTTTCTGCCAAGATCTGGATCATAAGCATTTCCAAGAGGAAAACTAGCTCCTGGTGGAGTGAACTCACTTATCTCTAGCTCAATGTTTTTTTTGTAAAAGCTTGGTGCATTATCATTAATATCCTGAATTGTGACTTTGATGTGAAAAATATTTAATGGATTTTCAAGAACAGTTTCAAAATGAATGATGCAGTCTAATTCCTCTCCACATATCTCTTCTCTGTCAATCCTGTTGTTTATGTACAAATTTCCATTGTCTAGATCTACCTTGAAATACTGCCCATTAGCATCAGAATGAAGATGGAGTTTCCTGTGTGATAAATCTCCTATGTTTAAACCCAAATCCTTAGCAATGTTTCCAACCATAGCTCCAATTCTCATTTCTTCAGGAATGAAATAATGAATGTTCCCAGATATAAGATGACAAAAACAACAAAGCAGAAATGAAAAGAGTACTTGCCATTTCATTGTCCACGTCACAAAATCAGCAATGTTGTCTAAATTCTGTAGTTTTCAGGTCCTTGGAAAAGAGATGCAAGAATCCCCTTTTGTGCCTGTGCAAAATTATTTAGAAGCATTGGTTTGCAGCTACTGTGGTTGTAGTTGCACTGATAAAAACCCTCTGAGAAAAATCTTCTACAGTATACTGTAATGCTGAGCAGAGACAATACAGAGATTCAAATGGATTACAAACTCCAAGCCTAGCACCACGTTGGCCAACAGTGACACTCTGTGTTTCATTTTAGGAATTGCAGGCAATGTGAACAGATTTTTCTGAGCAAGCAATATGAAAATATTGAAATGACACGTCACTATTAGAACAGTGAAATACAAAAAGATGTCTATAAGAACACATAGTTATTTCTAATACATATCAAAGGATTATAAGCAATAGTATTACAAAGCAGCACACGTTTCATTCACCTTGTTAATGTAAAGTAGAAGTTTCCAAATACTGTATGTCAGTTGTGAAAATAATTTCTCTACATTTCTAGACACAAAGAGGCTCAAGAGACAGCTATGGTTTACATATAATGAATATCTGATGAAAATAATCACGTCATTTTTTACACAGTGGAAAACAAAAGTACATTTTAGGTCTAATAAGAGCAGCTAAAGGTTTGTGGATTTATTGGGTGCATTGAATTTGTGCCTCAACTCATATAAAATATTCCATATTATAATATATATATTAAATGCAGGTCTAAAAGCAAGCTATCCATATTTATCAGACACCCTCAATATATAAGGCTGTCACACATTTTAATGTGGTCTGTAACTGTTTCATACGCCCATAATACAAATTATCTTTAACTGTGCATGCAATGTCTTGTATATAATGTATACCCTGCTCATTATGTAACTGTATTTGTAAACATGTATTATTTGTCTTAACTCTGTGCCCAGGACATACTTGAAAATGAGAGGTAACTCTCAATGTACTACTTCCTGGTAAAATATTTTATAAATAAATAATATCAGATCATGCTCCTACAATATATGGGTAGAATTGAATCGAGGACACAGGGAACACAAAGATAGAATTTGGAGATTCCCATTTTATCCTTACGGTAATGAGGAATTTAAATAATTTCTCCTCAATAGCTGGTACTATTTCCAGGAAACAAATGCTACAGATGTACCCAGGCTTAGTGTACTTATGGCTGCAGAAAAAAAGGAAAGACCCGCCGTCTGAACGCGGCCCCTCCGCGGCCATAAAGACAGCAAAGTCCTGAAGGATTAATGCTGCGGGGTTCCATGCATCTGAATGGGACCCTGCAGCATGAATCCTTCACTTGAATGGGCCATCTGCAGTGAGATAAATACCAGTACTCACCATACAGATGAGTTGCGCAGCAGTCTCCAGCTGTCTTTCTACAGTATCTCTCTGTCTGGATCCGTGTCCCCGCTGGCTGAAGGTGAGCAGGCTGTATTTCCATTGCTTTGTGTCCTATCCAGCCTCCTTGATGATGTAGTTGACCAAATATGGCCATAAAGCCTCGTCCCTATAATGTAAAGCCCTATATAAGGGCAGCTACATCATCCATGGGGAAGGAAATACAACCTGCTTATCTTCAGCAAGCAAAGACATGAATCCAGGTGGAGAGATGCAGATGTCTGCAGACGGCCGTGCAGCTTATCTAAAAGGTGAGTATCGGTATTTCTCTCCTTGCAGATGGCCCAAAAATATTAATTCTTTGGGTCCCATTAAGAAGCATGGAACCTACAGACTTAATCTTCCTGGGCCGCTTACTACCCTCAGGGCCACATAAATTGTAGCCGCACCAGAGCAGTGAAAATTGCGACACCGAGGACATTAAGTCTGACTACATCTGCATACATTAAAATGAGGGGAAACTATACTGTGAAACTGCTCAAACAGTAACGAGAGGCAAGATCCTAGTATACAGATGCAGCCACCAGTATTAGAACTCGTCCCTGGGAGATTCTGGGGCAGGCTCACAGTAAATGCCTCAACATTTCTGTGAGACTTTTAATGGCCCATCGGATTAACACAGCAGGGGTCCCTGCAGACCCATTCAGTTTGAATGGGACTGCAGGGACCCCCCCCCCCCCCCCCCCTGTGGCTACATCTGTATATTAAACCACACAACCCCAGCAAGCTCAAACCCCAAAACCTGCCACATCATATATATTTGTGTGTGTGTGTGTGTGTGTGTGTGTTTGTGTGTCAAAAGGAGTGCTACTGGGCGTGGCCAAATGTATGCAACAAAAGACAGAAAAACCAAAAGTTACATATGAAAAAACATATAGTAATTGGTATATAGTTAAATACTTCAATAATAATAATTATTGAAGTATTAAACTATATACCAATTACTATATGTTTTGGCATATTGGATGTAGTTTTGGGCTTTTCTATATATTAAACCAACAAGTAGTTATATGTTACAATCTTTCAAACGTCTCAGGGTCCTTCATTAGTTAGGACCCTTAGAGGTTCGAAAGCTTGTAACATATCAACTACTTGTTGGTCCAATAAAAGGTGTCATACCACCTACTCCCTCTCCCTCCTTTGTTACTACATGGAAGAGAGGACCACCCTTCTGTACAAGCATATATTAACAAATGCAGGAAAGAAACAGGAGCTAAATATATTATAATTAGCAAGGAAATGAACAAGGTGTTCTGTCAAATCCCGCCCCAGAAAACAGAGATAAATATATGGAAGCAAAAAATATATGTGAAATATGGCAATATAGAAAGGAAACAAAGCTCCAATTTAGAGACTTTAACCTTAATAGGTTCGGTAATAAAGCTGGCAAATTATTCGGAAATCTAGGTAGAAGGGCTTCACACCCAAAATACATATTTAGGATGTGAAAAGCTTTGTATGAACTAACATCAGACCTTGGGGAAATAAGCAGTGTTTAGGGACTTTTATCAAAAGTGAAAAGGATGACAAAGTTCAGGGAAATTTCTTAAAAGGGTTAAAGCACCCAAAAATAATGAATGAAGAGCGACAAGATCTTAAAGCTCCTATTACTATGTAAGAGATCTATCAGCACCATCAAAAGACTTAAAAATGGGATGCAACCAGGGCCTGATGGCTTCACAAGAGAATTCTGTAAGATCATGGCGCCAGAGGAAGGCCTGCCCCTGCCAATAGCATTCAAAGAGAAAGTACATGGAAGGGAATACTTTGAAAAGGTAAGTCCGCTTTCATTCAAATTCAACATATGGATGGTAAAGACCCACTATTGCATGAATTCTACAGATCTATATCTTTATTAAACCAAGATGTAAAAATGATCTAAAGTTTATTAACAGATAGACTAGCTGTAGTCTTACCAAAACTGATTCATAAAGATGAGACAGGGTTTATGAAGGGTAGATCCTCAGTTAACAATCTAAGGAAAATATTGGCAGCCCTGCATTGGACCAAATCAAACTCACAAAACAATAAGAATAATGTAATTATCTCTGTAGATACCGAAAAAACTTTCGATAATGTTAGATGGGATTTCCTGTTTGACATACAGTACTGTACTTAAAAGAATGGGAATATTGGTTGCATTTCTTAACGTGCATACAATACTGTATGTATGATGGACCAAAGGATTGGATTATGGCAGCGGGAGTACTCTCATGAATTTAATTTACACAGAGGAACGAGACAAGAGTGCTCTTTATCGCCATTATTGTTCAACATAGCAATGGAACTATTGTCAATGTACCTTAGAAACATGGCAGACTTTGAAGGTATTAAAATTGTAAATACAGAATAAAAATTGGCACTTTTTGCGGATGACTTTCTGATGTTTGGCTCAAATCCGTAGGCATTGGTTAAAAATATATATACACCATGCTTAGGGAACCATTGGTTAAAAAATATACGAGACGCTTAGGGAATATGGACCATGTATGGGGTTTAAAGTCAACACAACCAAAACGGAGATACGAGTGTTGTCTGTCATAAATAACATTAGGTGGGAACAAGATCTTCTCTTTAAAAAGACAAGACAGATGATCAAATACTTGGCCGTCAATATAGACCCTGAGTTAGAAAAACGTTATTCAAGTGCAGCCTCCTTGACAGGATACAGCTATGTATGCATGTTGTCCTCTAGTTTTGTTCCTCTCTGGTCTGTGCTGCTGGTAATGAACCAATAACTGAGAGCAGTAGTCAGGGCTACTTACTTTATACTATATAAATATATAACAAATAAATACTGTTATACTAAAAACATTACTGTAGTCTGCTTCCCTTTGTCTGACCTACGGCCATATGTGGGGTAACATATACTGTACATGAAGGAGGACTCAGGACTCCCCTCAGCATTAGGTGTTAGTCCTTAGGTAAATAAGAGAGGGATTGCACAAATAATTTCAAATAACTCTTTATCAAAGTTATTAAAGAACTGGAAGGGTGGCAAAGTCTCCTGTTTAACTTGGCAGCTACTGTAGATGCCAATTAGTTAAGATTATCAGCGTTGCGAGGATTATATATCCACTACTGATGCTGCCTATCCTAGTTCAACATGAAGATATAAAATCGATTAATAGTGCAACTAATACATTTTTATGGAACAAAGGCAGGAATAGAATAGTGATGTCAAAACTATTGCTTCCAAAGGAGCTTGGCGATGTGAATTTACCTGACATAGAAAGTATAACTTGGCATGCACAGCCAAGAACCTGGGAGACTGGTTAATGGCCAAAAATGTGTGTGGTGTGACAGCAAGTAATAAAAACTAGAAAATAAGCCTCAGAAATATCTAATTTGACACTGGCATTGAAATCGTCCATCCTTGTAGCAGGAGTTATTGCACCCATTAACATGATGTGACTTTAATAGTCGTGCTATTGAAAACAATGCTTAAGGAGATAAAACACGTGCTATTTAATGCGTTATTTTGTGTTAACTCACAGTAACAGGGGTAATAATGTTTGCTCCATCTGGTTTATTTTTAATTGGAAAGGGCATATTCAAGTAAAGCATTTACTCAAATGCAAAAGTATTATTTATATTATTTAGTGTAGAGTTATATTTCTTTATTAACTTTCAACACAAACAAAAATGGCAAAATACTTTCCAAGGAAAATTGACAACTTAAAAGTAGTGGGATCTATGTATTTGATAAATGTAGTGAAGTTTTCCTCCAATGAAAAATCATAGCAATGCAAAGTCAATAATGAATAAAGGCATATAGTATATTTCAAGGTGTATTCACTGGCACCCAGTTTACTCATCTCACAATTAGAGTATGAGCCAAATTATTTCATTTTTATGTTTCATACATTTGACACCATTTTTCCCACCATAACCTTACTATATGTCTGGTAAAAAGAAGATATTCATTGTATATTAGAAAAAAATTGATTTTGAAATTCTTTTTTTATGAAAAAAAAGCCAAGTCAACATTTTGTATAGCTTTTGATCTAAAGGAAATACATCTCCCACAAAGTTCCAAAAAACAAATCATATTGTACTACACAAATCATATTCAAGAATGTATCTCACCTTTAGATGGGAATCACTTTGCGTGACGTTGATGTCTTCATTGTACATTAACAACAATGCAGAGTTGTCATTTGACACATTATTCAACTTTCCATTTTCAACATTTACATCCAAATAAGTAAACTGATTATTTCCCGAGTCTGCAGCAAAGCATAGTTCATAAGGAACTGGTAAGGTGCCATGAGAATAGTTTGTTGGTGGAAGAGATGTTGACTCTTTGAAGCACCGCTTTACTAACATCAGAAGGACGGTTATGAGAAATAGAAAGGAAATTAAGGCTAAAGCCATTACCAAGTAAAAATTTAAGTTAGATTCAATATCTAAATTGGTTGGTAGGATGCTGACTTCTGGAAGAGCCTCCTTTACATTTTCTGCAAATACCAAATTCAGAGTTACTGCAGCTGAAAGAGCCGGCTGCCCATTGTCCTTTACATGTATGACCAATTTCTGTTTCATACCATCTTTTTCCAGAAAGCTACGGGATGTTCTGATTTCTCCTGTATGAAGTCCAATAATAAATAACCCTGAGCTTGTGGCCTGGAATAGATGATATGATAACCATGCATTATGTCCAGAATCAGCATCTACCGCCACTACTTTGGTTACCAAATACCCAGCTTCAGATGATGGAGGGACTAACTCAAACATGACAGATCCATCAGATCCAAGGAAGGGATACAAAATTTGAGGAATGTTATCATTAGCATCTGTAACAAACACATGTACAGTGACATTACTACTGAGTGATGGGACACCATTGTCCTGAGCTGTAACTATAATTTGAAATTCTCTCAAATGTTCGTAGTCAAATATGCGTTGAGCATAAATAATTCCAGTTTGTGAATTAATATAAACATATGACAGCACAGATTTGTTTTTTGTATTATTTGGGTAGATAGAGTATGTAACTTGTGAGTTTTTCTCTAAATCTAAATCTACAGCATTTACTTTAAAAATGGAGGCTCCTGGACTATTATTCTCTGGAACATAAACAGCATAAGAGGTTTGCTCAAAAATGGGGGAATTATCATTGATATCTGTTATTTGTAGTTCAATAATTGTGCTAGAAAAAAGAACAGGTTTTCCATTATCATACGCTGTGATTGTGATATTGTATTCCGAAACATTTTCTCTGTCCAGTATAGTTTTAGTCATGAGTTTATAATAATTTCCAGACGCTGAAACTAATGTTAGAGAAGGTTGATCTTGAATCTGACACACGACCTTGCCATTTTCTCCAACATCTCTGTCACTGACATGAATGAGAGCTATTACTGTACCAGGAGGGGAATCTTCGGGCAAAGAAGTTGTAACTGAGGCAAGTTTTATCTCTGGCGCATTGTCGTTCTCATCGGAAACTTCAACCAGAACCTCACAATGAGAAGCTAGGCCTCCACCATCCTTGGCTTCCACGCCCATTTTAATCACTTTGATTTCTTCAAAGTCTACAGATCCGGAAACTGTAATTTCCCCACTTTGTGGATCCAGGTTAAATATATGATTAATGTTGTCTGGCATGCTGCTGAAAGAATAAGTGATTTGAGCATTTGTTCCTTCATCAGTGTCCTGTGCTCTCACTTGAAGTACCAGAGAACCCTTTAAAGCATTTTCCTGTAGGATGACCATGTAAATTTCAGAACTGAAGACAGGGGCATTGTCATTGAAATCAGTTACTAAAATTTCAATTTGCATAGTTCCTGATCTGACAGGATCTCCGCCATCAAATGCAGTTAGTATCAAACTGTGGGTGTTTTGCCCTTCTCGATCCAAGGGTTTCTCTAGAAATAACTCCACATGTTTGTTCCCATTTCTGTTCTGCTTCTCTTTAATAGTAAAACAAGGATTATCCTTTAGATTATAGCTCTGTATTGAGTTTCTGCCAAGATCTGGATCATAAGCATTTCCAAGAGGAAAACTAGCTCCTGGTGGAGTGAACTCACTTATCTCTAGCTCAATGTTTTTTTTGTAAAAGCTTGGTGCATTATCATTAATATCCTGAATTGTGACTTTGATGTGAAAAATATTTAATGGATTTTCAAGAACAGTTTCAAAATGAATGATGCAGTCTAATTCCTCTCCACATATCTCTTCTCTGTCAATCCTGTTGTTTATGTACAAATTTCCATTGTCTAGATCTACCTTGAAATACTGCCCATTAGCATCAGAATGGAGATGGAGTTTCCTGTGTGATAAATCTCCTATGTTTAAACCCAAATCCTTAGCAATGTTTCCAACCATAGCTCCAATTCTCATTTCTTCAGGAATGAAATAATGAATGTTCCCAGATACAAGATGACAAAAACAACAAAGCAGAAATGAAAAGAGTACTTGCCATTTCATTGTTCACTACACAAAATCAGCAATGTTGTCTAAATTCTGTAGTTTTCAGGTCCTTGGAAAAGAGATGCAAGAATCCCCTTTTGTGCCTGTGCAAAATTATTTAGAAGCATTGGTTTGCAGCTACTGTGGTTGTAGTTGCACTGATAAAAACCCTCTGAGAAAAATCTTCTACAGTATACTGTAATGCTGAGCAGAGACAATACAGAGACTCAAATGGATTACAAACTCCAAGCCTAGCACCACGTTGGCCAACAGTGACACTCTGTGTTTAATTTTAGGAATTGCAGGCAATGTGAACAGATTTTTCTGAGCAAGCAATATGAAAATATTGAAATGACACGTCACTATTAGAGCAGTGAAATACAAAAAGATGTCTATAAGAACACATAGTTATTTCTAATACATGGCAAAGGATTAAAAAGCAATAGTATTACAAAGCAGCACACGTTTCATTCACCTTGTTAATGTAAAGCAGAAGTTCCCAAATACTGTATGTCAGTTGTGAAAATAATTTCTCTACATTTCTAGACACAAAGAAGCTCAAGAGACAGCTATGGTTTACATATAATGAATATCTGATGAAAATAATCACGTCATTTTTTACACAGTGGAAAACAAAAGTACATTTTAGGTCTAATAAGAGCAGCTAAAGGTTTGTGGATTTATTGGGTGCATTGAATTTGTGCCTCAACTCATATAAAATATTCCATATTATAATATATATATTAAATGCAGGTCTAAAAGCAAGCTATCCATATTTATCAGACACCCTCAATATATAAGGCTGTCACACATTTTAATGTTGTCTGTAACTGTTTCATACGCCCATAATACAAATTATCTTTAACTGTGCATGCAATGTCTTGTATATAATGTATACCATGCTCATTATGTAACTGTATTTGTAAACATGTATTATTTGTCTTAACTCTGTGCCCAGGACATACTTGAAAACGAGAGGTAACTCTCAATGTATTACTTTCAGGTAAAATATTTTATAAATAAATAAATAATATCAGATCATGCTCCTACAATATATGGGTAGAATTGAATCTAGGACACAGGGAACACAAAGATAGAATTTGGAGATTCCCATTTTATCCTTACGGTAATGAGGAATTTAAATAATTTCTCCTCAATAGCTGGTACTATTTCCAGGAAACAAATGCTACAGATGTAGCCAGGCTTACTGTCCTTATGGCTGCAGAAAAAAAGGAAAGACCCGCCGCCTGAACGCGGCCACAAAGACAGCAAAGTCCTGAAGGATTAATGCTGCGGGGTTCCATGCATCTGAATGGGACCCTGCAGCATGAATCCTTCACTTGAATGGGCCATCTGCAGCGAGATAAATAACAGTACTCACCATACAGATGAGTTGCGCAGCAGTCTGCAGCTGTCTTTCGATCTCTCTGTCTGGATCCGTGTCCCCGCTGGCTGAAGGTGAGCAGGCTGTATTTCCATTGCTTTGTGTCCTATCCAGCCTCCATGATGATGTAGTTGACCAAATATGGTCATAAAGCCTCGTCCCTATAATGTAAAGCCCTATATAAGGGCAGCTACATCATCCATGGGGAAGGAAATACAACCTGCTTACCAAGCAAAGACATGAATCCAGGTGGAGAGATGCAGACGTCTGCAGACGGCCGCGCAGCTTATCTAAAAGGTGAGTATCGGTATTTCTCTCCTTGCAGATGGCCCAAAAAGATTAATTCTTTGGGTCCCATTAAGAAGCATAGAACCTACAGACTTAATCTTCCTGGGCCGCTTACTACCCTCAGGGCCACAAAAATTGTAGCCGCACCAGAGCAGTGAAAATTGCGGCACCGAGGACATTAAGTCTGACTACATCTGCATACATTAAAATGAGGAGAAACTATACTGTGAAACTGCTCAAACAGTAACGAGAGGCAAGATCCTAGTATACAGATGCAGCCACCAGTATTAGAACTTGTCCCTGGGAGATTCTGGGGCAGGCTCACAGTAAATGCCTCAACATTTCTGTGAGACTCTTAATGGCCCATCGGATTAACACAGCAGGGGTCCCTGCAGACCCATTCAGTTTGAATGGGACTGTAGGGACCCCCCCCCACCCCCGTGGCAGCATCTGTATATTAAACCACACAACCCCAGCAAGCACAAACCACAAAACCTGCCACATCATATATATTTGTGTGTGTGTGTGTGTTTGTGTGTCAAAAGGAGTGCTACTGGGCGTGGCCAAATGTATGCAACAAAAGACAGAAAAACCAAAAGTTACATATGAAAAAACATATAGTAATTGGTATATAGTTAAATACTTCAATAATAATAATTATTGAAGTATTTAACTATATACCAATTACTATATGTTTTGTCATATTGGATGTAGTTTTGGGCTTTTCTATATATTAAACCAACAAGTAGTTATATGTTACAATCTTTCAAACGTCTCAGGGTCCTTCATTAGGTAGGACCCTTAGAGGTTCGAAAGCTTGAAACATATCAACTACTTGTTGGTCCAATAAAAGTGTCATACCACCTACTCCCTCTCCCTCCTTTGTTACTACATGGAAGAGAGGACCACCCTTCTGTACAAGCATATATTAACAAATGCAGGAAAGAAACAGGTGCTAAATATATTATAATTAACAAGGAAATAAACAAGGTGTTCTGTCAAATCCCGCCCCAGAAAACAGAGATAAATATATGGAAGCAAAAAATATATGTGAAATATGGCTATATAGAAAGGAAACAAAGCTCCAATTTAGAGACTTTAACCATAATAGGTTTGGTAATAAAGCTAACAAATTATTTGGAAATCTAGGTATAAGGGCTTCACACCCAAAACACATATTTAGGATGTGAAAAGCTTTGGATGAACTAACATCAGACCTTGGGGAAATAAGCACAGTGTTCAGGGACTTTTATCAAAAGTGAAAAGGATGACAAAGTTCAGGGAAATTTCTTAAAAGGGTTAAAGCACCCAAAAATAATGAATGAAGAGCGACAAGATCTTAAAGCTCCTATTACTATGTAAGAGATCTATCAGCACCATCAAAAGACTTAAAAATGGGAAGCAACCAGGGCCTGATGGCTTCACAAGAGAATTCTGTAAGATCATGGCGCCAGAGGAAGGCCTGCCCCTGTCAATAGCATTCAAAGAGAAAGTACATGGAAGGGAATACTTTGAAAAGGTAAGTCTGCTTTCATTCGAATTCAACATATGGATGGTAAAGACCCACTATTGCATGAATTCTACAGACCTATATCTTTATTAAACCAATATGTAAAAATGATCTAAAGTTTATTAACAGATAGACTAGCTGTAGTCTTACCAAAACTGATTCATAAAGATGAGACAGGGTTTATGAAGGGTAGATCCTCAGTAAAAAATCTAAGGAAAGTATTGTCAGCCCTGCATTGGACCAAATCAAACTCACAAAACAATAAGAATAATGTAATTATCTCTGTAGATACCGAAAAAACTTTCGATAATGTTAGATGAGATTTCCTGTTTGACATACAGTACTGTACTTAAAAGAATGGGAAAATTGGTTGCATTTCTTAACGTGCATACAATATGTATGATGGACCAAAGGATTGGATTATGGCAGCGGGAGTACTCTCATGAATTTAATTTACACAGAGTAACAAGACAAGGGTGCTCTTTATCGCCATTATTGTTCAACATAGCAATGGAACTATTGTCAATGTACCTTAGAAACATGGCAGACTTTAAAGGTATTAAAATTGTAAATACAGAATTTAAATTGGCACTTTATGCGGACGTCCTTCTGATGTTTGGCTAAAATCAGGAAACATTGGTTAAAAAATATACGAGACGCTTAGGGAATATGGACCATGTATGGGGTTTAAAGTCAACACATCCAAAACGGAGATACGAGTGTTGTCTGTCATAAATAACATTAGGTGGGAACAAGATCTTCTCTTTAAAAAGACAAGACAGATGATCAAATACTTGGACGTCAATATAGACCCTGAGTTAGAAAAACGTTATTCAAGTGCAGCCTCCTTGACAGGATACAGCTATGTATGCATGCTGTCCTCTAGCTTTGTTCCTCTCTGGTGTGTGCTGCTGGTAATGAACCAATAACTGAGAGCAGTAGTCGGGGCTACTTACTTTATACTATATAAATATATAACAAATAAATACTGTTATACTAAAAACATTACTGTAGTCTGCTTCCCTTTGTCTGACCTATGACCATATGTGGGGTAACATATACTGTACATGAAGGAGGACTCAGGACTCCCCTCAGCATTAGGTGTTAGTCCTGAGGTAAATAAGAGAGGGATTGCACAAATAATTTCAAATAACTCTTTATCAAAGTTATTAAAGAACTGGAAAGGTGGCAAAGTCACCTGTTTAACTTGGCAGCTACTGTAGATGCCAATTAGTTAAGATTATCAGCGTTGCGAGGATTATATATCCACTACTGATGCTGCCTATCCTAGTTCAACATGAAGATATAAAATCGATTAATAGTGCAACTAATGCATTTTTATGGAACAAAGGCAGAAATAGAATAGCGATGTCAAAACTATTGCTTCCAAAGGAGCTTGGCGATGTGAATTTACCTGACATAGAAAGTATAACTTGGCATGCACAGCCAAGAACCTGGGAGACTGGTTAATGGCCAAAAATGTGTGTGGTGTGACAGCAAGTAATAAATACTAGAAAATAAGCCTCAGAAATATCTAATTTGACACTGGCATTGAAATCGTCCATCCTTGTAGCTGGAGTTATTGCACTATTAACATGATGTGACTCATTATTTAATAGTCGTGCTATTGAAAACAATGGTTAAGGAGATAAAACACGTGCTATTTAATGCGTTATTTTGTGTTAACTCACAGTAACAGGGGTAATAATGTCTGCTCCATCTGGTTTATTTTTAATTGGAAAGGGCATATTCAAGTAAAGCATTGACTCAAATGCAAAAGTATTATTTATATTATTTAGTGTAGAGTTATATTTCTTTATTAACTTTCAACACAAACAAAAATTGCAAAATACTTTCCAAGGAAAATTGACAACTTAAAAGTAGTGGGATCTATGTATTTGATAAATCTAGTGAAGTTTTCCTCCAATGAAAAATCATAGCAATGCAAAGTCAATAATGAATAAAGGCATATAGTATATTTCAAGGTGTATTCACTGGCGCCAAGTTTACTCATCTCACAATTAGAGTATGAGCAAAATTATTTCATTTTTATGTTTCATACATTTGACACCATTTTACCCACCATAACCTTATTATATGTCTGGTAAAAAAAGAAGATATTCATTGTATATTACAAAAAAAATGATTTTGAAATTCTTTTTTTATGAAAAAAAAGCCAAGTCAACATTTTGTATAGCTTTTGATCTAAAGGAAATACATCTCCAACAAAGTTCCAAAAAACAAATCATATTGTACTACACAAATCATATTCAAGAATGTATCTCACCTTTAGATGGGAATCACTTTGCGTGACGTTGATGTCTTCATTGTACATTAACAACAATGCAGAGTTGTCATTTGACACATTATTCAACTTTCCATTTTCAACATTTACATCCAAATAAGTAAACTGATTATTTCCAGAGTCTGCAGCAAGGCATAGTTCATAAGGAACTGGTAAGGTGCCATGAGAATAGTTTGTTGGTGGAAGAGATGTTGACTCTTTGAAGCACCGCTTTACTAACATCAGTAGGACGGTTATGAGAAATAGAAAGGAAATTAAGGCTAAAGCTATTACCAAGTAAAAATTTAAGTTAGATTCAATATCTAAATTGGTTGGTAGGATGCTGACTTCTGGAAGAGCCTCCTTTACATTTTCTGCAAATACCAAGTTCAGAGTTACTGCAGCTGAAAGAGCCGGCTGCCCATTGTCCTTTACATGTATGACCAATTTCTGTTTCATACCATCTTTTTCCAGAAAGCTACGGGATGTTCTGATTTCTCCTGTATGAAGTCCAATAATAAATAACCCTGAGCTTGTGGCCTGGAATAGATGATATGATAACCATGCATTATGTCCAGAATCAGTGCAGTAGGAACCTCTGCTCTGCTGTGGCTGCAGGAACACAGGAACCCGAATGAATCAACTCCGTGCTGTAACCTCTGGTCTGGACGGCCTCCGTTGGGCTCAGTTGTGATGTTATTCCCTGTCCCAGGGGAGCATGGGAATGGCTCCATTGGCACCATCAAAGAGAGCGCAATCGACGTTCAGCAGCTGATACGTGCGCCAACACACAACTGAGCAGTATATTGTACTTATCTTGACCCAGAGGAGCACCATCCCCTACTCCATATCTTAGCTGAGCGAGGGCTCCCCTCTTTTTTGTTTGTGTTGAGCAGGGGATTCCCAAGTTGTCCACGATCAGGGACGTGGCTAGATGCAGTGCGTTAAATGACATCACTACCTCAGAGTGCTGAGCAAACTGCTTCCTGACTACCGCACATTTCCCAGATCTTAATAATGCGCTTATTTTCTTTAAATACTTAGTACCACCAATCAAAACGGCCCAACGCATTTCGTCGTTGGCACGCAACTTACTCAGGGGAAACTATATATATATATCCCCTGAGCAAGCTATCCATATTTATTAGTCTCCCTGAATATAAGCTAAGTGCCTTCATATTTATATTTTTTTATTAATTAAATATTTTATATATTTCCAACCAGAGAACCAATTCCTAATGCTCACATTATATAATAGAAGTGTGGTAATAAATGTAATAACCAAATGTATTAATCCTCTGACTAAAGTCAAAGTTTTTTCTGTTTTTTTTAAGCTAATGAACTAGCTTAATTTTTTGCCATGTTTGAGTAGAATTACAGTATTTGATGATAAAAATCCAGGAAACAGAAATGTATGTAGCTAATAATACAATAATGCAGCTCTTTCTAGACAAAACTTTTCCAATCATCTTTTAGACATAAAACAAGGACCCCAGAGTGCAAAAATTCCCAAAGCTCCATTAAAACTTTGACTACAAAGTTATCTAAATAAGTAACGTCCGTTAGTTTTCCTCAATTTAATGGGTATCCTCCAAGCTGAGATTCAAAAACAATGTCCGTTCGCCAAACTACAGTAGCATTATGATGTTAGCTGTATGAACAGGGTTTATCATTGCGCTGAGATTTATTAAACAATACACTGCACATGAACATTTGGTAAAAATATAACTCACGTTCCAACTAACGCACATGCTTTCCACTCACATTACACATGTGCATTACCTAACACAGTGCCCATGAGCATGTTGCAAATTCAAATAAATACACATTACTCAGCCATATCTGCAATACAGTTGAACTGTTGACATGATTGATGAGCAGGGATCCACCTCTGTTGCTGGTACCGTGATCTTGCTCCTGATGCCTCTAGAAACCGAAGTCTGAAGTTTACTGAAGAGGAACTTGAGATTCTGATTAATGGAGTGGTGGGGAACCACTCCAAATTATTGGGGACTTTGTGCTCATGCACTAGCACTACAAAAAAACAGAGGATTTGGGGAATACAGTCCGCTCAGTGGACATGCTGAAAAAAAGATGGCCTGCCAGCCAACAAAAGCTGACTGACCAATGCGGCCCATGCCAGGAAGACCGGGGGACGGAGGGGCGAGGGGTGGACCACCTTCATCTGATGGCTATAGTGCAGCACCTGAGTGAGATAATTGCCACATATTTCCATGCATTAACATTAATGGAGGATTGTGAATCTGCATTGTTAGGTTAATGGCTGGGACTCTGCTACAACAGATGCCGATCTAATGATAGATATTGGCAACAACCTCTTTGTAAGTATGCAAACTTGCATCATTTTTTAAATTTGCGGCTATCAAGAAAGGTGTGAAGACATGGAACTGCAAAAAAAAAACCTGCCAACCGAGAAAATCTTCCTTATAGACCATTTTGATGCCAACATTTCCAAGAGTTTTGGGAAAAAAATTCACAAACGTTGGTGAAAATAGGTTAATAGTGATGGAATTGGTTAGTTTAACCAATATTTGCATTTTTAAAAGTATACAATATTTGACCCTGCTGCACATTGGCAAATAGCCTTCAACCAAATGTTTTGCTGATTTATGCATTTCTTCCACAAAGAAAAATATAATCTTGCACATGTTTAGCTTTCACTATAATTTGAATTGATAAAAACGATCATGGTGATTGTTGCAAACTATTCATATCAAAACATAAAGTGCTTCTGTACATAAAATGATACTCAAATGGTTGGACAGTATGTACCAAAACAATACAATATATTAAAATGCGTACGAATACTAATGAACAGGCTCACCTCTGTATGGGCTTCATTCTCACATTTTATGTTGAAATCTTCATTGTACATTAACAATAATGCAGAGTTGTCAGTTGCCACATTATGCACCTTGTTCTTTCCACCATTTACATCCGTAAAAGTACATTCATTCTTGCCAGAGTCTGCAGCAAAATATAGGTCATAGGGATATTGTAAAGTTCCATGAGCATAGTTTTCTAGTTGAAGTGATGGCGATGGCTGCAAGCACTTTTTTACTAACATCAAGAGAACGGTTACAAGGAAAAGGAAGGAGATTAATGCCAAAGCCATCACCAAGTAGAAATTTAAATTAGATTCAAGCTCTAAATTGCTTGGCGGATTGTTGACTTCTGGAAGAGCCTCCTTTACATTCTCTGCAAATACCAAGTTCAGTGTCACTGTAGCAGAAAGAGCCGGCTGTCCATTATCATTTACCTGGAGGATCAATTTCTGTTTCATTGCATCTCTTTCCAGGAAGCTACGAGAGATTCTGATTTCTCCTGTATGACGTCCAATACTAAATAACCCTGAGCTTGTGACATGGATGAAATGATAAGATAACCATGCGTTGTGTCCAGAATCAGTATCTACTGCCACTACCTTTGTTACCAAATATCCTGCTGCAGCTGAAGGAGGAACTAACTCAAACCCTACAGAACTATCAGATTCGAGAGAGGGATACAAGATTTGAGGACTGTTATCATTAAGATCTGTAATAAACACATGTACAGTGACATTGCTACTGAGTGATGGAAGACCATTGTCTTGAGCTGTCACTGTCATTTGAAATTCCCTCATTTGTTCATAATCAAATGTGTGCTGTGCATAAATAATTCCAGTTTGTGAATTAATATAAACAGATGAAAGCATAGAGTTATCTTCTGTAATTTTGGGCAATACTGAGTATGTAACTTGAGAGTTCTTTTCCAAGTCTAAATCTATGGCTTTCACTTTGTAAATGGAGGCTCCCGGATTATTGTTCTCAGGAACATACACAATATAAAAGTCTTGGCCAAATGTAGGTGCATTATCATTGATATCTGTTATCTGTAGTTGAATAGTTGTGCTAGTGGAAAGAGGTGGATTTCCATTGTCACATGCCGTGACTGTGATAATATATTCTGAAACAAGTTCTCTGTCCAGCATATTTTTAGTTACGAGTTTATAGTAGTTTCCAGAAGCTGATACCAATGCCATAGTCTGGTCCTGAATATAACATTGCACCTTGCCATTTTCTCCAAAGTCTCTGTCATTGACATGAATAAGTGCGATCACTGTGTCAGGAAGAGAATCTTCTGGTATTGTAGTTGAAACCGAGGCAAGTTTTATCTCAGGGACATTGTCATTCTCATCAGAAACCTCAACCAGCACCTTACAATGAGAAACTAGACCTCCACCATCTGCGGCTTCCACGTCCATTTTAATCACTTTGATTTCTTCAAAGTCGAGGGACCCTGAAATAGTTATTTTACCAGTTTGTTTATCCAGGCTGAAAATATGACGAGCATTGTCCGGCATGCTACTAAAAGAATATGTTATTTGACTATTTAAACCTTCATCGATGTCATGGGCTTCCACTTGAAGTACGAAGGAATCTTTGAACGCATTTTCCTTGATGCTGGCCTTGTAAATGTCAGAGCTGAAAACAGGGGCATTGTCATTGACATCAGTTACTGTAATTTTAATTAGCATAGTACCTGATCTTACTGGATCTCCCCCATCAAATGCAGTCAGTATCAAAGAGTGGATTTTTTGTATTTCTCGATCCAGGTATTTTTCCAGTAATAATTCCACAAATGTATTCCCATCTTTGCTCTGCTTTTCTTTTATAGTAAAATGTGAATTGTCATCGAGTTTGTAGCCCTGTATTGAATTGCTACCAATATCTGGATCATACGCATTTCTTAGAGAAAAACTAGCTCCTGGCAAAGTGGACTCACTTATATCTAGATCAATGCTATTTTTGAAGAATGTTGGTGGATTATCATTAATATCCGTGACTGTGACTTTTACATGAAAAATATTCAAAGGATTTTCAACAACAGTTTCAACGTTAACGATACAATCTAATTCCTCCCCACATAACTCTTCTCGGTCAATCCTATCATGTATGTATAAGTTTCCATTTTTTTGTTCTACACTGAAATACTGTATTTTAGTATCAGAATGGAGATGGAGTTTCCTCTGTAATAAATCTCCTATGTTTAAACCCAAATCCTTACCAATGTTTCCCACAAGTTCTCCTATTTTCATTTCCTCTGCAATAAAATAGTGAGTTTGCCCAGCAATGATGTTAGAGAGGCAACAAAGCATAAATGAAAAGAGTACTTGCCATTTCATTCTTCCAAAAGTCATTGTCCACACCAGTCAAGTAGGATTCTTAATTCTCCAATTCTTCAGATCCTCACAAAATAGACCCAATCAGAACACAAAGTCCTATTTTCTGTTTATATAAATGTGTTAATTAAGCAGTGGTTTTCAGATAGATGTAACATGTCTGAAGGTAAGCCTTTCTCATTGCTGTTATGATAAGAAGTCAAAGCTACAGAGGTTCAGTGAATAAACAGCTCCAAATATTCCACCACATTGGCCAACACTGACATCCAGTGTCCAATTTCAAATATTGCAGCATGCCTGAATTAATATTTTTGAGCTACACATTTTAAAGTTTTCCAAAATTTCATTTCATTTTGATACAGAAGGAATTAAATACAAAATAGAAACAAAATGTCTGCAAGAACATTGTTTAGAAGTGAACTAGTGCTTAGAACATATGCAATTTTTTAAAAATAACTTGTACATCCTTCTTGAATCTTTTACAAGGGCTTCCAATAATGCAGTGGTTTATATTTTGAATATCTGCTTGAATTTTTTTTTTCATTTTCTACACAATGGATTATAAAAGTACATATCAGATTATACAAAAGTATGGAAAATCTATGTCTGTTATGCTAACATGCAGTAAACACTTTAATATAGTGGCTTGACGTGCAGTTAACTTTCCTTTTTATGTCCACATCAAATGTAAGATATTTGTTAATAATCTACTTGCACGAACTGTCATGTCACATTTATCTCCGACGCCACACCTCCCAGATTATTTTAACACAGATATATTGATAAAATTATGTCATAAAACACTGAACAAGAAATAAATTGTCAAGCACTGAATTTTTAACCAATTTTTTCAGTTGCTTATAAACACTCCTAAATCCCCTCACTAATGCTAGCTAAGAAAAATCAATGCCAACATTTTGGATAGTACATAAGTTACTCAAAATAAATGTATTAGCCTAAATTTATTTTGAAAAATGTTGGAGCAAAATACATTGACAGGGCAGGGGACCAAGTCCTACTCCCTTATATGAACAATATATTTCCGCTACCTGAGAGCGTGGCAGAGGGTCAGGCAATATGACACAACACAGGGCTTTGGGTAACCGGAGCGTATATTTATAGATTCTTATTGTTGCAGGGTACATGCAACTACACACGTGGGTTTCTTGCCAAGGCTTATTTATTTAGCCTTAACAGATATACAACACACAAAACAAAAATAGCTTTTCTTCAGCAAAAACAAAACGAAACAGTTTCTCTTTAGCAGACAGTGTGTAACTCAGGCAGCAATCCCTTTTCTAAGCAGGAGACAGACAGTTTATAATTCAGTTACTTTGTTTATCAGACCTTGTATCAGGAAATCTCTTTAGCAGCAGCTTACTCCTCTCTCATCAACAACCAAGATCCATGTGTCTATAGCCTGGGTTTTAACTCACCTTGATTAGGCAGCTGGGATCCAACTAATTGTCCTGAGGTTCCCAGCTGAAGTTAACCTAGTCAGTGCTGCACTGCAGACTAGACATAGGTTTTCCAGGCATATAACTGGTGACTTTTATTTACCCTGTCACATTCCTCCCCTGTTAGTGTGTGGCTGGGGCTACGCATGGCTGAAGCCCGACCATCCACCCCTTCTCTAGAAAAGAAGTCAGCATTTGCGTTCTCTTTTCCCGGCCTATGCTGAATCTCAAATGAGAAAGCTTGGAGGGCCATATACCACCTAGTCAATCTAGCATTAGAATCCTTCATGCTATTTAACCACTTCAGTGGAGCATGATCCGTCACCAAAGTAAAATGGACTAATGCCAGGTAATGCCTCAAAGCCTCGATTGCCCACTTTACTGCGAGGCACTCTTTCTCAATCACTGAGTAGTTTTTTTCCCTTGAGAACAATTTCCTACTCAGGAAAAGGATAGGATGTTCAACTCCCTCAAACTGTTGTGACAACACTGCCCCTAGCCCTATCTCTGATGCATCTGTTTGCACTATAAAAGGGCTGTTGAAGTCTGGGCTTCTAAGGATGGGACCCTCTGATAGACACCTTTTTATGTCCTCAAAGGCTCTCTGACAATCCCTTGACCACATCACTTGTGTAGGGGCACACTTTTTTGTGAGGTCCGTTAAAGGGGCTGCCACTTCCGAATAGTTGGGGATGAACCGCCAGTAGTACCCTGCTAAACCCAGCAGAGAGCGTACCTGCGTTTTTGTTTGGGGGGTCGGAACTTCTTTCAGGGCAGCTACCTTGTCGGCTAGTGGCCTTACTTTTCCACCTCCCACTGTATACCCTAAATATTTGGTTTCCGCTTTACCCAAGGCACATTTCTTAGGGTTGGCTGTGAGCCCTGCCTCTCTTAGAGATTTGAGGACCGCTTTCAGCCTATTTAGATGGGCCCGCCAGTGTTCACTATAAATGACAATGTCATCTAGGTAGGCTGCGGCATAAGTCCTATGGGGCTCAGTACCTTATCCATGAGTCTCTGAAATGTGGCTGGGGCTCCATGCAGTCCAAATGGCATTGTCACAAACTGGTATAAACCCATGGGAGTGGCAAAGGCTGTTTTGCATTTGGACTTTTCCTCTAAGGGTATTTGCCAGTATCCTTTTGTCAAGTCCAACGGGGATATATATTCCGCGTTACCAAGGTCGTCAATTAATTCGTCCACCCTTGGCATCAGATATGCGTCAAACTTGGATACCGCATTAACCTTTCGGAGGGCCACACAAAATCTTACCTTCCCATTGGGTTTAGGGACCATAATTAGTGGACTACACCACTCACTGCATGATTCCTCAATCACTCCTAAGTGTAACATTTCTTGTACCTCCTTCTCTACCAGAGCCCTACGACTTTCAGGCAACCTATAAGGACGGGAACGTACTTTTAACCCAGGTGCTGTCTCGATTGCATGGGAAATTACGTTAGTTTGTCCTGGTAAGTCAGAAAAAACATCCTGGAATTGTGTAATTATTGCTAACAAGTCCCCTTTTTGTTCAGAGGACAACTGTTTACCCATTGGGATTTTATCGTCACTCACGATGTTCTCCCGTGGAGGCTGAGGACCCAAGTCCGTTTCCTCCTCCACCGGGTGGATGAATAGAGACTGCTGCATCTTCCAGGGTTTCAGCAAGTTCACATGGTAAATTTGTTTACCCTTCCTGGACCCTGGTTGAGCGATCTCGTAATCCACATCAATCGTACGGCGGAGTACTTCGCATGGGCCCTGCCATTTGGCCAGGAGTTTACTCTCGCAACTGGGTAATAATAACATCACCTGGTCTCCTGGGTGAAACACTCTCATGCGAGCATTCTGATTGTAATGTCTCTCCTGACTGTTCTGGGCTGATCTAAGATTCTCCCTGGCGAAATGGCCGACCACATCTAGGCGCTTCCTAAGGTCTAGTACATATTGCAGGGAATTCTTAGAAGGGGACTGCTGTTCCTCCCAGGACTCCTTTAGAAGGTCTAGGATACCCCGGGGTTGGCGGCCATAGAGCAATTCAAATGGAGAGAATCCCGTGGAGGCCTGGGGAACTTCCTGCACTGCAAACAGCAGAAAAGGGAGAAGTTCATCCCAGGCTCTCTTCTCTGAATCTACAAATTTCCTCAGCATCCCTTTTAGAGTTCGGTTAAATCTTTCCACCAATCCGTCAGTCTGTGGATGGTAGACCGATGTCCGAACAGACTTGACCTCTAGTAACTTTAAGACATCCTGCATCAGTTTAGCCATGAAATTTGTACCTTGGTCTGTCAACATAACATGGGGAAGTCCAACCCGTGAGAACAGTTCCAACAACTTGTTGGCTACTTGCTTCACCGTTGCTGTTCTCAGGGGGAACGCCTCAGGATACCTTGTTGCATAGTCCACTATTATAAGGATAAACCTGTGTCCTTTCACAGAAGGTTCTAGAGGTCCTACCAAGTCTACCCCAATCCTCTCAAAGGGAACTGACACCAAGGGTAGAGGAACCAAAGGGGCTGGTTTTTGTCCTTTTGGACTAGTTAGCTGGCACTCTGGACATGCTGCACATAGCTTAGCAATATCACTATGCATCCCTGGCCAATAGAATCGGGATGAAATATGGTCCAATGTTTTATCCCTGCCCAGGTGACCACCCCAAGGGACAGTATGGGCTAGAGTGAACACAGATTTAACAAACGCCTTGGGAACCAATATCTGTCTGGTGACCTCCCCTGTTTGTGTCTGCCTATTCACCCTATAAAGGATATCCTTTGAAAGCTCAAAATTGGGGAATACTATCACCCCCTGTGCATCTAAAATCTGTTCATCAATTTTCACCACCTTGTCATACTGTCTAGCAAGGACTGGGTCTTCCCTTTGCTTCTGGCGAACGTCAGGGAGGTACAGGTCTGGTAAATCTCCAGGGCCTATATCCCCCTCCCTTTGGCCATCCCAGCCATCACTTGTGACCTCTGACTCACCTTGAAACCCAGATTTCTGCAACCAGTCCTGTTTGTCCAAGCGTCTTTGCTTCCGGGTCTTTTGAACCCGGTGACTACTTGGAAAAAGGTCTGCTGAGAAGGGGAACAGTTTGCCAGGGTTCTCCTGAGCCCTAGAAGGAGGCTCCTCGTGAAAGACTGGGGCCATTAGGTCCGAAAAGAAAGGCCAGTCCCGACCGAGCACAACGGGGGCAGGGAGCCAAGGAGCGACTCCTACTTCGAGGTAAGCCTTTTACCTGTAGCCGGATTTTGGCCGTCGGATAGCGTTTTACATCGCCGTGTATACATTCTATGCTCCACGGGGAGTCAAAAGAACACACGTTGGGCGGTAACAGTTCCTGTAGGACCAGAGTTTTCCCAGAGCCCAAATCTACAAGGGCCTGGACGTTTTTTCCCCCAATCAGGGCTGGAAGTAGCCAGGGCTTGTAATTTTCCCCAGTAAAGGCCGAGGCGACGTTTCTGCTGAATGAACAATCCATCTGTGGACAGTCCACATACCGGTGGCCTTGTTCTCCGCAGGCGGAACATGGAGAGGGTTCCCTCACAGGAGGGGGTTGTGGATAGTGCTCCGCTGGACCAGTTACTGGAGACCAGGCATCTGGTGGGTCCTGTGGGCGCCGTCCTCAGAAGTTCCTCTCATTTTGCGACGAGCCGACATCTGGAAGGAGATGAGGGTCTCGGCGGGGACCAGCATTTGGACTCCGTCCTTGCTGGAACGACTGCTCCTTCTGTTGGACTTGGCGGTTCCGTGACGGGCCGTAGGTTCCCCGTTGATCCGACCTCCCTCTTTGGGCGTCCGCAAGTGCCAGTGGAGTCGGGTCCAGGACACTCGCCTGCTGCTCAGCCCCAAGGAAGATCTCCACGAGTCGGACCGCCAAAGCTAGGTTTTCAGCAGCGTGGTGTTTTACCCACGAGCGTGCGGAAGGGGGTATTATTTGTAGAAATTGTTCCAAAACCACCTGCTCAAGAATTGCCTCCTTAGTGCACTCCTCGGGTTGTATCCAGCGCGTACACAAGTCCAATAATCGCTGAGCGAGGACCGGGGGTCTCATCTTAGCGGTGTTCTTCATGTTCCGGAACTGCTGGTAAGTCTCTGGGGTCAGACCTAAGCGATCCAGTATGGCGGCTTTTACTTGTCAGTAGTCCATTGCCTGATCTGCTGGGAGACCCTGATATGAGGCCTGGGCTTCTCCTTTGAGGAGCGGGGCCAAAGCAGTTGCCCAGCGATCTGTAGCCCAGCCTTGAGCTTCGGCAACTCTTTCAAAAGTCAGTAAAAAAGTCTCTGGATCCTCATTCGGGGCCATTTTCCTCAGGAGTATAGGGGGTCTGCTTGCTAGTTCTGCACTGGCAGACCCTTGGAATTGGTTCAGCAGCTTGGCAATCCGTTCATCCTTTGCTGCTTGTAGTCTTTCATCTCTCTCCGCTTGCAGCCGGGCCTGTTCCTGCATTAACAGTCCCTGCTGTTTGGTCTGCTCCTGCATTAACTGTCCCTGCTGTCTGGCTTGCTCACACAGAAACTCTTTCAACATTTCTTCCATTCTTGTGTGTGTGTGTGTGTGGCCCTTTAACTGCAGGAGCCTTTTGAAAAAAACCTTCCCAATTCTTGACACCATATGTTGCAGGGTACATGCAACTACACACGTGGGTTTCTTGCCAAGGCTTATTTGTTTAGCCTTAACAGATATACAACACACCAAACAAAAATAGCTTTTCTTCAGCAAAAACAAAACGAAACAGTTTCTCTTTAGCAGACAGTGTGTAACTCAGGCAGCAATCCCTTTTCTAAGCAGGAGACAGACAGTTTATAATTCAGTTACTTTGTTTATCAGGCCTTGTATCAGGAAATCTCTAGAAGCAGCTTACTCCTCTCTCATCAACAACCAAGATCCATGTGTCTATAGCCTGGGTTTTAACACACCTTGATTAGGCAGCTGGGATCCAACTAATTGTCCTGAGGTTCCCAGCTGAAGTTAACCTAGTCAGTGCTGCACTGCAGACTAGACATAGGTTTTCCAGGCATATAACTGGTGGCTTTTATTTACCCTGTCACACTTATGAACACACAAATAATCTTTAATCAGGGGGATCATATACCATCAACAATATTACATATGCAATTATACCTTAACATGTATAGCTGCGCGTTTATCTGACAGTATCTCCCACATGTCCCAATTAACCCGTATTATTAGGGGCCCTTAGAAGATGCCAGTACAGCATTTGAGCTCTTAATGTGTGTTGGGGTAAATGCGGCAGGCCTGGTTCTTCACAAAGCCTTCGTTACCAACTCATTATGTGCAAATCTACTGTACAACTGTGTTTGTAAAGGGAATCCCCTTGGGGGGGGGGGGCGGGGTACTCACGACTCCCTACACATGATTAGCAGCTGCTTGGGATGGACCTTGGCTGTACTTTCTATGACTGCCACCAATCAGCTATCCTGGAATCTTCCTGCTCACAGGCTTCCCCTCCAATCTCACTGGCACAGCCACATTCTCCTCCTTTGTCTCTGCAGTTCTGCAGGGCAGGAACTTCTGTGTATAAAGTCTGTGTCGGTCTCTCCCCACGTGCTCCGCTTGGGGATCTTATTCATTCCCTCTCCTGGCTCTCCCTTTCCTGAGTCACAGCAATTGGCTGAAGGGCATGCCAATCAGTCCCTCTCTAGAACATGCTGAGTAGACTCACTCCCAATATCCACTGCTCGGCAGCGTGTGTACACAACTTGATCCTATCAAGGGGGTTACACTACCTATATCATATAAAAAATTTAATTATACTACATTCATCCTATTGGTTAAAACAGAAAAATTGTAATTATATTAAGTTATATTATTCATAAAATGTAATGTCATATTAGAAGGTGTTAGATATTAGCTAAATTACAAAAATAATATTTTACCTACTGCTGAAGTCCAAACCTTTTTTGTTTGGGAAGGTAAGCGAAGTGAACATTACTGAGGCCAAATATTTAAATACGCCCCTTACTGTTGCATATACTGCATGTGAACTACAGTATGTAGTATGTTCATTTTTGGTATCAATCTCTTTCTGTCTGTATGAAATATACAAATGTTCAACAAGATCTCTGTATTAAGGCACTTTCTTTCTCATAAAAAAGTCTCCCCACAATTACATTTATTAATGCAACTGCTATTTACACACACACAAAACAGTTAAATGGCAGAAAAACCTTAAATGCATAGGCCATCCAGTTTGCTATACCCTACTTTGTAGATCTTAGACCCATATTTACTTCCAGCGCAAGTAGGTGTTTTATGGAATAGTAAATTAGTAAAAGTAAAGTAAAGAGTAAATATGTGCCAAAGTAGGAGTAGTCATACGCCAAAATTAAACTCAGAGAATTAACTATTTCCCCCGCATAATACTTTTGCTATTCTGAAGAAAGTATGATACAGAATTGAATACTCCAGGTGCAACTGCCTGTTCTCTACCGCATCACAGTACAAAAGTGTGGCCATCTCTCACGTTTCTCAGGTGATGTATTCCATCTACTTTCCCTCTAACTCATGACGAGATGTCAAGTTGTCACTCCTGTATGTCAGACTGAATTATGATTTGTGTGGTTGAAGTTCAGCGCATGTCCGGCAGATGGCAAACTGAATGTCTTTGCCTATGGGGGACATTGGATGCTACAGTACATATATTCTCAATGTCTGAAAACAGGTGTCTTTAAGGCCAGTTACAAAGCATGGACATTACAGTAATCCAATGTTAAATGACCTTGGTCACTCAAAACATTATCAAATTTAGGCGTTTCACATTTTATTACAAAACCGAATGTTCAGCACGTATTTAACATTGACTTCACTGCCGACTCTTGCATGGAACATACAGTACGATGTCAACTCCTTTTAGTAGACCCCAATGCAGTTTCGTGTACATGATATTTTCTGCTATTAATGCTGGAACAGATAAGGCAGCTTTATCTGATATCTATGACTATATCATTGAAAAGTATGAATACTTCAAAAATTCACCGAACCAGCACAGTTGGAAGAATTGTATACATAATTTGTCAATGATTCATTGATTTATTAGAACAACCCTGTGTGCAGGCAGTAAAAGAGGTTGTTGGTCACTGCATCCATGTTTTGCTGGTAAGTTTGATCATAGCAACTTCAAAAGGTGAAAGATCGGGACAAAGAGATGGAATAATCATACTTCCCGAGCCTCCAATGTGCCACCACTGGTTTACCAGCCTGAATACCTGCCTCAATACCAATACTACTACCATTAGGGTCCAACTGGCACTGAAAAACCCCTACCAGAGTACCAGCCTCAACCTGAATATACCTGTATGGCTCTGTCTGGCTGCATCCCGACTACATGGTCGACTCGAGCAGCTACACACAGTACACCCCTGAAATTGGATCATCTCCACCTGTTTGGCAAGGTTTATATTGAAGGTAAATTTAATGTATTGTACAGTAGTAACTGTAATTGTCAATGCCATGTATACTGTACTGTATGCATGCCATAGCCCGTAAATGCATTGACGCATGTGCACTTTGATGTGCATTCACGCATGCGTACTACAGTACCTGTATACTTAAAGCATCATCGACATTTTTTTTCCAGAAATGAAAGCATCAAATCGACAAAAGATAATGTTGATGGAAGTCGAAAAACACTACAGGCATACCCCGGTTTAAGGACACTCACTTTAAGTACACTCGCGAGTAAGTACATCTCGCTCATTAGGCAAACGGCAGCTCACGCATGCGCCTGTCAGCACGTCCTGAACAGCAATACTGGCTCCCTACCTGTACCAAAGCTGTGCGCAAGTGGGGCGACTATAGAGCCTGTTACAAATGCGTTATTTACATCAGTTATACACGTATATGACGATTGCAGTACAGTACATGCATCGATAAGTGGGAAAAAGGTAGTGCTTCACTTTAAGTACATTTTCGCTTTACATACATGTTCCGGCCCCATTGCGTACGTTAATGCGGGGTATGCCTGTATATTTTAAACTTTCATTTTTTTACTTTTATATTACCAGCTTTACTATTCTAACAATGTGATATCATATTCATGTTTCTTAACTTTTACTATACTTTCTAAATGCTTGTATTTCACGCTTGTTTGGCACAGCACAGATAGATTTATGTCACCTTTAATAAAATTTCACACAAATGTTTCATGCTTTAATTTCACTTCCTGGTGAATGACACGCAGGGCTATTGCAGTAGACAAAACAGACTCCTTGAGCCACACCTCCCCCCACATCGCGACTATAATCAGCTACAGTAGCTCCCTCGGGCCATAAAAATTTCAGACTGAAACCTTTCAAGCTTTGGCTGCAAGGTTTCAAATGAGCTGTCCCCGGGCAACTGAGAAATTCCACTTCCTGGTTAATGACACAAATGGCTGTGCATGCCATATATATGCATGCTCAAATGACACAAGATCTGCATTGAGCATTACAATGTCTTGAATAACAATGGAACACTGAACTTGTAAAAAAGATGTTCAAACCAAAAAATAAATTAGATTTTTTTTTCTCTAAATAAGGAATAAATTGTTGGGCTTAGAAAAAACATAATATGATGGATATTTGTCATATTTAACTAAATGAAAAAATGAAAAATCCTCCAATTTTTTTGTCAATGATATTGCATACTACAGTATACTGTATCTTTGCATGTGCAATTTATGCCAGATAATTGGGACAAAAAGATATATATATTTTCAATATTAACATTATTAACAAGATTACATTTCATGCTTGTGGGGCAAAGCACCTTCGGTATGCTTGCTGTAGATAAGCAGACATATTACACACACACGGTCTAAAGCAGTGATCACTATTTTTTACATTTCACAAAGTTCTACTCTCTCATGGAGAGAACAGTTTTTTTCCTTCTGCTATTTGATTGTTTCGGTAGACAAAACAGACTATGACATGCATAATTTCAACCAGGTTCCATAGTTTCACGCATGTTCGTGTGTGTTTCAACCGGGTTCCATAGTGACACGCATGCGCAGAAATACTGTGACACGCGTACTGTATGCGTTTCAACAAGGATCCACAGCGAGGCGCATGCACAGCACTCTACTACTACTATATGTACGATTATAAATATTGAATATTGTCTCTTTCTTTACAGGCCGACACCCAAGAGCCAGTCTGTTCGATGAAAAATAAAAGAACATTTTAAATTTGGAAGAAGAGACTTTGTATTTTTGTATTATTAATTTTTACTTTATTATCGTGTGCATTAAAACATTTCAATCTCTAAAAATACTTTTTGGTGTGTTTACGTTTTTACTCTTTAGATTTCAATTAAATACACTTGAAGTACATATAGTACTAAACATCTCTGTGATATCGGATCATGCGCAAATGAACGGGAATAAGTGACAGTTGCATTGCAATTAGATTTTTAAGACACAATAACTCGAGATCACCGACTTGAATTTCTGGCCGGTCTTGCATACAATACTAAATTTCAATTTCTGCACTCTTTCAAATTACGGTAAAATTACGGCTAACTCTCGTGAAATTTACAGAATTTTCACGGCAAGCGGTAGAGAACAGGCAGTTGCACCTGTATGTCATCATTATAAGAAGTTAGTAAATTATGCAGGAAAGTTACAGTACAGAAATTGTTCAATACCTACAAGTCAGAAGAATTATTTGATAGGGAATCCATCAGAACTTAAAGTACTTCACAAATTCAAGGGGCAAAACCTGCATTTTGGGTATTGGGAAGTAAACATTCCAGTCCTAACTTTCCATCACCATGATCAAAAATCCTCATTAATTGCAGCAGATCCCTGACTATACTGTATGTATTCTGACATTTTTCAACCTTGTCCTTGCCTGACCAGAAAGGCAGACTTTTGACTGTCTGCCAGGCTGCTAATTCAGGGATCCCAAGTTGGTTGACGTTTGTTTTACTGTCTCTTGAATTTTCAAATGTGGTTTGTACAAGCCATTTTTCAATGGTATTGCCTTATGGTACATTGATCTTGCATGCTACCTATTTTTGCCCCAGGGTTTCACCGCTGCTCTTTCCCAAAATTCCCAAATATACCATGCCCCCTTCCTGAGCCTGTCTAATAAATGTACCTTGCTAAACTCTGCTCTATTGCCTGCATACATGCAGTACCTACAAGTAAAATTCTTAAATATAATTTACCAACAAATACTAAACACACCGAAAATTATATAAAATGACTTAAATATACCAATATACAAACTTACCTCAGGGCGGACATCACTTGCACATTTTATATTAATGTCTTCATTGTATATGAGTAACAAAGCAGAGTAGTCAGTGGACATGTTATTTATTTAGCAATTTTCCCTATATATGTCTATAAAAATAAATGAATTCTTGCCAGAGGCTGAAACAAAGCCTAGGTCATAGGGATATGGTAAAGTGCTATGAGTATAGCCCTTTTTTTTAACCAGGACCAGGAGGTTACAAGGAATAAAAAGGCTATCAATGCTAAAGTGTCACACATAAAGATATTATATTAGATTCAGTATCTATATTACTTGGTGGGTTGTTGACTTCCGGAAGGGCCTCCTTTACTGGTTCTGCAAATACCACATTCAGAGTCACTGTAGCAGAAAGAGCAGGCTGTCCATTATCCTTCACGTGGATGATCAATGTCTGTATCATAGCATCTTCTTCCAAAAAGCTACATGAAGTTCTGATTTCTCCTGTATGATGTCCAATACTAAATAACCCTGAGCTTGTAGACTTTATTAAATGGTAAGATAACCATGCGTTGAGTCCAAAATCCGCATCTCTCACCCTCAGATGAAGGAGGGACAAATTGAAATATAACAGAACTTTCAGATCCAAGAGAGGTATACAATATTTCAGGACTAGTATCATTTAGGTCTGTAATGAACACTTGTACAGTAGCATTGCTACAAAGTGGTGGCCATAAGAGACACCTACAAGCTCATATTGAACCCCCAAAATAACCAAAACATGTTGTGTTTATTTTGGGGGTTCAATATGAGCTTGTAGGTGTCCTGTATGTTTTACAATTCTTGTTCAGCTGGTCTTAACTGATTGGAGGGTGGCTCCTCCTACCTAATTGAAGCTCATCCCCTCCCACATTTAAATGGTTAAAATCTCACTCCATTGCATCTCCCACTCTAGGGGAAATTGCTTGCTTGCAGTTTGATTGTGACAAATCTAATACAGAGTGCTTTTCCTGGTAATGTACAGGTTAATAAGAGCTTCAATCAGACTTAGAACTATGCAACTAATTTTGACAGATTTATTATAAATCATTCTTCCTGGTAATGTACAGGTTATTAAGAATTTATATTAGTGTTAGGTACCCTTGAGATGGGGTCTGCCGTGTAGTGGCTCAAGGGCTTACAACACTTTGGCCAAAATGTTAAACTAAAAGACCATTTTATTTAATAGATATCTATACATATATATTTAGGCACTGTACCGTGTATAAGTTTCACTGGATGTGCACTGAGCTCTGTCTGTGTTTCATGTTCTGTCTCTGGTTTTAAATACAAAGTGGTGGCACCATTGTCTTGAGCTGTTACTGTTATTTGAAACTCTCTTAGCTATTCATAATCAAATGTGCGCTGTGCATATATGACTCCAGTTTGTGAATTAATGTAAACCAATGTAGCAGCAGAATTATTACAGTATCTGTATTCATGGAAAAGATTGAGTATGTGACCTGTGAATTCTGTTCCGAGTCTAAATCTGCAGCTTTAACTTTGCATATGGAAGCTCCTGAATTATTTTTCTCTGGAACATACACAACATATGGGTCTTGTTCAAATGTAAATGCATTATCACTGATATATGTTATATGTAGATGAATAGTTGAGCTTGAGGAAAGAGACGGCTTGCCATTGTCATGGGCTGTAACCATGATATTCAATTCTGGACCACTTTCTCTGTCCAGCATATTTACAGTTATCAGTTTATAAGAAATTCTAGACATCAATGTCAAATAAGTCTGTTGTTGAATATGTCATGTAACCTTACATTTTGCCCAGAATCTGTCACTGACATGTACAGTATGACTGTACCAGAAGGTGAATCTTCAGGGATAGAGGTTGTGTTTGAGACAAACTTTATTTCATTGTCATCGACTACATTTACAAATATTTTACAATGACAAGCCAGACCTCCTCAGTCCTTTGCTTTCACCCCATTTTAATCACTTTGACTTCTTCAAAGTCTATAGAATCTGTTTATTTAATTTCTCCACTTTGAGGATCCAATTTAAATATATGCCGAGCATTGGATGGAACGCAACTCAAAGAATATGTGATTTGACCATTAACACTTCATCAATGTCAATGGCTGTAACTTTAAATACTAAAGTACAATTTGAAGAGTTCTTTTAGACTGTCTTTGTAGTGATCTACACTGAAAACAGGGGCATTGTGCTTTACATTAGTAACTGTAATGTTAATGTGTATAGTGCCTGATCTGACGGGATCCTCACCATCAAATGCAGTTAATATCAAACTGTGGGTGTTTTGCACTTCCCGATATAGGGGTTTATTAAGTAATAATTCTGCATAAATATTCCCATCTGTACTCTGCTTTTCTTTAATAGTAAAACATGAATTCACACTAACCTTGTAGTTTTTTTTAGTGAATTTCTCGCAATATCTGGGTCATGAGCATTTTCTATAAAAAAGTAGCCCCAGTTAAAGTAGACAATTATTTCTAGCGCTGCTATTTGTTTGTAGAAATATGGTGGATTATCATTAAAATCCTCAACTGTGACATTGAAGTGAAAAATATTCAAAGGATTTCCAAAAACAGCCTCAAATTTAATATAACAGTCTAATTCTACACCACATATCTCGTCCCGTTCAGTTCTTTCCTTTATGTACAACTTCCATTTAAATCTACAAAGAAAGACAGTACTGCACATCAGCATCAGAATGGAGATGGAGATTCCTGTTCAATAAACCTCCTATGCACAATCCCAAATCCTCAGCAATATTCCCCACAGAACTTCCAGTTCTCATTTCCTCAGGAATAAAATAGTGAATTTGCCCAGATAAAATGTGACAGCTAAAACAAAGTAGAAATGATGTGTGCATTTGCCATTTCATTTTCTGAACACCCATTGATAGACATTCCAACTATGTCTATGTTCTGTATTTGGAAAGATGCTCAGAAACCAGTTAGAAAAAAGAAATTAGTCAGAAGAAGAAATCCCCTTTTGTGCTCATTTGACATTGCAAGAACTTTGGAAAATCAGAGGTTTGTAGCTTGCTGAGTTGTTAAAGCTTAGCTGAGAATTGTCTCAATTTCTATGTCCACAATAGAGAGGCTCAAATGAGTCACTATCTTCTAGATCTTGCACCACATTAGCCAACAGCGACACCAAGGGCCTCATGCAGTAAGCGCCGATAAGGCTTTTATCGGCATTTTCCCGCCAAAATTGGATTTGAGATTCAGTAAGCGCCGATAAGTGGTCAAAATCGACATTTTTTCTTCCCAATAAAAATTTATCGCATGCGGCTGCTGATAACCCACTTATCAGCACTTTTCAGCACTTTTTGAAATCGGCTGTATTCTAGTAGCCCTGATCAGCTTATCAGTGCTGATCGTCACTCAAAACTGGAGATATCTTCGGCAATTTGTCCCACCAACTAAAGTTGGCAAGTTGGAGGGAAGAAGGATCGGCAAGGTTGCCGGGACGGCACTTAGAACAAATAGCTCATCTCTACATCAATGGAGTCAATGGAGCGGGGACTTATAACTTTATAGGACTGTTTACGTTCTATTGCTCATAATACAAATGTGCTTGGCATTACAGTGTCGATGTCATTCACTTCATTGTGTCACCGCTTACGTTTATTATTGGCAGAACATTGTACTTTTATATGTTATGATGATTTGCGTGTCACATTAGTCTTAATGTTATGATGTGTCAAGGGAAACTCCTATAGTAAACTCTTAAAGGAACAGGTCACATAATATGAAACATGTTACTTAAGTGTGCTTCAAATTATTATATGATGTAACAGATTTCACACATCTAAAAGATCAAGCGTATAGTAATGTTGGTATACATTAGAGAATGCTTTGAATGTGTAACGCATGCTCAAATGTCAATGTAGCTGTTTTCATGTTTACATGTACTTTGTGACCTCCCTCTTTTGATGACGTCCACAATTGGACACTCAATAACATTGCATGTTTACATTGTACACGATGCATTATAATCACTTCATGCTAAGTTATACACAGATCTATAATAGTTACTCATTTTTACACGATTGAAACATAATCAATAGCAAGTATCCTGATGGCATTAAATTATGCATATACACATTACAATTAGTTCATGTGAACATGTGACAATAACATACGAAATTAGACATGTAGCAACGTACTTTTTCAACGTCAATGTCATGGTTGTATCCTAATGAGATGACTGAGAGTTGCGTTCAGAAGTGGTACATGCATTACACATTCCATAAATACTTCCGAATAAATGGTTGTACAAAGCCTAACGTTACATCATTGTCAAATATCATGATTGCCTGGTGAACACACATAAATAATCCTTTTAATTCGTACTGGATACCCGTTTGGAGTTAACTACTTGGATATGTCAATGTAACACCTTGCACTTCATCAAGTCACCTGACATCATCACATAGGTATTTAAAGGAGGCTAATTACCTGCGCATTGACAGCTACAGACCTGAAAATGATGCGAATGTTTATGAGACGGAGGAAGATTCTATTGGAGGAGAGGCTAGCTGAGGGTCAGGATGTCACAGGCCAAGGAAGGGACAGGGACAGAGACAGGGACAGGGACACGGAGAGGGCGAGGGAGAGGGCAAGGAGATGAGAGGAGAAGAGAGAGGAGAGAAGTTGTGCCTCGTCCTCGTTTGTACAGGGAGAGAACCATGTTAGATGGGATGAGTGAGGAGGAGATTATAAGTCACTATCATTTGAGTTCAGCAGCAATCTTAACTCTTTATGAAGAGATATGGGGAGATTTAGATTTTGTGACAGCCAGAGGTTGTGCAGTCCCTGGGCTTGTTAAAATGCTGTGCTCATTACATTATCTTGCTTCCGCGTCATTCCAGACAACTGTGGGCATAGTGGGCGGGGTCTCGCAATCTACATTCTCGCGGGCCTTTACCCAGTTTCTATGTGCACTGAATAGACGCGCTAGGAATTATATTAATTTTCCTACAGAGCACACAGAGTGGCTGGAAGTCAGGAATGGCTTTTATACCATAGCCGGGATACCATGTGTGATGGATGCAATAGATTGCACTAATGTTGCTTTGATCCCGCCTAGTCAGAGTGAGCATGCTTACTGCAATTGTAAGCACTACCATTCACTGAATGTACAGGTGGTATGCGATGCCACGATGAAGATTATGCATGTGGTAGCCAAATTCCCTGGTTCCAGTTAAGATTCCTCTATCCTGATAAACTCATCAGTCTTCCATGCTTTCGAAGAAGGCTATTTTGGACCTGGTTGGCTGGTGGGTGAGTACATATTATTATGTGTTAACAAACAACTCTAGTTTTTCTATGAACTGTTGAATGTAATAATGTTAACACAAATTGTATCATATTTGTGCACGATGGATTATAGGTGACTCAGGATAGGGAAATAGGCCGTGGCTGTTGACCCCGGTGGCAAACCCTCAATGTGAAGCAGAGGAGAGGTATAACGTGGCACAGAGAGGACATTTGGGCTTCTGAAGACACGATTCATGTGTTTAGATAGAACTGGTGGGGCACTTCAATATAAGCCTGCTAAACTGTCAGATATTATAATTGCATGTTGCATTTTGCACTATCTGGCACTCCACAATAATTTAGAAACCGACATACGTCAGGGCTTGGAGGAGGGGCATCCCGTAAATTTACCAGCTGACAATGAGCAAACAGACAGTGGTGTGGAGACACGTCGGAATGTCATAAACACATATTTTTCATGTAAGCAAATACATATATGTTCATAGTACTACATAGATGTATTAATTCATTATAATGATAAATACATGTGTCCAAATACCATTCACTTAGGAAACAGATGAATATGGTTCTCACACCTTTCTCTTCTCTGCTGTGTGGACAATTGCATGTGGCACCGGTATGTCATTCATCAACAGGTTGTATTATACTTCTTACCACTAAAAGGTGTTGTGTGTACGTGAGGAAATAATGTGTACTAGATCTATATTTTCTGTACATGCTCTTTCTGGTTATGCATACACAATAAACCTACTATGTCGATAGCCAATAGCTAGTGCAGTATGGTTACATACAATTTCTCTTTTGGAGTGTGACATGTGTGTCACAATTATGTGTAGACTATTGTGTATTTAAGATCATATTTGACGTATTCTAGATTTTGTTTCATATCACATACAAAATTGTCACTTCTGTGTGTTGCTTGCTTACCTTAATGAACATGTCATGACAATGATTTATATTCATTCATGTTTTCTTTTTCAAGGTATATCACTCCAAGGACTGCTCATGGTATGTATTTGAATTCACATCTGTCATAAGATGTGCAAACATCGATACATGTATAGTTACAGGATGTATAAAGAGAACGTAATGAAAAAGATGTGACAATTGAAATATGTCGTTTCTGTATTGTGTCCGTGCGTTTATCTACACTTGGTGGTTCTTTTTCTGTGTGTTTTCAAATCATTACGTACATTACATAACATGTAATTTTGCCAACGTAACAACATCCATTCATGCACATGAGCAATGTTAACACTCAATGCATGTTTGTATGAAAATACCCAAATGTGTTAAACATCATTAACATTGCAATGTATGTGATTATTTCTTCTCTCACTTCATCTTCATGTTGATTACTACATTGTCACATGTGTATGTATAAGTGAAAGATGTGTGTTGATTTGACGTTCATCTAACATTTGTCAAAATGTTAACACCATTCCAAAGTATAGTTCTTTGGATTCTCAACTTTTCCTAAATCATTCAACACAATGACAATGTAGTTAATAAAATTTTTATTTCATTCACGTTAGTTATTCATAATGATCATGATCCTTTATAAGTACTGTCAACATATGAACATAAATGAAGAAGACATTTGCATATGCACACATTTCAGCAACATAGTGTGTGTGTTTTAGTTTTTGTGTGATGCATGTATTTCTACCAGAAATAATATAAACCAACATCATAATGTTGCTTTTATCATCGGCGTCACTTAGCTATGTATGTGTTGAACGTTTACTAATAACACTAAACTATAGTTACTCGTGTGAATTAAATGTACACACAAATGTTCATGGTTTAATGATCTGTACCTAACATTCATTAGCTCATGCATGTTAGGTTACCACTACAACTTAGGTGATAATATAACATTCACACGACTAAAAACTTTCTATCACCTCACTATTGTTATTGTGTACGTTCAGATACAATGTCTACGAGTTGTTATGTAGCATTTACATTCTTTGACAAGTCACACGTGAGATTATAATATATAGTGGATTAATGTGTTTGCTGAGTGCTGATGTTGGTTGCATATATCACATGGCAATACATATAATGTTAGTAGAAAATAAAAAAATATCAATAAAAGTTCTAACTTCAGTGCTTAGCAACATCATTATGATAATTAAGTGCATAGTAAATATTTGCACAATAGGATAACATTATCCAGTGATTGTTAATCTGCGCACCAATCATTGAAAGCATTGTTACATATGTATTATAATAGTCGTTCGCTAGTCATCACAATCATCTAATATAACGATTGGCCCATCTGAAATCATACATTGGTCCCATGTATTCATCCTCGACATCTGTGAAATACAGCAAACACATGATGTTCAAAGATGCCACATTTATCTATGTTTCAGCATGACAACGCTTAACACATCTCTATATGATTGTGGATATTCACGCATAAGTTACGTATATGTTTAAACTGCAAAGATAAAACTACAGATACAGAACTATCTCATTTTTCGAATGGCGTTGCTGGCATTACTACTGATATGTTTGTTCCGGTGCCTGTATACATAATAATGTGCGCGCACAACGTCTGTTACGCGCGCACGTCATGAATGGGTGGACTAAGTCTTAGCGCATGCGCAAAACGATGTGTACGCTGTGCGTTCAATACATGTCCCTCCATGGTGCTGCTAGCAGTACGCATATCATGGCTGAAAGTTATGATATGGAAGCGAAACAAATTCTCTTCTACACACGTATATATCTAAACTTTTTCAACGGACGTGTGCCCACGGCCCAAACGGACGATCAGCCAATGAGCGAACAAAATACGTGTGACATCATGTGAAGGCACCGTCAAATGCATGCAAACACCCCTCCCACTGAATGAACATTGGCCTCCAGCGCTGTGCACATACCGCCCCACCGACGAGCATGCATGACACACTGCACTGACCGTAACAATAAGCTACAGGCACAGCCAATACTGTTTCACGTGCGCACATCAGTTGGGGGTGGGGCTTGCATCGGTAACCTTTTTAAGGACGCCTTGGGACTTGACCACGTTCCCACGTCATATGTGGGTGACACTTTGTTTTTATATGTTGAATGCTAAACAATGAGGTGTGTGTGTGTTACAGTTAGTGTAACATGTTGAAATGATACTTTAAAAGCGATTATCATCTATGATTTAGGACTCCGTCACCAATGTGTAGTAATGGTTCATCATGTAGTATATTGTTATAGGAAATAATCTCTTTGTGCACGCTACATGTAAGGCTGTCTGCAATGTTAAGCTGTATCCACTCATTTGGCTAACAAATGGTGTATATTATTAATGTACACATATATAATTTGAGTAAAGGCATAACGAAATTTGTATTTACCATTCTTGTAGAAGTCAAAACTGATTTGGCTGCAACAACTCGCTCCAGGAAGGCACAACAGTATCATCCATGGTTGAGGCAACCGTTGAATCCTGAATCACACACATCTCCATGAGGCCGTCATATGGATCTGCAGTGACTTCTTCAAACAAGACGTCCAGAAGTACGTACAGTTGTTGGTTGTTTTCACATCCACATTGTTATTGGCCATATAAGTTTTGATACATATCATAGTAGTTATGTCCATCTTGCATCTGGTCTTGATGAATGGAGGGTGCAGGTATATCAGCAGATGCGACAGTCTGTGAGGCTTCATTGTAACTGGTATTAGGCAAAAATATGCTATTTAACAGAAGATATGTTCCATGTTCCATGGTAAGTTTAATTGATGGTGCAACATGCCAGCATCCATATCGTTGATCTTGCCGATCATGGACACGCTCAAAACATTCATTTGTGAATCATACCGAAGTTTTAAAATTTCGTTGTTTGTCAGGTTCTTGGTAGTATGGATATTTATTTTGGATCAAGTCATAGATTTGGCCCACGGTTGCCCTTTTCTCTGGCGTTGACTCGATTGCTTCATAAATAAAAAATGTGTATGATTTACGTGGATGGCTGTGCAATGTGGAAGCTTCTGACATTTCTTCTCTCTTCAAGTGTACAGTGTCTAAGTTGAACGCATACGGATGTCTGCTGAATGTGTGAATAGTTACATGTTATCTTCGCGGTTTGTTCCAAGCTTATAATATAACCTAACAGTTATACGCCTAGGTTTTCTCCCACAAGAAATTTGTTACAATAATTGGCTGAAATTCTTTGTCTAAGATACCCTCTTTTCACAGGAATCGAAACTTTACTTTCGGCTTAGGCAATCAACATGTGCAAAACAAGTTTACTATTTTAATTAAAATAACAACATGTGTGAAATAAGCTACAGTACTATGATGAAAAGATTTCTGCTCACACTTAGCTAAAATTAACCATACACACACATCTCTCTCTTTGTCTGTTTTTCTGTTTTTCTCTCTCTCTCTGTTTCACGCTGTTTCTCTCTGTTTCTCTCTCTGTTTCTCTCTCTGTTTCTCTCTCTCTTTGACTCTCTCTGTTTGTCTCTCTTGATATATACATAGATATATATATATATATAAATAAATATATATATAATTAGATAAATATATATGTTGATATATATTTATATATATCTATATATATTTAACTATATATTGCGCGTGTGTATATATATAGTATGTATATATGTGTGTGTGTGTATATATATATAAGACATGCAAATGAACATACAGTAATATTTACAGTTGCTATATATATGCTACATTGAAGGCCTTGTTGTGTGCAAACAGGCCTTGTTGTAATTATCTTAACAGTTCATTACAGTTTTTAACATTACTGGGTGAGTATGTTTGGGGGCCTAATTGTGTCAGCTGTGTAGAAGTTGTATTTAACAGCAAACAAGGCCTCTTTGCAGCCATGAAGGCTTGTATAGTTCATTCTGATTATATATATATTATATATAGAGTGCTAAACTAAAGGCATTGATGTGTGTAAGCAGGCCTTGTTGTAATCATATTCTAAGTTAAATACATCTGAGTGAATTAGGGGCTCACTCATACTGTTACCATAATTGTAGCAAGTGTCCTAACATTTGTATCTCATTAACACAAGGCCTGACTGCTGACAACAGTGGCAGATAAATATATATATATATATATATATATATATATATATATATATATTATATATATATATATATATATATATATATATATATATATATATATATATATATCAGTTAATATATATATATATACACACACTGTGTGTGTGTGTGTGTGTGTGTGTGTGTGTGTGTGTGTGTGTGTGTGTGTGTGTGTGTGTGTGTGTGTGTGTGTGTGTGTGTGTGTGTGTGTGTATACATATATAGATAGAGATACAGAGAGACTACAGATATATTCATACAGGTTTACAGATCTGTTATTGTAACCAAAAATCATACATGATCACATGCTAACATTATGAACTATGAAAGAAGATTAAGGTAAGTAATGTCTTACAGAGTTAAGACACCAGAAAACATAACATTAAAATGTATGCTGTTATATGGGTACTTACATAAACTTGTATGTCAATAATATTAGCATGAAATTACTATCTACATTACCAAAATAACCCTCATACATCTCATCTTGAACAAGAGCTAAGTGAATGTCATCTTCCATTAACATGCCAAGTGTGTATTAATGTTGTACCATGAATCAACTGATGATTAATAGATATTCATATGTTATAAAATATGCCTTCATTCAGTCAGTGAGCATTTATAAACATTCATGTGTACAAGGACATACATGAATGTTATCAAGCATCTGTACATAATTATACATACCCTATGCATGAAATAGTCTGCAGTAAACAACATCAGGACACCACAACATTTAGTGAATGTGATCATTTATTTTTGTTTATCCTTTTGAGAGCGAGTCACAGGCCTGCTTGTTGGCTGTTGTGTTTGCCTTTTCCCTCTGCCAAGTACTCTGGCCTTAACTGTACCACTTGTACTGGCCTGTGGCAGTTCTGTGGCACTGGGTGTGGGCTGTGGCACTTCAGTGGCACTAAGTGTGGGCTGTTGCACTTCAGGGGCACTGGGTGTGGGCAGTGGCAGTTCAGTGGCACTGGGTATGGGCTGTGGCACTTCAGTGGCACTAAGTGTGGGTTGTGGCAGTTCAGGGGCACTGGGTGTGGGCTGTGGCAGGGTTGAAACAGTTGATAAACATTGCAAGAGTGATGGTGGAGCACTTTCTTGTTTTTGTGTTTTAATCTTTTTCCAAAAGCTGATTAATAGTAATTGTTGCCCTAACTTTCTTTTGCGTGTCTCATTTCCCTCAAAACGTGACACCACCTTGACCTTTTATTTGGTTCTACCACCTGTAAGCCATCCCACAAGACTTGACACTACCATGACCCTGTGATCTGGCTCTGTGCCCGACCCCACCCCCTCTGTTCACCTCTATGCTGTGATTACATATTAATTGCAGCTGTTTTCACACACCGATACATGAGCGAAATAAAAATATGAAGTGAGCTACATATGAACACAATTAAATACCATATGGTACATGTTCCTATTTCTGCTCATATTATACTACATGAAGCGAAAAAAGAGCTTTCATAAAATATAACGAAATTTGTGTGTGCAAATTATTTATGTTCGCCTTTGAATGCACAATATTTCATGCAAGACTTGATTAGGCAGTAATGGCCTGTTTATAGGTGTAACATAGATTATCACAAATATATATATATATATATATATTATATGTATATATGTATCGACACATACATGAAATAGTGAATTATGCATTTGTGTGCACAGACACAGTATAACGAAGTTATACATTACTGTTACAAAAAATTAGTGTGGGTGTGCTTTGTGGTTATGCATGTTAACCCATTGTTTGTACAAAGATTCACACATACATTCAGCTTTCAACTATAGGGCAAAGATGTTGAATGCTTTGTAAGGTAGAAGGTTGCAGTGTGTGTTATTTGGAAGATCATTACACATAATCCCTTCATGCAGGTCAAGTTGTGTATGTTTACTCATAATGATGTCATCCACGATAGCTGAGCCAATACATGTTTACAAACACACATAGATCTATATATATATAATTATTTTTGTTTTTTTTAGGACAACTATATATAAATATATATATATATATATATATATAGATAGATAGATAGATAGATAGATAGATAGATAGATAGATAGATAGAGAGAGAGAGAGAGAGAGAGAGAGAGAGAGAGAGAGAGAGAGAGAGAGAAAGACATATATACAGATATATATATATAGGTATGCTTATTTTGGGAAAAACTATAAGTTTCAGCGGAAATATAGATAAGAACTGTAACATACGACACGCGTAGTACAGTAACATTTGGCACCTGGTGGAAATTGAGCCGAATAGATTCCGATATCTCTGTCACCTGCCAAACCCTCCACGATGACAGGAAGAAATTTTTCCCGCATCTGCTCCTCCAATGGAGTTAACATTAGAGATTGTGCTGGTGGCCCACCTCCAGTGGCAGAAGCATGCATCCGTTGTGCTTGGATTTTTTTCTTTAAGTTTGCCCTGATATCATCGAATCTCATCGAACATGATTCCCACACGCAGACACAGCCAATGTTATTTGATTCCACATTTCTTTTTGATGCTGAACTTGTCCGCCCTTGAAATACATACAAAATATATGACGTTAATTATTATTAGAAAAACGAGCAGTTTCCTAAACTGCTACCTGTTCCAAGAGATACCAAACATGCTGGTTTAGGTTGTATATGTGTAGCACATGAGCATTTCCGTGGAAACATACAAATCTAAGGAAGCTTGCTTGAATATTGTATGAACTTTGGCAAACTTTTTCGACTGATTGTTAAGGTCGTTATAAAGCATGAAGGATTATGTGTGTAACAATTAACTTTAATTGATAGATATTAGAGAATAAGAGCTTGATATTAAGACATCTCACATGACCTAGGATAACATGTCTTTGAACAATCAATGCAAAGATAGACTTACCTTGTAAATGCCCATACAGAGAGTCATAGTGCTCCAAAATCCCTGTGACAAGAACTCTGTTTTCCTCTTCATTGAAACGAGGATTACGTGGCCGCTCCATACGTTTCCTCCGAACACGTGCAGCCCCAGAGCTTGGCTGCTGCTGACTGGACTCTCCTTCTTCCAATGGAAGAGACTCCAAAAGCGGCCCACCACCAACCACCCTACCACCAGACAACCCAGCAGCACCACCACCAGACACCCCACCAGCGCCAGCAACAGACACATCACCAGCGCCAGCAACAGACACCCCAGCAGCACCAGCAACAGCGCCACCAGCAGCACTCGCACTCACAGCAACACCACTCGCACTCCCAGCAACACCACTCGCACTCGCAGCAACAGCACTCCCCTGAATCCTACGTTCACTCAGACGCATACTCACACGACTACCAGTACCACTCACACCAGCATCACTCTTCCCACGCCTTTCGGCCATACCTATAGCACTCACAAAGAACAGAAAATAAATTTAAACACTATCGCACTGAACACTTACAAAGTGAAAACAAGACAAAGATGTTAACAAAACAACACAGGACAAACCTCTCACAATACACAACAACTCTCTCAGTCATTATGAAATATGTAAATCCCCCAGCTCTGTGTGTGTCTCTCTCTCCCAACAACACAGAGAATGAATAAAAATACACGCTGCCTTTAAATGGGCCGCTCAATCAAAAACATGCTTGCTTCGGCAGATTCAGCAAGAGGTTTCATTGGCGAACCTAACACCACCCCGCCATGCACGCCGATATACCTGTGTGTGATCGGCAAATCATCGGCAGAGTGGGAACAAATGTTTTCGGCTGGATTCGGAAGGGATTCGGCACTTATTGCATACGGCAAGGGAAAATTGGCAGAATCATGCCGATAACGAACACTTGGCGAGAGGACTTTTTCGGTGCTTACTGCATAGAGCCCCAAGTGTTTGACTCCAGAAATTGCAGACGAACTTTACTGTTTTTTTGTTTTTTTTAAATCTAATTTAAATTTCAGTTTTTAAAGAAGAAAGTCATCAAATTCCAAATAAAAGGAAAAATTACTATTATACAGTAAATAACAGCTCTTAAAAAAAGATTGGCTGCACCAGTAATATATTCCGAAAACAGAAACATTGAGCATATGACCAAAAGCTTCAACAATAATAGTAACACAAAGTTCCTTTGCGCAACTTTCAAAGGAAATAAGTGCTTTTTAAACATGCCACTAGTGAAATGATTTATACTTTTCCAAAATCTTTAAAGCAATTTCCATTAAATGTCATTTTTGCTTATTGAACATCTTATTGGAACAACAATTTAACAAAACAAGTAATGAAAGAAAATGTAAGTGTTTGATGACACACAGTATTAAGATTTTGCTTGCAGGTTTTGTAGGTGGCTTATTTGTTTAAATGAAATTCTATTTATGTGAAATCCTGATGAATCTTGTCAAAACAGAGTGCTTCCTTGCGCGGTGACCACTGGAATTATATTAGTAAAACACAAAATAATAATAATATTCAGTATTTGCATTTTCCCAAAAATAAGCTTAGTTTTTCATTGTCCTTTTACTTCATAATACTTTCTATTTATAACTGAATGTGAAATAATTACTGTTTGACAATAAGAATACGTTCAATATCCTCTAAATAATTTTTCGGCCAATTCCTATCAAACTGAGTACAGTACCTAAAATCGTTATTCATTATCTCCCAGACTAATCTAAATATCAACAAAACACACAAACATGTATTTAAAATATGACTATGTTGAAGTGATCACAATACACCAGTGAAACAAAAAGGTACCACATTTATCAAAAAGTTTATTTCTTTAAAAAAATAATAATTTTATGAGCAGGAAAATTGACTGAGATTTGCAAGAGATGCAATTTGTTAAAGTAAAAAATAATAAATAAAAAAATATCTTGCTTTAATTAACAGCTTCCAAATGCTTACATTTTGGATTAATAGGAGTAATCCCAGCTGCCAATTACAAAATGTCATTTTTTCCCCATTGGTACAACATATCTCGAGGACCTGAAATTATTTTTTTCTACTAATAATGCCTTGGGTCCTCTAGTGATGGCAACTGGGGTGGGACACTGTTTGATGTTGTGTCTTGCTGTTCCCGTTGTTGTGGTGGTTGATGTCATGAAGTGTGGGCATTCTTGTTGCATGGTGATGTCATTATGGATCTCTCTTTGTGTTCGAGAACGGCGTGTCTTTGGGACTTCTAGCCCTACACAAGGTGTTTCCATGGTACAATATATCTGGAGGACCCCAACATTTGATGACAAAGTTACGTTTGGGATGACGCTGGCTTGTATATAAAATGCATTTGTATTTTTGATTGTGAACACCTACCCGATGAAAGGCAGTGTGGGACAGAAACGTTGCTCTCTGATTCTTTGAGAATAAAGGCAACTCATTTTTTCATTAGAAATATGTTTCAAGTGATTACCGTATATACAAGAGAATTGTCATGGTAAGACGGTGAGTCAATGTTTATAGTTTGCTGTTCATTCCTCCCTTTTTCTGTGGATTTTGAAGTGTGGCCCACTTTTTGGGGGACATGCACCTTTTTGAATTGATGGTATATACCTTTTTTTGCTGTATTGTGATATCTGGGGTCTTTTCCTTACCATTTTTGCATATCTGGTGCATTAACATTTTCATCGGAACTTCAACTAGAACCTTATAGTGAGGAATAAATCTCCCTCAGCCTCGGCTTCCATACTAATTTGAATCCCTTTGACATATTCAAAATCTATAAAGCTTGACATTGGGATTTCACCACTTGTGAATCCAGACTAAAAATATCAAGAGTGTTATCTGGCATGCTACAGAAAAAATACTGTATGTGATTTGACCATTTGTACCATCATAATTGTCATGGACTTTCACTTGAAAAGATTTGGAGCATGTTCCTTTAGGTTTACTCTGTTGTCATCAGCACTAAAAACATTGTCATTGAAATCTGTTACTATAATTTTGATTTGCATAGTGCCTGATCTGACTGGATCTTCACCATCAAATGCAGTTTAAATCAAGTTGTGGGTGTTTTGCACTTTCTGATCCAATAATTCTGCATATGTATACCCATCATTGTTCTGTGTTTCTTTAAATTAGAATTTAGTTTGTAGTTCTGTATTGAATGGAGACCAATATGCAAATCTGTTTTCTCTGTAATCACATCTGGTCCCAAATGATCAATTGGAAAATGGAAGAGTTTGAGGGGGGTGTGGGAGAGATAAATAGATTGTATGGTGCTTTTCAAAAATAGACACTCAGTCGCATTTCTTTCTTCCTCTGTCAAAACCCATATTTCAGGGTCTGGATGGGAGTAACAACACCTTTCCATAAGACATGCTTAACGCCATGGTATTTAAAGCTACCACATCGTTCTGCAGACTTAAGCCTATGCTAATAAGATATACAATAGTCAATGTTTTTGCATATAATTAGTATTGTGAGCATGCTTTAACTTCAGGGGAACTAATGGCCATTACTGATTATTTTGATAACAGTACGTTATGAGCCATGAGTTAACAAACGTTTGTGGATCTGGCCCTTAGTACTTTCAACCATCTGATTCATGGTTCTAGCTTTAGTTCATTTCATGCCTGGTTTCCTATCTGCTGCATCATTATCTTTAACCATCTCTTTTTTATATTGACTTTGACTAGTTTTTCGCCTTAATTCCTGACAACTTCTCAGGGCAACAACCAAGTCTACCTGCCAATGACCATGTGCTCACTTTCAATATTTCATGCTTTTTCATATATTATATTACTGACCTTCTTTAAATCTCAATAGAACATACATCAGGGATCCAAGCTACTGTATGCAAAGTAGCAATCCTTTTTCCTAATATGCACTATTGTCATATATATATACCCCTTTCTTGTATAAGGTAATTTATTAAACACACAAAATACCGTACAGAAGAATAACTTGCACTTTTGCTACAACTTTGCTTTTGGTCACCAGGGAATAATTGGTCACATGCAACATCCATGTAGTTTGTAGATTCATTTTTTCTAACTCAACAAGCTAACTCTTCTTTAAATGTCATAAATCTGTACACAAAACTGGTGAGGTTGCTAAAGCTTAAGTAATAACTACATATTTCAAGATTTCTCATATTGCTCCATGAAAAGGTATGATTGAAAACAACAAAACTGCTAGACTACTGCAAACATATTATTGGGTTAGTGTATTTTTCCAGCAAATGTAAAGGACAAAAAGTAAAAGTACATAAAAAGTTTGGTCATCCTCAAAATAACTCAAACACGTGCTATAACCTCATTATAATAAGACAAAATAGCATGCCAAATACAGTGCATTCAAAATCATAAAAAAAATGTGTAATATATTTGCTCACCTCAGGATTGACGACACTCGCACTATTTGTGTTGAAGTCTTCACTGTACATTAATAGCAAAGCAGAGTTGTCGGTTGACACATTATTCTCCTTGCCATTTTCAGTATTTACTTCCATAAAAGTAAACTCTTTTTTTGAAGTGTCTGCAGCAAAGCATAGTTCGTATGGGAATGGCAATGTGCCATGAGCATAGTTTTCAGGTGGAAGAGCTGATGATTGCCTCATGCACCTCTTCACAAACATCACCAGGACAGTTACAAGGAATAAGAAGGAGATCAAAGCTAAAACCACCACCAAGTAAAAATTTAAATTCGAGTCAATGGTTAAATTATTTGGTGGATTGCTAACTTCTGGAAGTGCTTCTTTCATAGTTTCTGCAAATATCAGGTTAACAGCTACAGTAGTTGAGAGAGAAGGCTGCCCATTATCTTTAACCAAGATGATAACTTTCTGTTTCATGGCATCCCTTTCTAGAAAGCTTCGAGAAGTCCTGATTTCTCCTGTATGGAGTCCAATGTAAAACAAACCTGAGCTTGTGGTTTGGACCAAATGATAAGATAGCCATGCGTTGTGTCCGGAATCAACATCTACCGCCACTACTTTCGTAACCAAATACCCAGCATCAGATGAAGGAGGAATTAATTCAAACATGACAGAACCATCAGTTTCAAGCGAGGGATACAAAATTTGAGGACTATTATCATTTAGATCTGTAACAAACACATGTATTGTGGTATTACTACTGAGGGGATTGAAATCACAATCTTGAGCAATCACTATTATTTGGAATTCTCTAATTTGTTCATAATCAAATGTTCGCTGTGCATAGATAACGCCAGTCTGAGAATTTATGGAAACAGATGAGAGCACAAAGGTGTCTTCTGCATTCCTGGGTAACATAGAATATGAGACTTGTGAATTTTTCTCTAGGTCTAAATCAACAGCTTTTACTTTGTAAATTGATACCCCTGGATGATTATTCTCTGGAACATACACAACAAAATAGTTTTGCTCAAAAACAGGTGCATTATCATTGATATCTGTTATTTGTATCGGGATTATTGTGCTAGAAGAAAGAGGAGGATTTCCACTGTCATATGCGGTGACTGTAATATTATACTGCGAAACAATTTCTCTGTCCAGTATGTTTTTTGTTATGACTTTGTAATAATTTCCAGGCACTGATACTAACACCAGAGGAGCTTGGTCTTCGATATGACATGTAACCTTGCCATTTTCTCCAGAGTCTTTATCACTGACATAAATCAGCGCTATCACTGTACCAGGAGGTGCATCCTCAGGAATGGAAGCGGTGACAGAAGCGAGTTTTATCTCAGGTGCATTGTCATTCTCATCAGAAACCTCAATCAGCACTTTACAATGAGATACCAGACCTCCACCATCTTTGGCTTCCACACCAATTTTAATCATTTTGACTTCTTCAAAATCTAAAGAACCTGCCATAGTTATTTCCCCACTCTGTTGATCCAGGCTGAATATATGATGAGCATTGTCCGGTACGCTACTGAACGCATAAGTGATTTGACTATTTGTACCTTCATCAACATCATAGGCCTTTACTTGAAGTACTAAAGAATCTTTTAAAGCATTTTCTTTTAGGCTGACCTTGTAAATGTCTATACTGAAAACAGGGGCATTGTCATTGACATCTGTCACTGCAATTTTAATTTGCATAGTGCCCGATCTGACTGGATCTCCACCATCAAATGCAGTTAGTATCAAACGATATGTGTTTTGTACTTCACGATCCAATGGTTTCTCTAGTAGTAATTCTGCATATTTATTCCCATCGCTGTTCTGCTTTTCTTTTATGGTAAAACATGGATTGGCGTTAATCTTATAATTCTGTAGAGTATTGCTGCCAATATCTGGATCATGAGCATTTTCGAGAGAAAAACTAACCCCGGGTAAGGTGGACTCACTTATTTCTAGCTCTATACTTTTTTTGAAGAATTTTGGTGGGTTATCATTAATATCCTTGATTATGACCTTGATGTAAAAAACGTTCAAAGGATTTTCAACAACAGCTTCAAAGTTAATAAAACAATCTATGTCCTCCACACATATATCCTCCCGGTCAATCCTGTTGTTTATGTACAAGTTTCCATTCTCTAGATCTACATTGAAATACTGCACCTTAGCATCAGAATGGAGATGGAGCTTCCTGTGTGATAAATCTAACAAACCCAGGTCTTTAGCAATGTTACCCACAAAAGTACCAATCCTCAGTTCCTCTGAAATAGAGTACTGAATTTGCCCATATATTGTGTGACAGAAGAAGCAAAGCAGCAATGAAAATAATACTTGCCTTTTTAGTCCCAGAATAATCATTGTTGGTATGAATAGATTCCAGGTTATGTATCTGCAAAGGTCCTCAGAAAAGAAGTCACAGTTTGAAGAGAGAATCCCCTTTTGTGCTCAAATAAAATAGATAAATAGGAATTGATGCTTAATGAATAAGGCAGCCCTTTGAGAAGTATCCGTTTCTATCTGTACTGTACTGCAGAGCAGATACAAAACAAAGGCTGAAAATGATTACAAGCTCCAGATCTTACACCACGCTGGCCAACAGTGACATCCTGTGTTTAAATCTAGGATTGCAGTCAAATTTACTTATCCATCTGAGTAACAATTGTTGTAAATATTAAAGACATGTTTATTGAAAAAGACATGAAATATGAATATAACTACAGCATATTTTGTCGAATTTTATTAAACAACTTAATTGAATATTCATTTTGTTTTTATACTAAACATATTTAGAATGAAAATGTAAGCAATGGATGGCACAACATTAACATAGAAATATCACTATGTGGAGGTCTTAGTTGACATGTTCTGTGGCAGTCTGATCAAATATTTGGTATAGATGTCTATTTCTACTTACTTTTATCCAAAGAAGATTTCTTTACTGCATTGCTGCCATGCGTAATTATACCAGTCATTTTACATAAAAGCGGTATTAAATATTGGGTATTTCAGCCTTCCTAATTATTCATTGTATTTTCATTCTCTTATTATATTGTAATGTCCTTGACTTACTCTCTGGGGTTTGCCTCAGCGCTCATTCATGTGAATGCGAGTAAACGCCTTCTAAAGCTTAGCAACAGTTTGTGGATCAGGGCCTCTGTTTTATGTCCTCTTAAAATGTTCCATAAATAAAGAGATATATTAAGATATTGCTATTTATGCAAACAAACTATATCCAAATGTGCTTATATGTACCCACGCTCAGTATGGCTGTATGTGATACGTAATTTTTAATCAGGACCATGAAGCAGATAGTCATTGGCCAAGGCTGCTGAGCAAGAGAAGGAAGACCAGGCTGAGGAGTAGACCCTCACCCTCCTTCTCCCAGAGGTGTCTGCTGAAGAGTTCAATATTCCTCCTCCTGATGCTGCTGCTGCTCCTCCACCTGCTCCAGCAGCTGCTCTTGCTGCCTCAGCTGTACCTGCTGCCCGTGCCGCATTTCCTGCTGCCTGTGTTTCAGCTCCTGCTGCCTGTGTTTGTTGAAGCTGCTTCAGCTGCTACTTCTCCTGCTGCACCCAGGCAGCCTACTGCAGCACCGAGAATAGAAGCTCTTGCTGATACTACTATCATGGTGCATCATTAATAGATGCTGTGGATGTAGAGGCCTTGCTTCCGCAGCATTACTTTACCTTTGACGAGAATGGAGCACACTTCAAGGCTCCAATTCCATGTCATCACCTATTTGATGCACAGCAGTAAAATGAGCAACAGCATGAGAAAGATCACAGCAGCACTGAATGGGCTGACATATACAGTGCATCAGGGGATGGAGAGCCTGCGATCTGGCAGCATCAGGGATCTCAATGGTGCTGTCCACGCCACCTCCTTGTAAGGATTCTGCCTGATCCATGCCAGGGTTTGCTGCAGTTCAGGTTTTCTAGCTTGCCTGCCCTTTCTCCTCAGTTCGGCCATTTTGGTTACTGGCAGCCAGCTACTTATGGCTGCAGTTCCCAGTGGGAGTCACTGAGCAAAGTTCTGTTTGCTGCAGCTCCGATTGATCTTCGCTGTCACACATAAACCTTTCACCTATTTGGAATCCCTGTTGCTGACCACGGACCGTGACGCCGACATCGCTGCCTTCCGCCTGCCCCGACCTTTTGCCTGTTTTCTGGACTCTGCACCACTACTGCTAACCATAACCTCTGCCTGCTTAGCAAGTATGGATACTCGAACAGGACAATGGTTGGTTATTCTGCATTCCTACCTCAGTCCTGCGGGTCTGCTTCCTGATTCAAGACGAGCACCGTCACACTTCTCCATCCTCTCTGGAGTCAGTCGCCCATGCCACCTCCAGTGTCTGTGGCACCAGGGGGCCTAGTGAGCCTAGTATTTTGGCTCCAAAATAAAGGAGGAGATGACTTTGTAACTAGTTTGTTATTTATTGTTGTTCTTCTTGTTATATCTTTCTGCGTTTATTTTCACATACAGGGAAGTAACTGTGTTTGATTAAAAGTTTTGTTCACAACTTCTGCATCTTCATTTTTGTTATACTATGTAGATATATTGTACACTCATATTTTATACTGTCAGGACTCCATCCTGTTCAGGAGGCTCCCAATTCATTTCTAGAGGATGTGCTTCTTTCTTACTTGATTTGATGATTTTCAAGTCCAAATGTATGCAATTATGAAGGTCAATTTCACTACTAAGTACTCTGTTTCCAGACTGACTTTCTGTTTTTAGTTAATTGAGAAAGAGCGCAAGGTACTTTTCACATATATCTCTACAATAGTACACCACTGAAAGTATCACTGCAGTGAGAATCCCCTATATAAAAGAAACTAAATGAACGTTGAATTGTAGTGCCCAAAGAAGGTGGCATAGGTTGTTTTTGACAATTGTTAGTGGACCACAGTGGTCTAACCCTTTGCCCTTTGCCCAAATGTTACCTTTGCAGCTTCAGAATGTTGAACCATAAAAGGTGAGGATGCTGATGGGACAGTTCAAAAGAACATTTCAAAAGTTTTACTTATACAGATAGAGATGTAAAAGCAACATTAAAATGTGTCTATAAAATATATAAACATCAAATATTGCCAGATCTTCTTCATTGTTAATGATGGTGAAGCTTCCCTTCCTGTTAAAGGGTGATTGTGCTGCTTCTTTCATTATGGGGATTGTCATACAGAATAAGTCCAAATTAAATTTCAGGACATAATTTATTATACAAAAAAACTAAATGTGTAGGAATATTTTTCTGCGATTTAATGTTCGTTTAAAACAGAAAATAACCGTATTACAGTCACAAGGAAAGAAAGGACTCTGATGGGTTAGAATTGTACACACTTATATCACATACTACTGCATTTCCCTATATTTCATATATGGTCACAAAATGATGTTAATAGTAAAATCATATACAGTTTAGTAAAAAAAAAAAATAAGAACCACTGCTTACATACTGTATGTTGTGAATGGTGCCATTAAATACACAAATCAATAGAGCTCTTTATTTATATTGTCAGTTCTAGCAACTCATTTACCATATTCTTTCTAGTTTTCCTTTTATTGTATGCCAAATATAAAAACTAAAGGAGAGAATTAGAGAGTATATACTGAATCTGTGGTGAGTTTTCCTTTTGGTCTAGTCCAAAAACTTAACTCAACACACTCGATTTAGTAAAGAGGCTGGGCCAAAAGCATGTATGTTTTAAGCTGCTGAAGAAATAACCCTGATCAAGTCAAACACACATTGTAACTTTTCTATTAAACAAGTAAAAGCCATAGTCCATACAGTCCTTTCCAGATAATCGCACCAAGATTGGCTGAAAACTGCCTTTAACTTGAATGGCAGTTTTCAGTAGATAACAGTGCTATTAGCTGCTTTGGACGGTACTGCATAAGGCCCTCACATGGCAAACCATGCCTAACAAAGTGATTACATATACTTAAAGATGCTAATGTCATTGCTTACCTCAAGATGGGAACCACCATCACACTTGATATCGTCATTGTACATTAATAGCAATGCCGAGTTATTATTTGATACATTATTTGCAACAAAAACTATACACTATTGCATACAAATGATTGGTTTCGTACATTAGGTCAAGTAAAATTTTATTTTCCAGCAAATGAAAAGGAAAAAAGTACACAGAGATTTTGTAGTCATCCTTAACTCCTTCAAGCATTGTAACCTCATTATAAAAAGATGAAATAGCATTCAAATACAGAAAAATGTTAATGTATTTGCTCACCTCAGTATTGACGACATTGTCACTATTTGTGTTGATGTCTTCACTATACATTAACAGCAATGCAGAGTTGTCAGCTGACACATTATTCTCTTTGTCCTTTTCATGGATTACTTCCATAAAAGGAAATTCCCTCTTGCCAGAGTCTGTAGCAAAGTGTAATTCATAAGGGAATGGCAGGGTGCAATGAGCATAGTTTTCAGGTGGAAGAACTGATGTGTTTTTTATGCACCTTTTTGCTATCATCATCAGGACAGTGATAAGAAATAGGAAGGAGATTAAAGCTAGAGTTATAACTAAATAAAAATTCATATTAGATTCAACATCCAACTTGCTTGGTGGACTGTTGACTTCAGGAAGTGCTTTGTGCATATTTTCTGCACATACCACATTCAGGGTTGCTGTAGCTGAACGAGCCGGCTGTCCATGATCCTTCACCAAAATCACAACTTTCTGCTTCAACGCATCTCTTTCCTGAAAGCTACGAGATGTACTGATTTCTCCCGTATGAAGTCCAATGTTAAACAACCCTGAGCTTGTGGCTTGAATCACTTGGTACGATAGCCATGCGTTGTGTCCAGAATCAGCATCTACCGCCACTACTTTGGTTACTAAATACCCAGACTCAGATGAAGGAGGAACAAATTCAAACACGACCGAACCATCAGTACCATAAGATGGGTATAAGATTTTTGGACTGTTATCATTCAAATCTGTTACAAACACTTGTAGAGTTACATTACTACTAAGTGGAGGCAGTCCATTGTCTTGAGCAGTGACTATTACTTGAAATTCTCTTATCTGTTCATAGTCGAATGTGCACTGCGTATAAATAATTCCAGTCTCTGAATTAATAGTGATAGCAGATAGTACAGATGTATTCTGGGACAGGATAGAATAAGTGATCTGAGAATTATTTTCTAAGTCTAAATCTGCTGCTTTTATGGTATAAATAGAGGCCCCTGGATGATTATGCTCTGGAACATATACAGCATAAGAGTTCTTTTCGAAGGTAGGTATATTATCATTTACATCTGTTATCTGTATTCGAAAAGTTTTACTTGTAGAAAGAGGAGGTACCCCATTGTCAAATGCTGTCACTGTGACATTATACTCTGAAGCACTTTCCCTGTCTAAGACAGTTTTAGTGATTAGTTTGTAATAATTTTCGGATGCGGATTCTAATGTCAGGGAAGGTTGGTCATGAATATAACAAGTAACTTTGCCATTTTCTCCAGAATCTTTGTCATTGGTATTTAATAGTGCTACAAGTGTTCCAGGAGGTGAATCTTCAGAGATGGAAGTTGTGATTGAAGCAAGTTTAATCTCTGGAATATTGTCATTCTCATCGGAAACCTCTACGATTATTTTACAATGAGAAACGAGACCTCCTCCATCCTTTGCTTCAACGCCCATTTTAATCACTTTCATTTCTTCGAAGTCTAGAGACCCTGTAATTATAATTTTACCACTTTGGGGATCCATGCTAAACAAATGACGAGTACTTGCTGGTATGCTGTTAAAAGAATAAGTGATCTGACCATTTACACCTTCATCGATGTCATGGGCTGCGACTTGAAGTGCCAACAAGCCTCTTTCTGTGTTCTCCTTAAGTTTGATCTTGTAAATGTCTGAGCTGAAAACAGGGGCATTGTCATTGAAATCAGTTACTATAATTTTAATTTGCATAGTACTTGATCTGACTGGATCTCCACCATCAAATGCTATCAATACCAAATTATGAATGTTTTGCACTTCCCGGTCCAAGAGTTTTTCCAGGACTAATTCTGGATATTTATTGCCATCCATGCCCTGCTTTTCCTTAATGGTAAAAAATGGGTTGGAGTTCACTTTGTAATTCTTAAGAGAGTTGCTGCCGATATCTGGATCGTAAGCACTGTCTAGCGGAAAACGAGTGCCTGGAAAAGTGAACTCACTTAGTTCTAGATCAATGCTTCCTTTGAAGAAGTTGGGTGGATTATCATTAATATCCTCTATAGTGACTTTGATACGAAAAATATTTAAAGGATTTTCAACAACAGTTTCAAAGGTAATAAAACAGTCTAGTGTTTCTCTGCACAGTTCCTCTCGGTCAATCCTGTCATTTATGTACAAATTTCCATTGTCTAGATTTACACTGAAAAATTCCACCTTAGCATTAGAAAGGATGTGGAGTTTTCTATTGACTATATCTTCTGCATTTACACCCATATCCTTAGCAATATTTCCCACAAGATCTCCAATCCTCATTTCTTCAGAAATAAAATAGTGAACCTGCCCAGTTATTTTGCAACAGAAAAAACAAAGCAGTAATGTAAAGGATACTTGCCATTTCTTTTTATGAATATTCATTGTCAGCCTTGGAAAATGTATATGTCCTGTCTTTGTAAAGGTCCTCAGATATAAGGCAGATGAAGAAGAATAAATCCCCTGTTCTTCACAGTTGAAATAATGAAGCATGTATCATATGTACAGCGTAGTGGATTGGTAAAATGTGTTTATGTCATTCTCCCTTCTTACCTCCCTTGTAATGTGGAATTGAAACAAAGAGACTCAAGCAGCTCATATTAGCTTCAGGTCTCTCACCACATTGGCCAACAGTGACACCCTGTGTCAGAATCTAAGAATTGCAGTTGGACTGTACAAATCTTTCCTAGCAACCAGCAAGATAAGGAATACATTTATTTTAACTCTATTTTCTTTAAAACCTCAAAAAGTTAATAAGAGAATTGTTTAACAATTGAATAAAGCAGATAATATTTACAGTAAGGACCTGGAGTGGCTCATTGAGTAATGACTGAAAACAATGATACTGAGTTTGAGGCAGGCCTGGTTCAAACCCCGGTATCAGCTCCTTGTGACCTTGGATAAGTCACATTATCGCTCTGTGCCTCAGGCACCTCAAATTAGATTGTAAGTTCTATGGGACAGAGACCCGTCCCTGCAAAAATATATCTATCTACAGCTCTGCGTAAACTGTCAGTGCTGCTCAATAATTTTTTTTATTAATTAATGTGTTTTGTTCATGTATTGTTTGATTAAACAATTTTACCTGAATCCTATTATACTGAATTGTATCTAAAATAAACAATGCTGATTTGCAACAGACATAATTATAATTAAACAAATGTGAAAATGTTGGTATTTCCCTTTAGTATTGATGCTCTTATTTTCCTCTAGATCTCCATTTGTTGTACAAAGAAAATATATCAGGGCATTTTTTGTCTGTTTGTTTCAACTTTGGCTGTACTTTTATTCAGCTTTTTTTAAAATAAAAAAACAGTTTGCCTAGGCTTTGTTAAACATGACAAGAGGTTCAGTTCTAAGTAAGAGGTCCAAAATGATGATTATTATTTTTTTTTTATTGGTAATGAAATATACAAACAAATAAATAAAGCAAAAATGTGCTGTTACTTACTATATAGTTATTTTGAGAATTTTGAAAACTATCTTCTCAAATTGTTATACTGACACCTGCAAAATTTTAAGGCATATACTGTATATAGATACAAAAAAAAGGTCATTCTACGAGACATGATTTGTAGAGTATATACAGTAGAGTTTCGACCTAAAACGGGACCGATACCGTGTTGAATAACTGAAAATTACGGATAATACGGAAAGTATTATACCCCCCCCTGCCCCCCCCCCCCTCACACCTTCTTCTCACTTACAGGCTTACCGGCAGCTGCGGCAGAAGAAGAGGAGGACTGAAGACCACAGGAGCGGCACCGGAGGAAGACAGCTGGTGGCGGGAGAAGAGGACCATGTCAGCGGAGGAATGGAGAAGACCATCAGGCCATCAGACCTTGTGTGCGGAGCAGGAGCAGAGCAGCACAGGAGAACGGCCGAGGAGGAGCGTGCTGTAACTCCGGAAGTCAGACACCGGTCAACTTCCGGTGTCTGACGGTGTTTGCACTTGATAAAGTGCAAACGCGCACGAAACGCGTAGGAGGGTTGCTATATCTCCATTTTTTAATATGGACTTAATAAAGTAATATTTTTATACCAGCTTTTCACCAATTCTCTTGGCTGTCCCAACTTTTGTCTCCTTTGATCTAATCATTGGCAGCACGCACAACTGGCGGCACAGGACAGAGGTATATCACAAATGTGAGTATATTTAATTATACAATATGAAGTGTATCTTGAATCATAATAGTGGTCCAGGGATTATCCCAACAAGGTTTTGAGGAGTGGGTTCTGACCTACTAACTCTTACCTTCAGGGTTACTGTGTCTCTTTATGGACCTTATATTCTCTGAGAGTTACACTTGCTGTTAGTACTGATTATATATTACTGGCCTCATACCTGTGCCTCTATTTATGCGTAATATTTAATGCATTTACATGTCAAGGGTCCAGCGCTTTAGAGTTAATACCAAAACAAACTCTCTTTTCTACTTGTTGTTTAAATTCAATCTGGTAAGATAAGGTGGGCAAAGAATGAACTGATGAAGAGATAGAAATGCATTGAAAAGGGTAATATATATACAGTACATAAGGGAATTAAGTGGACATTTTCTTAACAGGGATCTTTTTTTGTTATGAATAGTAGTACCTGGAATGGTTAGTGGGACAATACAAATGTAGGGGCATTAATATTTTATTTTAAGATCTAATTTTGCTTTGGTTAAGTGCATAGTCTATGACTCATTTATTTTTCTAGTTTGCATCTAGTATAATTTTGTGATAAAAAGAAATCTTTTATAGCAAATAATTGTATATTGATTTTAAAATCGGGACTGTTATCAAATATAAATTGAAAACTACCTGCCAGCCATTGCTATGGATTCATTTGCTGGTTCATCATGTCTGGATACTATATATTTTACTCTGTGCACATTGAACCATGTTTACTAAGCAGTGCTACACTGTAATGCACCTTATGCCCCAATGACTTGAGTGGGCTGTGAGGTGCCTTATGATTTAGCACATCTTTAGTAAAAATGGATCCTCTAATACTGTAGTTCTCTTTGCTATTTCTGTCCAATCTCGCATAAGAGGTGGTTCTTATGGGAAATGGACAGCCAGCAGACATGGATCTCACTCTGATAAGTCATTCTCACCCACATGTAGAGACACATTTCCTACATCATTGGGAATCTATCACATCGGATTAATGGTTCTAGGTTTCGTTCACATACTGTAGATCTAGGTCTTCCACTAAAAAGTTTTCCCTTTCAAATTTCCCCTTGTCTCAGATACTGTAGTCCTTTCTTACACACAAACCTCTCCCAGGCATTCGGTCAGGGTACAAAAGAGATCACAAGTTTCAGGCTGAATCAGTTACTTATTTCCAATGCAGAAACCAGAAAGCTCCTTCTTCTCAGTTCCAAATGTGAGATGCCTCAATTATTTTCTCAAACACAAATGTTTTCGCATGGAAGGTTTCGTTGACATTCATTTGATAGCTAACAAAGATTCCTTTAAAAAATCACCAGACTAATGAAGTTGGTGGTAGCTCACCTTCACCAGAAGAGCATTTGATGTCTTTTTATCTAGACGACACGTTACTTGTACACCAATAACCAGAATTCCCAGTGTCTGTTAGAAAAGCGGTGGTTTACAATATTTTTTGGAAAGTCCAACCTTAGTATTTCCCAATTACTTTTATTCATGGATTTCATTTTTGATAGCCCTTCTTTATCTCCGATTACTCCTACACAGGAGTTCTTGGCAACTCATAGGTTTATACCTAGACAGTCATTATGTCCCCCTGCTCTACAGAGCATCCCAGTTGCTACTCAACAAGCATATTCACAGAGGGAAGCATTGGTAGGCACAAATAGATCTCACCCAGCCTGTCAAGGAAGAACTCCTCCACAGGAGACCCCTTCCTCTTCCCCAAACATTCCCTCTCATGAACAACTTCACAACCTCTGAATTATAGCAGACAACTCACTAGAAGGCTGGAGAGGATTTTCCGAGGACAGAGCATTAGGGTGCACACGGTCTCAAGTGGCTAAAACATAAATGTAGTAAAGTTCATCTCATATTAACAGGATTGCTCGGACTCGATCAGGGACTCCAGGTGGATTTAATCTGATTCTTAAATGGAGGACAAATACAACCGCTTTACTCAATACCCTATGGCATTTTATTTAGTCAGGTATCCTGAGAAACCATTGCTATGTACTGTACTGTACAGTGTCTAGCAGATTACATTCAGACAACCTCTTCCCTTAGACAATAGTTTCATCAATTATTATCAAGATAAACATGATAAGGGGTTAGGATCTCTAAGCTATTACAAAGTCAGGTATCAATATGTTCCAATTTAAAGACCACTCAATTAGGAAAGCTGATGCAAGAGGTATTTCCTTACCTGCTATTATACAAGTTTCTTGATGGTCTTCAATCTTCATCACACACATTTGTCAGGCATTACTGGAAACCATCAGAAACAGAAAGGTTGCATTTTCCTAGTGCAACCACCAGGTGAAGTCTACTCTCCCACCAGATCATGCTAGGTGGTCAGCCTCCCAAAGAACAAAACAGAGTTTGCAGAAAACTATGATCTGCAAACATAATTTGTTCTAGGGATAATATTTCCACATAGCTACAGTGGCTGATGATTCCCTCCCCTAGTTACTTGCCTGATGGCTACTCTTATATTACTTGGTTATTCATGAGCTCTTTGTTCTTCCTCCCAGAATTGAACCAAGCTCCTAGACAGATAGGTAGACAGATAGTTCAGACTGTATTTCCTTAGGTATTCTTCATCTCCATAGGTTTATATTTCACTCTTTCATTATTAATAAACACACATTTTTAAGTAGCAGGTTTTTCCATGTTCCTGTGCAGGACAGGTCTATTGAGACCATTCTCCTTTCACTGCAGAGGTAAATGAGAATTTTCACAGGTAGTGTTAGGACCTGCATACTGGTCATGCAGAGAAGTGGCTGCAAGATTATAACGCTTTGGCCAAAGAGTTTAACTAAATGACCCTTACTCATAAGAAAACTAACTGAAGTATTAGAATACTAAATGAAGTACTGACATATTTAACTATGTATTTTGTCACATTGGATGTAGCATTGTGTATTTTAGTCTTTTGTTGTACACTCTTTAATTATTGTCTGCATTCTGCTTACAACTTTTGAATTACTTTAATTTACAATTGTTCATGCAATTACACTACTATCCCTGTGGAATCTCCACTGTAGAACCCACTACACCCCTCCTTCAAGCGCTTTTCCTTTCAACATTCACCACTTTAAGCTGACCATTTCTGCCCACAATCCATCATGTGCGACGTAACATAAAAACAGCACAAACAGGTACCATTTTGGTCATCTTGCATATCGGCAAACCATATTTAAGCCAGTCTTTGAAATGATTGGGATAAGGAAGTAGAAAAAATACAATAGTATAGTAATATAAGTAACATAGTTGTTTAACTGTCCATATTGTTAAAAAAAAACTTCATGCAGAATCTTGATAAAACTGAAATGATTTCATGAAATTGTCATACAGTATATCTTGTGCAAGACCATGTTAGTTATAAAATAATGTCATCGGTACCCATAATTCTACATGAACCACTTCACCCAATATTATTTTATCAGAAGAACATGTAGTAAAAAAAAACCCAGAGGTTCATTAAACCTTGTTAATCTTTAAAACAATGACTTGTCAAGGAAATTATTAATGGACATTGGGTTTCCTGAAACATCAAGTCCCAACTGCTTAATTAACAATTATTTGTTTATTTATTAATCTTTACTATTTTCATATCAGGTATCAATTAATTCACAATATGCATGGATGTACGAAGCACGGTACTGTATGTGTATGTTTGTTTCTAGAAAATAATACATGATCATTTTTGTAATTGCAGTGATGAGAAAAGGCATGTTTTAAGTATTTTAACTATAGAATGGGGTACTGTTGTGCACACCCAAAATGATTGTCGATAATAAAAAAAAAAGAAAAATTGAGGTTAATTTATACTGGTGTACCTGGTAGCTTGCAGTTACTATTACAACCACTATAATATGTGAGCTAAAATAAATCTAAGAACCTTTGTTTATGTATATTTCTGATTCTATCAAGGCCTAGTACTGTACATGATGGCAAGATCTTTAGCAAACTTACAATATCAAACAACACATGCATTAATAATAGAATTCATAGCTCACCTCAGTTTGGGTGTCATTCTCATACTTGATGTTGATGTCTTCATTGTACATTAACAGTAATGCTGAATTGTCAGTTGACAGGTTATTCACCTTGCTATTTTCACCATTTACGTCCATAAGTGTAAATTCCTTCTTGCCAGAGTCGGCAGCAAAGTATAGCTCATAGGGATATGGTAAGGTACCATGAGCATAGCTCATAGGCGGAATTGTTGATGACTGTTTAAGACACCTTCTTACAAACATCAACAGGACAGTTACAAGGAATAGGAAGGAAATCGCTGCTAGAGCAATCACTAAGTAAAAATTCAAATCAAAATCTGTGTTTCTTGGAGTAATGCTGACTTCTGGAAGAGCTTCCTTCACATTTTCTGCAAATACTAAGTTAAGAGTTGCAGTTGTTGAAAGAGTAGGTTGTCCATTGTCCTTTACCACGATGACGACTTTTTGCTTCATAGCATCTTTATCTAGAAAGCCGCGTGAGGTTCTGATTTCTCCTGTATGAAGTCCAATGTTAAAAAACCCTGAACTTGTGGTGTGGATTAAATTGTAAAACAGCCATGCGTTGTGTCCAGAATCAGCATCTACTGCTACTACTTTGGTTACCAAATACCCTGCTTCAGAGGAGGGCGGAATTAACTCGTACACTGCAGATCCATCAGATCCAAAAGAGGGGTATAAGATTTGAGGGCTGTTATCATTCAGATCTGTTATAAACACTTTTACTGTGGCATTGCTACTGAGAGAAGGGTTCCCACAGTCATTAGCACTAACAATTATCTGAAATTCTCTGAACTTTTCATAATCAAATGTGCGTTGTGCATAGATAATCCCAGTTTGTGAATTAATAGATACAGAAGAGAACACAGTGACGCCATCTTCATTTGTGGGCACAATAGAGTATGTAACTTGGGAGTTCTTGTCTAAATCCAAATCAGCAGCTTTTACTTTGTAAATGGAGGCACCAGGGCTATTATTCTCAGGAACATATACCACATAGGACATTTCTTCAAATGTAGGTGCGTTGTCATTTATATCTGTTATCTGAAGTTTAAAAGATGTGCTTGTGGAAAGAGGTGGTGTACCATTGTCATGCGCAATGACTGTGATATTATATTCAGAAGCTTTTTCTCTGTCTAAGATAGTCTTAGTCAGGAGTTTGTAATAATTTTTGGACGCTGACACCAATGTCAGAGAAGTTTGGTCTTGAATTTGACAGGTGACCTTGCCGTTTTCTCCTGAGTCCTTGTCATTGATATTTATAAGCGCTATCACTGTACCAGGAGGTGAATCTTCAGGTGTGGAGGTTGTAACCGTGGAAAGTTTGATTTCTGGTGCATTGTCATTCTCATCAATGACCTCCAGATGTACCTTACAATGAGAAACAAGACCTCCTCCATCTTTGGCTTCCACACCCAGTCTAATCACTTTAACTTCTTCAAAATCTAAAGACCCAGATATTGTAATTTCCCCACTATGTGGGTTTAGGCTGAAAATGTGACGAGCATTGTCTGGAACGCTGCTAAAAGAATACATGATTTCTCCATTTACACCTTCATCGATGTCATGAGCTGTGATTTGCATCACCAAAGAACTCTTCTGGGGGTTCTCCTTAAGACTGGATTTGTAAATGTCTTTTTCGAAAACAGGGGCATTGTCATTAACATCAGTTACTGTCATTTTAATCTGTATAGTACCAGATTTAATTGGATCTCCACCATCAAAAGCAGTTAAAATCAAATTATGTTTGTTTTGCACTTCCCGATCCAAAGATTTTTCCAACAATAAGTACACGTATGTATTTCCATCCGTGCTTTGCTTTTCTTTAATAATAAAATATGGGTTTAGGTTTAACTTGTAACTTAGTAGTGAGTTGCGTCCAATATCTGGATCATGAGCACTTTCTAGAGGAAAACTAGACCCTGATGTAGTGGACTCACTCAACTCTAGCTCAATTATTTCTTTGAAGAAACTGGGTGGATTATCATTGATATCCTCAATTGCGATTTTGATGTCAAAAACAGTCAAAGGATTTTCAGCCACGATTTCAAAATCAATGAAACAATCTGTTGCCTCTTTGCACATCTCGTCGCGGTCAATTCGGCCCATTATATAAAGATTGCCATTTTCCAGATTTACATTCAAATACTGTACATTACCATCAAAATGAAGATGGGGGTTCCTATAAGCTAAATCTGTTATGTGTAAACCCAGATCCTTCACAATATTCCCCACCACAGCCCCTATCCTCATTTCTTCTGGAATAACATAGTGAAGCTGCCCAGATATGTCACATAAAACACAAAGCATCAATAAAAAGGGTACTTGCCATTTCATTTCCTGAACATTCATTGTTGATATGCATAAGATCCAGGCTTGTCTTAGTCTAAAGGTCCTCAGAAAACAGATACTGTTAGAATAAGAAATCCCTCTTTTTGTTCAGGTAAAATAATGAAATACTGCAGGCATCTGTTTGCAGTTGAACAGACTGCTAAACACATCCAAAAACATTCCTATTCTTGCACTATAGCTGAGCAGACAAAACAAAGAGGCTCAAATGGATCTCCAGCTACAGATCCTACTCCACACTGGCCAACAGCGACACCAAGCGAATAAATGTAAGAACTGCAGTCAGATTAAATATATCTTTAATTCTAACTAGCATTAATAATATCCATCTTCACATTTGTTCAGGGAAGGACAAATCAAATGCAAAGCGAAATGGATAAATAAATAACGTAATAAATAAATAAGAATATATGTTGATTCTTAACAGTAATTTAATTAATATATAATGCTTGCACACACAATTTAAGTCGAAAGCTTCACAGCATTATAAATACAAATAAATATTATTTTCTATGCCTTGCAATTTGAGTTGGCAAAAATCTTTGGTATTAATATTTTTGTGACATTTGCAAAATTGGCTATTGATTACAAATATATATATATTAGTGTTGGGGAGGTTGTGTGTCAGTTTTGCTTGAATTAAATTATGAATGTATCTTCCAATAATGAATGCTACAGTATTATATAATTTGCTGTAAAATCCATGTATCTTAATTGCCAATTATTATCCTACTAGAAAATACAGTTCAAGATTTTTAATTTTGCAATTTACCTGCTTCATTGCTGTTTTTGTCTATCTTCTTAACTGTATATCTCACAATTATTTTTTTGCACCAAATCCATTCTATTTCTTAATATCTTTAGAAAGATCACTTAACATTCAGTATGATAGGCATCCTTTAATACGATCGGTCCCATTTTTGCCTCCTCCCGGGATTTAACATTGTTCATTTGATTTTTGCTTTTGATATGTCCTACTAGCACAGAGGATGTTGATTGTGTCTTTATCAATATCTTTTCTAAATTATTTCTAGCAAAAGTATATCAGAGCTGATCTCGAGAGATGCTGACAGGCCTTAGTGTTTGGGTTTTGGCTTTACCTAAAGTAAGTTGGTTTTAATTTTAGATAATGAGGAATATGCGAATCGTAAATCATAATCTGGAGCTGTATTTTGCTTCCTGATTAATTATTTATGTCATTTAATACACATTTGGCAAAAATAATAATGCTAAAATAATGCGGTTGATTATTTGGGGGGGGTGGATGATCTGGTTAATTAATAGTGCAAATGATTTTTTTAATATATATATGTAGCACATGTACCCCCACCTTCTAGGAGATACTTGTTGCGGCTACAGGTGTTTGTGGTGCGCTAACCTGAGGGTCAGGAGAGCTGTGTCATCTGCGATGGTGAGGAGACAGGACAGACTTTTGGTGTCATCTTGAGTTCGTCATCTGATGTTCAGCGCCTCCAGCTTTATTAGGCTCTGGAAATCCCAGAGGCAGTCCCATCTGAAGCACATGTCATACACCCAAGCCCACTGACTCAAATCCAGGCAGGTGTAAAAAGTAACAAAGGGATTTTGTTGAGCATTCACTGCAGGTCTCTCACAGCGTGCATAACATTCAGAGGATTTTGGGCCTCTTTATGGTGCTTGCTCTCGGAATCTGGAGCATTCAGATCTTACCTGGCCAGTCAGCCATGAGGGCTGCCTGGCCTCTCTCACCCAGCAGGGAGAAGAAGCTCTCACTCCCACTCCTTAGGAAGGAGGGAAACAGACTGCCTAAATTTGGCACTGCCTCTCTGAGGAACCAGAAGGGGAGGGCTCAAAGTCTATACCTATACCTGATAGGCTATACACAGGCCATGAGTCACCACCTCACTTTCGTCACTCAGAGAGGCGCATGAGGGCGTGTGTGTCAAAAGCCCACAGGATGACCTGTCAAAGCCTAGACTGCTAAGGACTTACGTGACAGGGGGGGAAAAGAGGTAGAATAGACTAACCATGTTACATATATATATTTGTATATATATATAAAACAAGAAAAAAAGAATGAGTATTAGCGCCTAACCAAATCCCCACTGACACAGTACTGTAGTGTGAGGATAATGAATTAATTAATATATATGCAATATCCATGTATATAAAAGTAACAAAATATAAATAAAGTAAAAATAATACAATAAAAGCACAAAAAAAAGATTATATGTAAAATATACAATACAAGTGAAAGTCCAATCCAAAAAACATTGTTCTTCAGAGTCTTTGCAGCCTGAAGAGAGGGACCACCAAATCCCTCAGGGATATCTAAGAAAAGAAAAAAAAACAACAGGCGCACTCATAGTGTAGTAGGTTATTAAATTTATGGAGGACTGGAAAAGGTAAAATTGCGCACTCACAAACAAATCAAAAACATAAGCAGTTATGAGTATACTCAATCGCCAACAGTGCAGGAAACCAGCACGCAAACGTCTCAGGGGCTCCACCGAGTGTAGCAGATACACCGTTCACGTCACCTCTGTATGCTGAGTACTTCCTTACTCCGGTCGGGATCTCGCGAGAGTTGTGATGTCAGCGGGAGTGTTTAGGTAACCTCTGATTCCTCACCGCAAGCAGGCAGGTTCTGTGTCCATAGAACAGTAAGGCAGACGTCTTGGGGCTCCACCATATACAGCAGACAACACCACTCGCGTCGCCTCTGTACGCCGGGCAATTCACCACTCCAGTCGGAGTCCGCGAGAACTGTGACGTCAGCGGGAGCTTATTTCTAACTCCTCACCGCAAGGCACTCTGTATCCGTCAGACTCGAACGAAGTATCATTCAAAATAGAGTCCAAATGCCAATATGTTTGTGGATGCGCATATAAAAACATATAAAATGATTCTGAAACACACCCTAAGCGTTTCGTCCTTAAGACTTCAGTGATGAGTGCGCAATTTTATCTTTTCCAGTCCTCCATAAATGTAATAACCTACTACACTATGAGTGCTATATGTTTATATAAGTATCACTGTTATATTAATTTATACTTTATGATTGATATCTGAATATTTAGAGCGCCACATTTTGATAAGTTTCCTTTTGTATACACTATGAGTGCGCCTGTTGTTTGTTGTTTGTTTTCATATATATATATATATATATAATTATTTTTTATAATTTTTTTTTTTACTTCTTTTATTTCACTTTATTTGTTCCTTATTAGCCTTTCTGCTCTCTTCTTAATGATCTCTGCTTTATTAAGGATTTTCTATCACTCCCTCTCTCTGTCTGATTCAGGAGCTTATTCTATATCCGCTGAAGTTGTCGATAAGGTTGTATTTGAACGAATTTCCCATTGAAATCGATTGGTTGCTTTGGCAGATATATTATAGGTCTCTATCTCTCTCTGTCGGTCTCTCTTTCTGGAGGACAGATGCAAGAACTAGGGCGCTTCCCAAAAAATCTTTCGAACGTTAGGATGCCGAAAAATAATACATAAAATACTGGCCAGAAGTAGCAGCTCAACCCGGTAGAGAATCTCCCAAGATCCTTAAGTATTGTTGTAGCAGGTTGGGGGAGCGCAATACATAAAATGTTCTCTCTTTCTCCCTACTCTCCTCTCGCTCTTCCTTCACTATCTTACATTGCAAGTATACTACACTATATGAATAAAAGTACTTATCTAAAAAGCAAAGTGCGCAGAATAGATTAATTTAGTAATTGTGAAACCTTTATCTGACCAACATGATAATTAATGGATTTCATTGTAAAAGAGTTATCGAGCTTACATCTACCAATCTAGCTCATATTTAAGAAAACAATTAGATCTATGTATAGTGCACAAGATTTCAGGACTGTGATCATTCAAATCAGAAACAAACATTCCTACAGTAACAGTCTTACTGGTTTGGGACTGTCATCTACTGTAGATCAGAGATTAATATCTGAAATGCTCTCATTTGCTCATAGACGGATGTACTTTGTGCATAAATATACAGTACTGATCTTATCTGTATCATCAGGGAGATAGAATACATTAGTTTCAACTGGATGTCACAATCTATAGCTTATAGTATATAAAGAGAGGGTCCTGGATAATTATGTTCTGTAACACTAACAGTTTAAAAGTCTTTCTCAAATGTAATTGGATTGTTGTGTATATCTGTCGTGCTCTGTGAATGTAAAGAGAAAGCTCTGATTGTCATTTGCTATGAGTTTGATTTCATACTCTAAAAGATATCCCCAGTCCATTCTAGTTTTAGTTGACAAAAGAAACTTGACCTTCAATACAACATGTAGTATTAGCGGTTTGCTAAGTATTTGTTGTATAGATAGATACATTGAGGTGATTGTTTCCAAATGGCTTGAATAGGGAGATGAGCGTAAACAGTAAACGGTAAATGATAGAAATTGTAATAAAAGCTTTTGTATTATTATGTTGTTCCCTATAGATATGGAGATTGAATAGTTTTATAATCTTAGGACCTGATAGTCTATAAAGAATATCTATTTCCCCATTAAAAGTTATTCTGTGCATAGTGGATTTGATAGTATTCTTGCTTGGGTATAATATATTTTGTATTTCAATATTTGATAGTTGAATGTAAAAGAACCTATGTGCTGTAAAATAATTATATTTGTTTGTTTCCTAAGAAAATAAGTCGATCGGAAATGAGCCGTACTCCTCAGGCCGTCTAAGCTTGGGTTAGACCGCATGGCCTCCTGGAAAGCGTGGCCCTGCCCTGTGTCCTGATCCCTTGTCACACAGGGATGGGAGAGGGAGCAGGGGGTTAGTAAGGTCGGACTCTGCCCAGCTTACCTCTCTGGTTTCCTCAGGGACATCAAGTAGATTTGGCTCAAAAACTCTGGGGGCTTCTTCCTTCTCACTTGGCAAAACGGCTGGCGGTTGCCCAGTTTAGCTTTGGATGACAGGGATGGTGTAACCACACACAAACTGCTCTAGATCATTACTCATAAATACATTTCTTTACCATGGAAAAGATCCTACGATCATCCACCACTGTTGTCTTCCGTGGACGTCCAGGCCTTTTTGTGTTGCAGAGCTCACCAGTGCGTTCTTTTTTTCTCAGAATGTACCAAACCGTTGATTTGGCCACTCCTAATGTTCCTGCTATCTCTCTGATGGATTTTCTTTTTTTTTTGCAGTCTAAGGGTGCCCTGTTTTACTTGCATTGAGAGCTCCTTTGACCGCATGTTGTGGGTTCACAGCAACAGCTTCCAAATGCGAATGCCACACATGGAATCAACTCTAGCCCTTTTACCTGCTTAATTGATGATGAAATAATGAAGGAATAGCCCACCATGAAACAGCTTTTGATTCAATTGTCCAATTACTTTTGGTCCCTTGAAAAAGATGGGGCTACATATTAAAGAGATGTAATTCCTAAATCCTTCCTCCAATTTGGATGTGAATACTCTCAAATTAAAGCTGATAGACTGCACTTTAAGCCCATATTCATTATTTAACTGTAACTTGAATTTACTTTGGTATACAGCCGAAATAACAAAACTTGTATCAGTGTCCAATTATTTCCGGACCTAACTGTATATACTACAACACAATAGATTCAATGAAGATTTTGATCATACAAGTGAACATAGACATAATATCTCTGAGTTGTACAACCTACTGTACTGAGGGAGGAAAACCACACACAAGTACTACAGAACACATTAATATCATGGCAGAAAGATTTTCGAGAAATAAGGGAAATAGATGATATTCTTGTGGGACTAAACTTGTATCAGTGTCCAATTATTTCCGGACCTAACTGTAAGTAGCACCCAGTGAGCAATATTGTTAAAAAATAAACCCACCCCAAAGCGCCCCCCTTCCGGTGAATATCCGTGTTTTGTAAGTATTTATATCTGTATTATTAAAAATGTCTGTACAAAGGGTGCAGAGTTGATGTCGGGGTGAGAATATATTACTGGCACAAGGCCTAATATTGTGTAAGGTACTCGAAGTGGCAACTATCAGATCCCCATGAATGAAGGAGACAAGGAAAAGACCTTGAAAAGACATATGCCCCTAGGATTCTACCAATTCGAACGTATGCCCCAGGGAGTTTCAGGAGCAACTGCCACCTTTCAGAGACTGATGGAACAAGTGGTTGGAGACATGACACTACTGGAAGTACTAGTGTACCTATATGATCTCATAATCTTTGTGAGGACACTAGAAGAATATGAAACTCATCTGTGAAGGTACTGGATCACTTGAGCGAGTGTAGATTGAAACTGTCCCTGGACAAGTGCCAATTCTGCAGAATGTCAGTTACCTATATGGGACATATCGACTCTGAGAAGGGAGTTGCTGCAGATCCATCTAAATTGGAGGCCATTGCATCCTCGCCAAAGCCCAAGCAATTGATGGAGTTGAGAACCTTCCTGGGGTTCTGTGGATACTATCGACGGTTCGTGAATTATTATGCGGCCATAGTACAGCCACTGACTCAGCTAACCCAAGGCTACCCCCAAGCTTGTTGATCCAGCCGTGTCCAGTATATACGCAACAAGGACTATTTTAAAACCAACAACCCATTTGGAGATAGAAGGACTCCAAATGTGAAGAGGCCTTAAAGCCATCAAGGCTCGTCTAACCAATGCCCCAATACTGTCATTTGCTGACCTGCAAAAACCCTACATTCTGCATGTGGATGCCAGCCTAGAGGGATCAGGAGCAGTGTTATATAAGGAACATTCCGGCCAACTACAGCCTGTGGCCTTTGTGAGTCGCAGCCTCATCACCTGTCCACAAACTCGAGTTCCTGGCCCTAAAATGGGCGGTAGTTGACAAACTTCATGACCACCTCTATGGAGCATCGTTTGTGGTCCACACTGACAACAACATGCTCACATATATTCTTTCTTCTGCCAAGCTGGGCGCCACTGGTCACCGTTGGCTAGCTGCATTGGCCACATATAATTTTAGTTTAAAGTATAGGCCAGGAAAACAGAATATTGATGCAGATGCCTATCTTGGATTCATCAGGACCCTCTAGAAACTGTCAACGTGGGAAGAAATCACGGCCACAGGGGTACAAAACTTGTGTAAATGATTTGAGGCACCCAGAATAGTGACTTCAGCCAATGTTAAACGAGTGATAGACAGCCTGGGGATACCCCATATTGCCTTACCCACCATATATAGCTATCCAGCTGAATTGACTATGACCAGACTGCCGAGGTTAAATCGACATGACATTAAGGAAGCGCAATGACTTGGCCCTGCGATAGGAGTAGTGTGAACGGCCATGAATGCCTCTTCTGTCCGGAGGGTACCCCTGATGTCCATCAGCTAGTAAAGCAATGGCATAATTTGGTGATGAAGAGTGGAGTGCTGTTTAGGGTTGCTAGGAAGTCTCAGCAGTTCGTAACCAAGCAGCTAGTACTCCCACGCAAGTACCGTCAAGTGGTGTTGCACTCTCTCCATGATGACCACAGCTATCTGGGGGTCGATAAAACACTGGGATTAGTGAAAGATCATTTCTATTGGGCTTTTATGTCCCATGATGTAGAAGAATACAGTAAGAATTGTGGTCGGTGCATCCCCTGGAAAACACTTCCCAAGAGAGCCGCCCCTCTTGTACACATCACCAGCAGTGGCCCGCGAGATCTAGTGTGCATGGACTTCTTGTCGTTGGACCAGACAGTAAAAACACTAGCAATGTCTTAGTGATTACTGACCATTTCACTAGATATGCCCAAGCCTTCCCGACCAAGGACTAGCGAGCCACAAAAGTTGCCAAGGTACTATGGGACAAGTACTTTGTACACTATGGGCTACCAGCTATAATTCATTCTGACCAAGGAAGAGACTTTGAAAGTTGTCTTATCAAAGAATTACTGATGTTATGCAGTATCAGAAAATCAAGGACCATCCCCTACCATCCTACCTGTGAGGGGACCACAGCCGGAGAGGTTCAACAGAACTCTGCTGAATATGATGGGAACTTGCCAGATGGGAAGATGCCAGAAACAAAGGACAATGGAGCCAACATGTACCCCATTTAGTACATGCATACAACTGTACTCGTAATGGGACCAAAGAGTACTCCTGATATTATCTTATGTTTGGTCATGAGGCTAGACTACCGGTGGACCTGTGCGTTGGTGTATCTTCAGATGGTACATCACCCACAATACACATGCAGTATATACAAAGACTTAAGGAACAATTGCATGAGGCCTACAAACTCACTACTAACGCCTCTGAGTCTGCCAACCGGGGGAACCACGGACGCTATGACAAATGGGTACAGGGCCAAGAAACATATGTGGGTGACAGAGTCCTTATTCGGAACCTAGGAATATCAGGCCAGTACAAAATTGCAGATCGATGGAAGGCTGAACCCTATGCCATACTAGAAAAACTAAAAGGAATACCAGTCTACAAAGTAAAGCTAGAGAAAGGGCCTGGTACATTCAAAACACTCCATAGAAACCATCTATTACCAATTGGGCAACTCATAAGGCGTCCACCCAGTGACACTGTCTCTATTCCAGCGGATAATCCCAGGCAAAGTGATAGACAAACTAGAAGCCAGGGAAGATTGAGGAGGCCACCCAACGCCTCAACTAGAAGGGGAAGTGATGACTCTGAGGAGGAAGGAATGTTAGGGCACTTAGCAAATATTATGGACTCCATTGATACTGGGTCCTCACAGTGGCCCTCAACCAGTTCAGCACTGAACCCTGAGGTTGATGAATTTATCCCCTTAGCTCCGCCAGAGATTGAAGCCCACCAAAACCCAAGTGGTCTTGAGCAAGGTAGTAGTGTAGACGGAGCTGACCATGAGCCATCTGTAGAGCCAGGGCCTAAAGAAAGACCAGCCAGAGTGCAGATAGAATCACAGGTGTACTCTCCACAACCTCAGTGGGAGACCAGGCCCATGAGGCGGTTAATGTATGATCTCCCTGGGGTGTCCACCGAAGTGCCAGTGAGTGGGATACCAAGATAGGTGACCCCTATGATGTTTTCTAGGAAAGCCCGAGATATGTGGAACCTGGTAGTGTACAGGGGCTTCATTATGTGGAAATTGAAATGATAGCACTTCACATGTCTCTGTATTGATTGGTGCATAGAGAGTTTCAATTGTTATTTTAGAAAATATTATATATACAGTTATTGTTAATGTAAGTATGCATTGCTAAGATTGATGGGGACATCAACGTTTTCAGCAGGGGGAGAGTGTAACCCCTTGATGGAACATAGCAGCAGCAGTAGTATGGAGGAGAGAACATTCCCTTTATTTAATACAGATGGCAGTCCTGAGACCACACCCATTCATATATGCTGTTTCCTGACTGTGTTCTTCTATGCTGTGTTGCTGGGACAGAGATAGCCAATGACAATGCAGCATTAGTTGGACTATGACTCCCAGAAGCCTTAGCAGCTGGGACAGGGACACGTGCAGGGCAGACAATAGGAGTGCAAGGAGAGAGAAAATAGCACAAGAACATGAGGAGAGAGAGCTGAAAGGAGATTCTAACAAGACAGCACTCTGATAGGGACTGCTGCTAGTACTGAGATAAGATCCAGGGTGAAAGATCATCTGCAAGCAGGAGCAGAGGATATCCATCATTGGAGCAAAAGACATCTTAAGGACAGTAAGAAAAGACAGGCCTGCTATAGTGCACCATTGTTATAAGAGCTTCAACATTTATGGTATCATCCAACTACAAGGACTGTGCGGACTCTAAAATATACATATATAGCTGAACCCAGTTATAACGTGATGCTTGGGGTCCCCATAATGAGACCGTGTTATAACCGGGATCGCAATATTAAAAAAATGGCCACCGTGATCAGGGGTTCCGCCGGAGGGCGAGAGCTGGGATAACTCTCCCAGCTCTCCCTCAAGCCGGCGTCGCAGCAGCATCCTGACGCAGGATTTACCCGGGGGAGCAGATTATCTGTGTGCAGTGCAGGAGAAGCTGGTGAGTCTGTGAGAGGGGGGGGTGAGCGGGGGGGAGGATCTCACGCAGTCTGGAGAAGCCAGAATGTCAGCTGTGTCTGTCTGAGTCCCCCCCCTCTCTCCTCCCCCGGCAGAGGTACAGGGAGGGTGGTGAGGGTGATGTGTGTGTGTTACAATCTTGATTACAAATAGCACCTCTGCTGGAGAGGGGGGGGGAGATTTGCCACAAGTTTAAGGAGCTGCAGTGTATGCAATCAAAGTTAGATTGGGGTCTTCTGCAGCTTTCTTTAGTTGATTCTTTAGTATTTTAAAGCCTGCTAGCCCTTTTCCTTCTGGGTGTTTCCAGCTGGATGTACAGTATGTTGCAGAAAAGCTGTCTTAGCAAACTCCTTTTTTTCATGCTAATGGAGGTATATTGTCAGTCACAACTCTACGTACTCCACGTCTTGCTACAGTAACTTTAACATGCTTGGCCACAACTTTTCCTGCATATCTCCCAACCATGCCAGTTCTAGGTAGTTTGAGAAATAATCCATTACTGCCATACAAGTTTTTCCTTTGAAGGTAGAAGTATCCATGCAACCCTCTCCAATGGTGATAAAGGGTAACCTCAATAAAGGAGTGATTCTTTTGGTTACCTTGGATGAAACTTCTGGCATATTTGGTATTAAGGATGGCAAAGGGCAATAAAATCATTCATGGTTGGCCAGTAGATACAGTCCAGTGCCCTTTGTGTAGGTGTTTTTCTATACTTTCAGAGAGAGAGGTATGATGTGTGATGTGTGTTCTCTTTCGCAGTGCAAGAGAAGCTGCTGGTGCATCTCAGAGAGGGTGGAGAGTGGAGGGAGGATCTCACGCAGTCTTGAGAAGCCGGGATGTCAGCTGTCTCTGTCTGAGTCCCCCCTCTCTCCTCCCCTCGGCGGAGGTACAGGGAGAGGGGTGTGTGTTTCTGAAATGTGATTTTGTGTCCACAGTATAATCCTATATCAAGGGAAAGCTGAGGTTTTTTTATACTGTTTGCAAGTCGTAGTTATTTTCTTCTGTGTCATTAATAGAAGCACAAATTACATTTTAAACTACAACTCAAAACAAAAAACTTATAATCCAGAATTGCAATTGATTTAGCGAGTTATACATATTTTTTTAAATGTTAGGATGGTGGTCAGAAAAGATAAATGTATTATTGTAAATATTCATGTAATTATTTTTTGTAAATACAGTAATACCTAATATCCAAGTACTGTACTAAAATAATCATAAACTATAATAAGATTGATTTTGAGAAGGAACAAGTGCCCTTCTGGGAGCTTTTATAACATTCACCGTATTGATTATGTCAACACATAACAACATGGCATTTATTTATAGGGATCTTATATTATAAACAGTAGTACATGATGACATCCAATTAAATGTGTTGTGTCTACATTGTAGTTTTGTAAGCTTTTATGTTTTACTTGAATCAATAATTTATTTCTCATTATTCCCGGCTCTTTCTCAGTTATCAATCAATACATTAGACCTGTGTTTCTTACATTTCTTTAAATGTATGTTATGATCATATAATAAGGTTGATTAATCACAAGTCTCTGTTTCCATAATCTCTCCGATATGGAGAATCATTTAATAAACTAATCATTTTACTTTCACAAGGGGAGAAATTAAAACATTAACTGGGTCATAAATATAAAAATGGAGAAAAGTTGGGCCAAATATTTGGTGGGTTTTCCAGTTTTTGCAAATGGTTACATTATTTATTCAGTCTTAGAATCTGTCAGAGTGGCACACCCTTCTTTAGCACACCCTAAAATTCCATAATTTAATTTAAAATTCATACCGGATTGATACAATTTACTTATTTATGCTCTGAAAGAAACACAAATTAAGAATAACATTGAGCGAAGTCACCGTAAAGGGGCGTGACTTATTGATTCTGTGAGGTCCACACCTGTTCTATTTAAGTTTAGGGTAGGAGAGCGGAGCACTCAGTCTTTGTTGAGAGACACAGCAGAGATATTGAATCTGCGAAAGAAGCAGCTGATTGGTTTGTAGCAGAGATATGGCTGAGTTTGATAGTAATCTTTCTGTTCATCCCCCTGAGCAGCAGCTCATCGGTGTGCAGTGCAGGAGAAGCTGGTGAGTCTGTGAGAGGGAGGGCGGGGGGAGGATCTCACGCAGTCTGGAGAAGTCGGGATGTCAGTTGCCTCTGTCTGGGTCCCCCCTCTCTCCTCCACCCCGATGGAGGTACAGGGAGGTAGGGGTGGTGTATGTGTGTGTATTTGTTAGAAATGCTATTGAAGAACAAAGACATAATGAATATTGGTTTGCTATCAAATCAGTTGTGACTCTCACAAACCTTTAATCATAAATACCCTGAAAACCATTCTGATGAAAGAGATCACCTCCATATGCTCAGCTATAAAACAGCAAGGAACAATAGTTTATTAAGGTCAACACTGATATTTCACAGCATGTGGTTGGGGCTATAAAACCTTTCCTTACTTTTAATCAAGACACCAGGTTAAATTACTCCAGGGGATGTAATCTATAGGGGAAGTGTGTGTATATTAGCTATTGGTGAACTCTCTACCAATCATTTTACAGAAGGTACCCGTGGTGTGTTATTACATTTTGCCAAAACCAAATTTTTTTTTTTTATAACTCAAATTTTATTGAAGTTTTTGTGTCAAATAGCAATACAGCTTTACATATTCATTAATGGCGCTAAATTTCTAAAAGTCTGGACTATGTGGCTAGCACAAACAGATATCCCAGGGGTAGACGGCAACAACATTCTGCTGTGATAGATTTGGAAACACTTTCTCCGCTGACTTAACATTAACTACAAAAAATTAAAAAAGATGGGGAATAACCTAAAGAAGCCTAAGGCAGCACGTTAGTTAGACAGTGTGAATACACACTCAATGCTTATTTAACCAGTGTGAACACACACTCAATGCTTATTTAATCATACTTGATGTACGCAGTTTATATATAATTTTATTCAATACACACTTGTATTACCTACTTCACTATTTGCGTTGTGCGCTGTTTTTTGTTTCCATACGTTAGTTAGACGGCAGTGAGCTGGGCCACATGGGAGACGTGCTCAAGATCTTTGGAAGAAGTGAAGGTGGAGTCAGACAATGGAGAGGCAGACGATGGGATGTCCCTCCCCCCTTCCCACCCTTCTTGATTTTGGTTCACTTTCTTTTTTTTCTTATTTACAAGTATGTTTATGGTTTGTACAATTGCGGTGATGTAAAAAACGGGAGCCACATTCAGACCGCGTTATAAGCGGATCCGCGTTGTAGCAGATCGCGCTATAACAGGGTTGAGCTGTATATATAAACAGTTCACCCTCATTGGCTGAACTGCTCACGTTACGCAGCCATCACCTGCCAAAAACAATTTTGAAAATCTCTTCCGGAGACTGCTGCCTTGCAGGTCCAGGCGGCACGCTGGTAAGTAAACCTTCATCGGATTTCAGCAATTTCTTTTCCAGCTGTGCGGCATCATGCCACGCGACACCGCTGGTGATTTCTGATATAATCACGGCCTTAGGTATTACTTTCAAGAGAGAATTTGGATGTGCACTATTCACCCTCAAAAAAGGGTTTCTTGAGTTTGGCTTTGCGAAATATATCAGACTGGATACAAAGGTCCACATCAATATATAACAACAGATCTAAATAGTTAATATGATGAGCATGAACCATATGGGTAAAGAATCAATTATAATCATTTTGGTTAAGAAAATCCACAAATTCCACCAATTTTTTTGTGTTACCTTCCCAAATAAAAATAATGTAATTATAAACCTATAATAAAAAACAATATTTATTGTTGTGACCATAAATGTGCATAGGCTCCCAGTGTCCAATAAATAAGTTAGTGTATGATGGTGCGAAAGATGTTCCCATGGCACTACCCCTTTATTGTAAATAATAATGTGTATCAAATAAAAAATAATTGTGCGTGAGAAGAAATAATATCGAAAATGAAAGTGTGCTGAAGAAAGGTGAGAAGTGCTGAGAAAGTGTTGGATAGCCGTTATCTCTTCTGCGTGATCAATAATAGTAATAAAGAAGTGACATCTAGAGTAACCCATAAATATTTTGTGGACCAACTGAAATTGGAAAGAAAATTGAGGACATCAGTGGAGTCTCTAAGGTAAGATTGCAGTTTATGTACCAACTGTAGTAGAAAATGATCTATATATCTCGATACACCATCTCCGAAAGATCCAATGCTCGATATTATTGGTCGGCCAGGGGGGCCAACTAGAGACTTATGGATCTTTGAGAGATGGTGAAAAATTGAAATGACGGGATCAGTGATATACAGAAATGCCCTTTCTTTTTCAATAAGAACTTTAAGTATAACACCCAAATCCAACAGATTCTGTATCTGTTCCAAAAAATGTCAGTAGGGTCCCCTTTAAATTTTAGATAGGACTGATGATCATTGAGTTGTCTTAAGGCTTCATTTTTATAATCTACTAGCTGATAGACCCGGCGTTGCCCGGGATGTAAATGGATAAAACAAATGTATGTTGTTTAAAATAAAATGTACAATAAGCCAATATGATTTTAAGTGTATGTTTATTGGTAAGAGTAGTAGGGGAGGGAAGAGCGTGTATTGTAGGGTAGATAGTAAGAGAGGGGTGGGGGGAGATAAAGGCATAATAATCATAAGTTCATTGAAGGGTGTGTGGGTGGAAGGGAGGGGGTGCAGGGGCAGAGAAAGGCATCATAATCAGACGTGCCTTGAAAGGGGTGTGGGGGGAGGGAGGGGTGCATAGCGGAGCGTGGTGGAAGGCGGCCATTTTGGAAGTGTAAGTGTGGAGGGGGTGTGCATAGTGGTTTGGAGGATATTGGTGTTTTGTGTGTAGAGCGGAGGCGGTCATCTAAATTGTTTGCATAAAGGGTGGTAAGGAAGGGGGACAATGGAGGTGGGTCAATAGCGTATCGGCCATTTTGGCACAGTAGCGGTGCCGCCGATGATGGGGCCAGATGTCCAGTGCAAGCGCGGGCTGGGTTGTCGGACGGGTAAGAGTAGTAGGGGAGGGAAGAACGTGTATAGTGTAGCGGTGTGAAGCCGCCATGAGGTAGTGATTTGTGAGGAGCGGTGGCGTGGACGGGTAAGAGGGCTGGTGGACATCAGAGAGGTGGAGCGCCATTTTGTCCCAGTAGCAGTGCCAGCGATGATGGGGCCAGATGTCCAGTGCAAGCACGGGCTGGGTTGTTGGACGGGTAAGAGGAGCAGGGGAGGGAAGAGCGTGTGGTGCAAAGCGTAGATGATGAGCGTTATAGCGGACCAGCCGTGAAGGTGGCCATTTTCAGACAGTAAGCGACCTGCTGAGGGCTGAGCTAGCGGGAAGGTGGACATTTTGATAGAGTAAGCAGGGAGCGGGCGAGAGGGTGATGATGTTGTTGGGCATATTTTGTAGGGGTAAGCGGGGACATAGATGAGCGTGCGGGAAGGTGTATGATGAGCGTGATAGCGGAGAGACAGTAAGCGGACTACTGAGCGCGGAGCGGGCAGAAAGGCGGACGGAGGTCGTGATTTGTGAGGGGTGTACAGCGGTGGCGTGGACGGGTAAGAGGGGGTGTGGACAGCAAAGGCGGTTATATTGATGGTGTGTGATGTTGAAGGAGGTAGAGAGGTGGAGAGAGGGGTTGAAAGTGAGGTGTGTGATGTTTGAGGAAGTGGAGAGGATAGTAAAGTGCGCAGGGAGAGACAGGGTTGGAAAGTGGGTTAGACTTACCAATGTCGGTGGGTGACTCCGCAGGGGTGATCCCAGGGGGGTAGGGTGAGTCTGCAGGAAGAAAGTCTCAGAGGCTATGCTGAGGGCTCAGTTTAGGCTTCAGAGTCTCGGGTGACAGTCTCAGGGGGTATGGTGAGTCTGCAGGGGTGAGACTCTGGGGCAGTATGTGTGTGTGTCTGTGTGTGTCACAGTGGAGTAGGTGTGTTCGTTATGTCAGCGTACCTCTTGGTCAATGAGTCGTGGGGAAGGCAGGGCATGGGTGGGCGGACCGACGGACAAATGAGAATCCCCACATCTACTAACAATCAAACACTTTTCATTTTTATATATATAGATATTGTTTTGTACCATTATGGCCCCTCCCTTGTCCACATTTTTTATGATGATATTTTTATTATTTTTAATGTTGACAATTTTGATTGCTGATCTTTTGTCAAATTCATATGGGAATTAGGGGAGAAAACATTGCCAAGTGCTAAAATATAAAGATTTCTTTCAACAAGTTTTTAAATGTTTTTATATGGGGTCCTTTTATATAAGTGGTGTAGAAAGTGGATTTGTTTCTAAATCCTGAATCTCTGGACCCTGTTAGGAAAGGAAGAGATGAATTAATAGTATTTTCATCAACCAACTGTTCATCGAGAAGACTATTCGTGTCTTGTAATGTACATAACTCCATAAAGGTGGTTAATCTACAATCATCCTGAGTGTCCAAGAGTGGTGTATCGGGCTGCCCCCCTGAAGTGCAAACAACCCGATCAGTCACAACACATGAATAACCTTTCTCCACCTCACACCACCAACCCCATCTTTGTTGAAAAACTTTTTTAACACTAATTTTATTACAAACTTTTGTAGGTCTATAATGGTTTCAAACAGTTTGAAATTCTCATATGGAGCAACATTTAAGCCGTTAATCAAAAGTGGCAACTCTCCGTCTGTTAAATGTTTCCCAGAGATATCAATAATATTGTCAGTTTGATTTAAGAATATTTCTTCCATTTGGACACTGCACCTTCTCCTCTTTGAGCATCTAGTCCTTGTGCATTTTTTGAATCCAATGATTTAAAGATGGAAGGAGGATGGGACAGTTCTCCATGTCTCGCTTGTTGGGGTTCATAATCTTGATCTCTGTGGTGATTACGTCTCTCTGAGGCCTCGTTGCTTGAAAATGGAACTGCATATGTGCGACTATCACTATCTGATGCGTCTTCTTCTTCTTGAGGATTGATCGTCGTGGAGTTGATTTCCTTAAATGCCGGTTTGATTGGCTTGTTTTCCACGTTGGGATATTTCTGAATTCCTATTTGGATGATTTGGTTTTTGCCATATATATATTTGGCGTTGTTCGTAGTTCATACGATCTCTCTCAAATTTTTGCTGTTTCTTTTCCATCACTTCTTGTTCTATGATGCTGATGTTATGAGATGATTTTTTATCGTTACTAATAAAGTCTTGCATAGTTTGAAATTGGTCTAATTGTCCTTGCAAGCTTTTTATATTTTCTTCTAAAAATACTTTCTCCACAATTTTTGATTATATAATGAGTTCAATTAGCTTCATTGAACAGTCATCAAGGATTTGTATCCAGTTTTCCTCCCAATCTTTTGACTGAAAACTGAATGAGGGTATCTTTTTTTCTTAGATCTCTGGGTATGCGTTTAACTTTCCAGTAATTTTCTAAGGTGGTTATATCCCACCACAGGAGAACATGATGCTATAAATATGTAACATATTATATTGTTGTTTAACAGTGATGAATTATTTTATTTTTTAAATATTCACAAACATTTTTCTCAACAGACAATATTTTTATATATACATAATAATATCCCTTGTAGTGTCAAATGTTCCTAACTATAGCAAAATGCTGTGTGATCATTATTTATCTACTGTACCTCTGTACTTTATAGATATCATTACAATAGTTTAATAGATCTATAGTTTGTGATCCATTTATTCAGAGCTGGCAGTTACATTGGAACATATTTGTGTAAAAATATTTTAAATATTGTTTTTTTTCTTTTTTTTACATCTATGTTGCACCTGTATTGTTTTTCTGTCTGTTTAATATAACATGGTCTCCCACCAGAGGGGTCGCCACCTGATTCCAAAGACCATATGATTAGCTACCCACGAGAGGAGGATGAATTAGTGAGGAACACATGGGGGTGGTACTTCTGGTCTGGAGTCCTATTTATGCTCTCAAAGTTCAGTAAGAACATACTCTTTGACAAAGTGCATACAGCGTGAAACGTGTCAGAGTTCTTTATGTCAATTCATCTTATATTTTATTATGTTGCCACTGGCCAAATAAATATTTTTTCTTAACATTTTCGGCACTATCCAGCCTTATCGTTTAATTTTATATAGCCTAACTTTCTAATTTAAAAAAAACTCATTTTATTCAAAGTTAATGATTCTACAATTTTTTATGGAAACGGTAGTTTCCTTGATTTGTTGGAAAGGTATTTAAAAAATAATGCCCAACAAAAAACTATTACAGCATGACAAACTGGAGTCAACATTTCCTACCATTGAAATTGCTTTACGAATTGTCCTATCAATTATGGCCACAAACTGCGAAGCGAAAGATATTTTTCAAAGATGAAACTTATAAAGAACGAGCTCTGCAGTTGCTGCTTCAACCAAGATTGAACGCTCTTTCCCTGATAACAATCAATCAGATATACTTCATAAAATCAAAATTGATGATGTTATTGGTGACTTGGCATATATAAAAAAAATAGTAAGAGACATATGTAGATAAATAAAATTATGTGTTTATAATAATATTTGCAGAATTTCAATAAGTTTTGAATGTTGTTCAATAAAAACATATTGTATTTAAATATGACCTTTCGGGGCGGGGTCCACAATTTACACTTAGCCCAGGGCACCAGAAATTATTAAGAAGGCTATGCACAATCATTTAACTGATCTATTTATTTCTCTAACGACTTTAAAATGCTGAATGATTCACAGATGATATCTTCCTCTTATACTATCTAGATGATATGCGGTTATAAGGTAACACAGAGGACACTGAAAATATTTGTATTGTGATATTAGGATAAACACTGGGTTAAATCACTATAGATTATTACTCGACAGCGAAATTACTTTTAAGAGTTTAGAGCCTATTGTCTAGAATAGTGTTTCTCAATCATCTCCTCGGAACACTCCAGCCAGACCATGCTTTATGGATAACCTGGTAAGTAGCCATTTCCATATGAAATAATTGCATGCATTTATGCTTGTTTTTTTCTTAATTATAATTTTTCCTAAAATCTGGTCTGTCTGGAGTGTTCCGGGGAGAAGGTTAAGAAACAATGGTCTAGAATATTAACTGTGATTTGGAATGAAATGAAATGTTCAAGTCTGTGGATTAATAGACAACGAAGAGTGGTGTGGGGAACATTTCCTTGAATATTACCCCACACTTGATATCTGCTTGGGGAATACTGTCAATCCTTAACACTTTGTACTCACAAAAGCAACTTGGGATACTAACTTAAGACCACACCATTTCTTTTCATCATTATTTATGTAACAGTGTTTTCCCCACCCTCTGGGAGATTCTGCCATTACTAGTCATGAGGTGCATGATACCTGCTGGTAACAGGAGGGCTGAGCTGTCCACTGATGGTAGTGGGGACACAGGATCAGGTTTCTGGGGTACATTACCCACATGGTTCTCTAGCAGTGCAGCGCCTCCATCTGCTGTAGGCTCCAGATAGGTGAAGATGATCTCCTACAGTAGGATCACATACTAGTCGGGAGTATAACAGGGACGGTTTATTCTCTCTCTCTTATGCAGCACAGTACACGGCAGGGTTCTGCCCAATGCAGCAACTGTCAGCTACTCATTGAAGGATGTCCCTGGACCTTCACTACAGGCCAAGGGCACCCACAGCAGTCCCAGCTCTTCCCTGCCCCTCTAGCAGCGGCAGAGGTATGGTACACACTCACTCTCCCCCGAGGTGAAGAGGACCAGAGAAGGCCCAATAGTTAGGCTCTTGGCTGTGTGACCTGCCTCTCTCAAAGAGGTAGAGGCACTGCCAAATTTGGGGTGGCACTGCCATTAAGGACAGCCAGGAGGAGGGCACCAGGTCTGTTCCATGATTGGACATGCTCAGGCTGGATGTCACCACCTCCCAGTGTCACTCAAGTGCAGCTCCAGTGAGTAGAGAAACCCCATATTAACTACTGGCAGCCTTGTTCCAGCAGGACTTAATGCCAGAAGTAGGGCAGGTTAGAAGACAAAGGTGGCATGCCTACATTTAAAACAAACTAGTCTCAACATTAGAGATGTTCAAATGTCTTGCAGTTCAGTACAGGAACATTTTTGTAGATTACGATTTTCAAATAATCGCAAATTTTTTTGCAATAGTTTACAGTCCTTAGGAATATATTCTCCTTTTTGATCTTTAGATATTTTCTCCAGTTCACTGTGTAAAATATATTCACTTTTTAGGCCAGAGAGAGAAAGGCACAATATGGAGAAATGTTGGCAAATTTTGTGACATGGTTTTGTGACATTTTCATGAGCTGTTGGAAGTCCAATATTCGCCAGTTTCACAAACTTGTAAGCAAATTTCATTCAGCTACAGTATACTAAATATCTATTCAACACCTGGTATAGTACAGTATCTGCATAAAAACAGTACTATCATAGACTTTAGCAAACCTGTTCTGTCTTGCCATTCTTCTGGTCCCTAAATGACTATCTAAGAAACTGCAAGGATTGCTCGAGCTCTTACTAGTGTAGCAGGGATAGTCCAGCTGTTCAATTTTCATTGTTCTTTTTTTTTTTATTGGTGCTGCTTGTTGCAGTTATCTGTTACCAGTTTTTTATTTGGCCTTTTGCAGTCATCTGCTTCCTGATGGGGGCCCTGGCTTTTTTCTCTTCTTTCCTCTTCTTGTACATTTTTTTTTTTTACTGTGCCCTAGTTCTTCAAATATTGAGACCCTCACAATAGCGGGTATATTGTCAGACCATATGTATAGGTTTAAATATTTAAAATATAAAATAATTGATGTGCAGAAGAAATCAGAATTAAAATTTGTATTATTGAATACTGAACCCTTTTTACAATAAACCGGAGATACTGTAAGAACCACACCAGATCAAACTCCAAACGACATTAAAAGAATACAGTACATGCAAGGTAAATAATACATGATTTTTGTTGAATTATTCCAATATCACACTGTTTTAATGTAGTTCGAAATAAATATGATGTTGTCAAATATTGGTCAAAATACATATGATGTACTTAAGGGTAAAAATAAAAAATCACAGTTAAAAACTTAAGATGTGTAGTTCAGAAAAAAAAATATTGTGCAATAAAATACATAAAAATAAAATAAAAAGTATTTGATTTGTTGTGCATTTGATTTGGACATTTTGAACATCCTACACCCTGTGTGACAGATACAGTAGGCTTTCCGCGCTCGAGCAGTCCCACTCTTCTTTTGAGGCCAATCTCCTTGCTGCTAATTGTGTGAAAGCGCCTACTCTGAAAATGCTCATAAAAGGGTATGAGCGTGGACCCCGAATATTACATTTTTTAAATACAGTATACAAATTTTGCACACACACACACACACACACACACACACACACACACACACACACACACATACACCCCCTCCCACCCCCGCTGCCTCTGGTGGTGCTTGTGCTGCTGGGGAATGTGCTGGGGCTGCCGGTGCCTCACTCCTGCCTCCTCCCTCTATGCCTGGGGATCGTGTTGGGGCTGCTGGGGTAAGTGCTGACTGGGGGATCATGGTGGGGCTGCTGGGGGATCATGGTGGGGCTGCTGGGGTAAGTGCTGGAGGGGGGATCGTGGTAGGGCTGCTGGGGGAAATGCTGGCTGGGGGATCGTTGTGGGGCTGCTGGGAGAAGTTCTGGCTGGGGGATCGTGGTGGGGCTGCTGGGGGATCGTGGTGGGCCTGCTGGGGGAAGTGCTGGCTGGGGGATCGTTGTTGGGCTGCTGGGGTAAGTGCTGGCGGGGGGATTGTGGTGGGGCTGCTGGGGGAAGTTCTGGCTGGGGGATCGTGGTGGGGCTGCTGGGGTAGGTGCTGACTGGGGGATTGTGGTGGGGCTGCTGGGGGATCATGGTGGGGTTGCTGGGGTAAGTGCTGGCTGGGGGATCGTGGTGGAGCTGCTGGGGGAAGTGCTGGCTGGGGGATCATTGTGGGGCTGCTGGGGTAAGTGCTGGTGGGGGGATCGTGGTGGGGCTGCTGGGGGATCGTGGTGGGGCTGCTGGGGTTAAGTGCTGGCGGGGGGATCGTGGTAGGGCTGCTGGGGGAAATGCTGGCTGGGGGATCGTTGTGGGGCTTCTGGGAGAAGTTCTGGCTGAGGGATCGTGGTGGGGCTGCTGGGGGATCGTGGTGGGGCTGCTGGGGGAAGTGCTGGCTGGGGGATCGTGGTGGGGCTGCTGGGGGATCGTGGTGGGGCTGCTGGAGGATCGTGGTGGGGTTGCTGGGGGATTGTTGTTGGGCTGCTGGGGGAAGTTCTGGCTGGGGGATCGGGGTGGTGCTGCTGGGGTAAGTGCTGGCTGGGGGATTGTGGTGGGGCTGCTGGGGGAAGTTCTGGCTGGGGGATCGTGGTGGGGCTGCTGGGGGATCGTGGTGGGGTTACTGGGGGATCGTGGTGGGGCTGCTGGGGTAAGTGCTGGCGGGGGGATCGTGGTAGGGCTGCTGGGGGAAATGCTGGCTGGGGGATCGTTGTGGGGCTGCTGGGAGAAGTTCTGGCTGGGGGATCGTTGTTGGGCTGCTGGGGGAAGTGCTGGCTGGGGGATCGTTGTTGGGCTGCTGGGGGAAGTTCTGGCTGGGGGATCGGGGTGGTGCTGCTGGGGTAAGTGCTGGCTGGGGGATTGTGGTGGGGCTGCTGGGGGAAGTTCTGGCTGGGGGATCGTTGTTGGGCTGCTGGGGGAAGTTCTGGCTGGGGGATCGTGGTGGGGCTGCTGGGGTAGGTGCTGACTGGGGGATTGTGGTGGGGCTGCTGGGGGATCATGGTGGGGTTGCTGGGGTAAGTGCTGGCTGGGGAATCGTGGTGGGGCTGCTGGGGGAAGTGCTGGCTGGGGGATCATGCTGGGGGAAGTGCTGGCTGGGGGATCATGCTGGGGGAAGTTCTGGGGCTTCTGGGGAACGTGCTGGGGCTGCCAGCACCTCACTCCTGCCTCCTAGCTCGTGGGCGTGCGGTGGCCATTTTTTTTTAATTAGCGCAACCCCGGTTATAACGTGGTCTGATCGGGTGGCCCCCGAGGACCGCGTTATAATGGGGTTCAGCTGTAATATGTAACACAGAACAAAATATGTTTCTTAATGCATACATATGATGTCACAAATATGTAAAAGACATTGGTGCAGTATAAAATATAAATGTAGTGTACAATATGCATATTCTGCATTGTATATATGCCTCCATAAATTGTTTTGCCATCTATAAAATACTCAGATATCTGCAAATAATTATTATTTTCTTTAGCTTCTTTACCATTGCTTTATTTTATTGGTATTTACTTTATTTTCAGTGCAATCAGAAATGGCTTTTTGGTTTTAGCCTATTCAGACAACATAGTTCTACTGCAAATGGAGATAAACAGCCTATCACTAGTTGATTGAAAAAACAATAAACTGTGCACCAAATGCAGCTTAATATATATATAATAATAATAAATAAAATTATTATTGTGGACAATTTACAACCCAAATCAAGTTGTGAATTAAAAGTGCACTTTAAAGGTTTAAGGGAACACAATCTTGTGTTCCTAAATATGAAATAAATAAATTAAGATGAAAATAAGATACAAAAAACCTTTAACATCCGTGGAGAGTCTGTCAGAGTGGATGGCTCAACATCACACAGGAAACATGCAAAAAAGAGAAAACACAGCGCACGACTCTAACAAGATTGAGTTATTTAATAAATATCTAAACATACCCATGAAACATACTCAAGAGTACTTACATCAATACACCATGGCACCGAGCAAGGGATCAGAAGTGCAAATACTCCCCAAATATGTGACACATATTCGGTTCGCATATGGGAATTACCTCATCCTGTTCCTAAAGGAATATCAACTAGCACACACTGGAAGAAATTCTCTATGAGTTGGTGACTCTGAATAACCACACCGCCTATATTTTAATTCTCAATTGTGTGAGATACCTCCTATTACCATCCGAGCGTTTATTTATACGTTATTGCACTATTGTGTGTCTCTCTTATTTTTCCACATATTTGGGGAGTATTTGCGCTTCTGATCCCTTGCTTCAGCGTACATGTTTTGGACGCCGTTTTGAGTCCTTTTCTGGAGTTACACTACCTCCATATGTAATATATTCATTTTTGGCATCACAAGTGTGTTCACTATTTATATTGTTAAACGGTATTTGCGCTTGATTCTCTTTTCTTCCTCTATGGCACCAACATGGCATCAAAAGATAAATTGCACAGTATCTTAAGGTTTGCAATATTCAACAGTAAAAGGTGAAATCTTACCTGGAAAAAAAATGAATCAACCTCATGTATTACTTGTCCTGGTCCCATAGATTTATTGTCAATTGATATAATGAAGTTACGTGGTTGATTCTCTGTGGTACCAGAATATTGAATTGTCCTAGAGTTCGTGTTTAATGCTACGTCTTGTAAGTAGATCTGAAGAAAAGCACCCACACCATCAACACCCACAAACTGAGTAGAACTACATCGAAATGTGCGCTGTAACACTCGAAGAGCTGGGAATATCACCATCTGCGAAGTTTGAGGACAATTACAAGAATGATAAAAGTAAAGAACCAGCAAGAAACAGCTGCAACTGCGATGACCAAGTACAATGTGTGATTAGAGTAACCTTCTGAAGAAGAGTGCACAGTACTGAAACCACAATCAATGTCTTGGATGCTGTCAGCATCCACCACAGTGATAGTAACAGAGGTGGAAAGGGAGGGGGAGCTATTGTCCTCCACTACAATCAGCAATGTTTGCTTCATGGGATCTTTGTTCAAAGAACGTCGGGCTGTCTTGACCTCCCCAGTGTGGAGCCCCACAGTAAAGGACATTTTATCTGTGGTTCCCTGCACTTTATAGGATAACCATGCATTTTGTCGAGAGTCATCATCCACATCCACAACTTTAGTCACAACATAACCAGGATCAAAAGAAGTGGGGACCAGTTCAAGCCCAGAAGTGTCATCTTTGGGAATTGGTGGGGGTAAGATTGCAGGAGCATTGTCATTCTGGTCCATGATATAAATTACGACACTGGTATTGCTACTGAGGCAAGGATGTCCTTCATTCTGAACATTAACAGGGATTTTGAACTCGTGTAATTGCTAATGATCGACGGAGCATAGGGCGTAAATCATCCCAGTCTCTGAATTAATAGATACCATGGAAGAAAGATGAACTTCAGTGGTGTTGTCGTTCATTATCCAATAAGTGATTTTGGCGTTCTCCTTCCAATCTGGAACTAGCTCTTTCACACATGTAACTGGTGTGCCTGGCTGATTCTTTTCCATGATGTATGTTTTATATTAAACCGTGCTAAACACAGGGGGATTATAATTTTGTTCTGAAATTATCAATAAAATATACTGAACAGTTGTCAGTGATGGTGATTCACTGTCTGTGGCTGAAATTGATCTACTTTTTTCAAAAATCTGCTCCCTGTCCAGGGTCTTTTTGGTCACCAGATTATAATAGCCATTTAATGATGCTTTGATCTGAAATGGGATACCATCGGAAATTGTACAATCCACTTGTCCATTTTGTTTTTGGAATCTTTATCCCTAACATTAAGGAGAGTGATTACTGTACTTTTCCAATAGGACTATTTTCAGAAATTTGACTATAAAGAGATGTAATTACAATGTCAAGTGCATTGTCATTCACATCACTTACTTTCAATATAATTTTACACGTGCTGAGAGGCCCCCACTATCAGATGCCTGTATATCTATTTAATACACTTCCTTGTCTTCATAGTCCAGATTACCAATTAAGTATATTTCTCCAAAGTAGATATTCAGACTAAATGTTTGTGCGGCTATTTCTGTTATTTTAACATTGTAATATGATATCTTGGCATTAATACCTTCATCTGCATCTGTGGCATTGATTCTGACTAGAACAATACCTTTAGGTACATTTTCCAATATACACAGCATAAACTGGTTGATTGAACACAGGCGCATTGCATTGACACAAGAATGTGGATCTTGACTATTCCAGATCTCATAGTTCTCCACCATCAGTAGCTGTAAGTATCATGCTGTGGGAGTTAGATTGTTCCGTGTCCAAATATGTCTCCAAAACAAGTTCAGCATATTTATTTTTTCCAAAGAATGGACATCCAAAGAAAAGTGTTTATTTTTTGCTTAATTGATATGTCTGGTTAGTGTTTGTACCAACATCAGGATCCTGAGCATCCCAAACCACAAACTCAGTTCCAGTGTTCTGACTCATTTTTAATAGTATCTCCTGAGTTAGAAAGGCAGGTGTATTATCTTTAAAATCCTGAGTTTCATCCTTGATAAAGATGCACTGGATTCTCAGTGAAAATATCAATGTTAAGTACAGATGGAAATAAGGGCCCACAAATTCTCTCTCTATCAATTACATATAAAAAGGCATCTTTCATTCTTAGATCAAAATACTGTATCTTACCTACTGAAATCAGACGTGCTCCACGAACCAATATTCTGTTATATCCCCAAATTCTGTGCAATATTTCCTAAATAATATCCTTTACCGTCTACTCTAGGTTATAGCAAATTTGTCCAGAAACTGTGCCCAGATATAGAACAATAATACAGAAGATTACCATTTTCCCTCTGCAATCTCTATATCTTCTTGGTTCTGTAGTTTCCTTATATAGAAATACATGTAAAACCACCTCATTGCTTTTTTTTTTTTAGTGGATAAACTAAACATTATGATAGGAGAAGATCAGGTCTTTCCAGTGCAAATGTGTAACCACTCTAGGTGATTTCCTGTTTCTTGCAAAGGAAGTTGAGATTTTCAGTGTAAATAATCCCATTTGTTGTGAGGTTTGTGAACAGCGACACCCAGAGTCTGAACAGCATATAGCAATTCATAAAACAGTGGCATCATACTAAACTGTTAGCTATAGTCCATATAACTAAAACAAAACATGCTGTTAAAAAAAAACTTGTGCGCAATTATTGTTACTGATTATCCGTTTTAGTCCAGCATAATACATATAAATATACTTACATTGAAATATACTTTATTTAAAAAAATGCAGAGATATCCTGTCAAACGTTTATTTTTTTCACATGCAATTGATATTAGTCAAGTGGATGGAAACATAATGCTATTTATTATCACGATTATTTAAATAATTTAATTGTATGCTTTCATTTTGACTGTTGGGTCATGAGATAAAAGGCAGTCCTTAATTGTAGTTTAAAAATCTTGAAAAGCTGGATACAGACACATTTTTAGCAGTGGTTTAAAACTCAGTGGTATATCAAATATCCAAATACAGTAATATTCATACAATATTCATACTGTACCTGAAATATAGCAACTTTAGGTTAAAATAAATCAGACCAATGAAATCTAGCATAGATGCACATGTAAGTGCAGAATAAACACAATTACTCCACCTATGCTAAAATAATCATTCCTGGGTAATTCAATTTGACTTTGACTCTGCCATGCCACATCCCTATATCAATCACTTGTGATTTCTCACACGTAAGACATGTAGGTGAAGCTCCTCCATTCATAATAATAGGCTTGACAAAGCTTGGGAGTGGGGTAATACTTGTCTAATGTAATATTCTGCTTCACTGGATCCACTATCCAAGTCGTTGCCTTCAACATTGCAAACGACTGTATTCTGAGCAATATTCTCCTTAGGCCTCGGGCATGGTCAGCGCTTACGCGCTGAGCCGTGCTGAGGCGCGCTTGCACTTACCTGTGAGCCCCCACAGCCGAAATGAGAGCGGCTTTAGTAGGGGCTCGCCTACGCTTACGCAAGCGCGCGGAAGCGTAGGTCTTAGGTAATTTTTAAAATCACGCGCTTGCCGGAGCGCAGGGCCGGTCACGTGAGCGGTTCGCCCAATGAGGGCGAACTAGCTCCGTGACGTCACTGGCCCGCCCCCGACACGCCCCCTGACGGCGCGCTGTCTAAGGCCAGGGAAAGCACCCGCTTTCCCTGAGCCTCAGCGCGCCTCAGCGCGCCCGCCGGATCCCTGGACGAGGTTCCATCTTCTACAAGGCGTCATCCAATTGAAACGAAGTATCATTTTCATTTTGAACAAGAATGTGATCTTTATACTGTATGTGCATGGTTTTAATAACATGTTCCAACCAGCACCATTTCAGAATAAAGCATGTTAAGGTGTTACTGCCCTGCCACTCGCAGCCTGTACAGCTGGATCTATTTGTTTCCTGTTTTAATATGTCTCCAAGTCCTATTATTTTCAAAAAAATGATTCATTCTGTAAATGCGAATTTATAGCATTCAATGTGCAGTTCTTCAACCTAGAACACATATTGATATGAATCTCCTGCATGTAAAGAGAAGCATTAAAAGGAGTACTTGCTTTTCACAGAACTGTCCATTCTTGTTGCTGAGCATATAGATATGTAGTAGTCATGAGGCTGCACGTCAATATACTTCATGTCTAGAAGCTTAAATTTACGCTCATTTTACCTATTTTATGTGATTACCTTTCGTCTCTTTAACAAATCACAGCTCAGATCTGAATTTCCTTAACTAAGAATTAATGTAATCCTTGCAGAATTCGTTATCTATACCTTCTTATACAATAGCGCCACCACGTGTCAGCACCTATTAATGTAATTACCAAATTAAGTGTTACATATTGTTCACGACATGATACTTCGAAATATAAAGTCTACAAAAGGAAACAATAATTAAATTATTACCCACTGTCAAATAATCCCACATAGGTGTAACGGTGTTTCCCCCCTCCCCTCCCCCCCCCAACCGCAGATCGGGGTCATTACTGGGTGTTTGTGGTGCATACCTGCTGGCAACAGGAGGGCCGAGTCGTCCGCGGTAACCTTGGCACTCAGGAACAGGCTTCTGGGGTCCATACCCCACGTAATACTTAGCAGTGCAGCGCCTCCATCTGCCGTAGGCTCCAGGGATATGGAGGCGATCTCCCATGGTAGAATTGTAACTCTCCCCTACAGTTAGATCACATTCCAGGCAGGAGGTATATTGCAAAACAGGAACGGATTTATTACTACTTATAGTGCAGTTAGGTACAGGTACTCAGCAGTCACCTACCGGATGTGAGGAATCTGGGAGTGCATCCCTTGCGGCGCGTTCCCTCCTCGCCTATCTACAGTATAGTACTGCAGCGGCAGCTGCCGAAGATTCGCCCCCCGCTGATGTGCGCATCACCGTTCCTGTTACAGAGCGTGCGCGCACCAGCTCTTTCTATGCACGGTCACTGAGCATAGCTCCGCCCTCTCGGGACGCGCCACACCTCCGCTGTGCACGGTGCACGCGCATGACGGCGTGCAACGAGCCCCAGCTACGTGTCAAGCTTTGCTATGAGCCTTGTCTCCTGCAGCCTATCCTGGCATCTGTGGAGGCCCCGCCTCCGCTCCCTCCCCTACTGGTTCCTGTCTCCTATATAAGACTGCCTCTTCCTGGTATACCTTGCTGAACATAGACTTTGTGTAGCATTGTGTGTGCCTGGCTTGTCCAGCCCTGTCTTGCTTTGTTTTCTACAGTTACCTCTCATGTACCGACCTGGCTTTGGATTTGGATTTGGATTCTCTCTGGCTCGTGACCCCTGGCTTATGGATTAACCTCTCGTGTACCGACCTGGCTTTGCATTTGGATTCTCTCTGGCTCTTTACCCCTGGCTTACGGATAACGACTACGTGTACCTCTCCTACCCATGGAACCTGGCGAGTATTGGATTAACCCTTTTTCTAATTACCCAGACCCAGCAACGCTACAAACCACCTACTGGGCCCGCCTTCGATACTGTGGGTGTGTGGCATTGTCCTTCCCACCTCAGTGCCGGGGTCAGGTCTTGTCTGTGGGCTCGCACAAGCGTGACACCGGATCACAGTCTCATATCAGCTCTCAGGTATCACCGGAGATAGTCCCTGGATCGTCACTACGGGCCTAGGGCCCCAGCAGCCGTCCCAGCTGTTCCCCACCTCCTTTGCGGAGGCAGAGGTATAGTCACTCTACTCCTCCCCAGAGGGAAGAGCACATGGGAAGGCCCCAATCTCAGGCTCCCAGTCGTCACCTGCCTTCCTCATGGGGGAGGATAACTACCTAACTTTAGGGCGGTCCTGTCCTTAAGTACAGCCAGAGGGCGGGCATCTCGTTGGCCCAGTCACAACAGGCTATGCCACACCCTGCTGTCACTCAAGCGCAGCACCAAGGATAAAGGGGGAAAACCCCATAATAACTACTGGAAAACCTGTGAACACCAGGGTTTACTGCCAGCCCATAGGGTAGATTTAGTAGCCAGGCGGTACCCCGCTACATAGGCAAATCAATATGGAGTTGTATATGTGATGGTATAGTTTTAAAAATATGGAGTCGCAAAACAACGTTTATTCAGGTACAAATGACTTTCATGAAACAGGTTGCATTCTGGTAAATCTTTCAGTTGTAAACTCTACATCGTTTATCAGATTCCACTCAACATTCGTTCCTGGAAACAGAAGAAACGTCGATCTCTCCAGGTTTCCACTGTGTCCACTGTCCTCTGATGTGTACTGAGCTATAGCATGTACATATATTTTAAGTAGAATAAATAAAGACACTTGGCAAATTGCATCTTGAAACTTCTTTATATTTCACATGAAAGCAAGTCCTTTGAAAAAGATGCTCGTCTGCAGGAGGGCTTTGTGTGCCCCCAGAAATGCCTATGATATCACCAATCTGACACTTTGAAAATACTAACACATTGGTAAAACGTCCCCAGGTAGTGTCCATAAAGTTATTAAATTCAAGTTACACAATGCACACTATATAACCATACATTTTGTACCATAGGGCAATTGTACTACTGTGTAGCCTTCCCAATGTACATCATATTACTGTGAAGCGCTATGAACATTAATGGCGCTATATAAATAAAGACATACAATACAATACATCACTTAGACCTACAATGAAAAGAAAATGAATATATTACACATATAGCTTTAGACATGTATTCTGTATTTATATGTATGGGATTAAAGGGACCCATGTCCTATAATTTCATTTGAGTAAAGAAAAATCAATGGATTATTTTTACACAAATTCTCTTTTTAAGAACATTTCAGGGATTATATATTGTTCTCAGTGAATTGCTGAAAATAAATCAGTGCAAACGTTAACCTGTGAAAGTTTGTCCTAACAAAATATATAACATTTAAGTGCAAACATTTCATTAACTGTTAAAAGTACTCTCTTAATTTGACACCTGTGAAAACAAAATTCAAACAATGTCAATTCTAAAAACATGGAATTTGGAAGAATATCTTCACTGGCTCATCCTTTCATATGCTTTCAGGTTTTATTACAATGATTTGGGCCAATTTTCAAAGATATTACACAATTAAAATACTGGTAATTATGTATATCTTTATTTATATAGCGCCATCTACGCTCCACAGCAGTAATAAACGTGACATAATAGTATAACACATAATAGGAGTAAGCGCTTGAGACATAAAAGTAACATTTAGGACAAGGAGTCGCTGCCCCGAAGAGCTTACAATCTAAGTGGTAAGTAATAAGAACCTACAGAGACAGTAGGAGATTGTTCTGTTACAGTAAGTGCATCTGCAAAAAGGCCAAAGCCAGAATATACCATATTTTTTCTTGATGCCCTTTCTGATCACAGCTGAACAAAGTGTTTTGAGATAAAATAAATCTATGTATTGAAATTACTATTACAAAGCTTTTCATTCTATCTTGAAATTGTTTTGTTCAACAGCATAAGATATTGAGGACAAGGGAGATTTCCCCCAATGGCCTGAAGATAAGAGTGGTACAGGGTTTCTGCATTAAGCCTTTTGACATTTGCACAGAATACCACTAGGTGTCGCTCCAGTAGCCAACTTCAATTTCAAACGCTCTCCATGAGAATGAAATAGGTAAGCTAAGGCTATTATGAATATAACCTTCAAATATACCAAAGCAATTAATGAATAAAAAATAAATTGATACAAATATAGATTAATGATATACATCTGAGAGCTTGGATGCTAAATTAGGGGAATAAAATGTCAATTTAGCAAAACCTTCATTCAGCTTCTTACCCATATCTCTAGCGTTACTGCATACATCAGACGGTCTCACAGATGTCTCAGTCGCGGTGTGCCAGTTTCTTTTCTGCGTCACTATAGCTTTGCATTAACAGGGCGTTGGTGCTTCTTTCATTATAGTGCACTGTGGCTGAGACAGAGCACAGACATAGGGAGTCTCCGGCTAGAGATTCTATCAGCCTCAGCCAATAAACATTAGCCATGCCCAGAGCTGAGTGAGCTGCTTTGGAAACTTGCAATCTCCTTGATGTCCATGGGAATAGTCAACCGTGAAATACATGTATCTTGTATTATATGGTTATATACTGTACAATGTGTAACTTGATTTTAATAACTTTATGGACACTACCTGGGGACGTTTTATCAATGTGTTAGTATTTTCAAAGTCTTAGATTGGTGATATGATAGGCATATGATAGGAACCTCTAACCACTTACTCACCTACTTGCTCATTTTAAAAATGTACATGAATGTAATACAGTAGGGATACAGTATATGGGAATAGAGAGAATTATGGGTAACATCAGAGCAGGAGACCGGGACCTCCAAATTGCCAAGAGAGAGCAATTTTGGATTTATACAATCCAAATACCCGGGAGGTCTTAATGACTATATTGAGCTCACCCCCTTCCTGAGATAAGTTATCACTGTGCATTTATCACCTACTTCATTCATTCCCATGTTTATCTTTTCTATTCTTTTCCTATCTCTCATTTTGTCCTTTTTCTTTTCTTTTCTTTTGTTATTATTTTTGTTTAATTGTTTTTTGATTATTATTGATTATGTAAATTTGTAGCACCCTATATAGGTGGCCTTATTAGTGCTCTTTTTAATTTCTACCAAACATTATTTTAATGATTTTAATACATTATTAAAATTCTAAGTAGTATGATGCTTATATGCTCCCACTTTTTTACTGTTAAACTACATATATAGAGTATACCAGTAATTTACCTAATTAGCATTACTGTGGAGTTATAGTACTTAAGGTCCCCTATAGTTGTCTCAAGCTACTGCCTGATGAAGCACCGGAGTGTGTGAAACGCGTTGCGGAGTTCATTTAGTGCAAGAGGACACTCAGACACTCAGTTGTTCGGCTGCCCAGCTGACAGCCTCCCCACGGAGCTTTGAACCGCTTCGGTTTGGCTAGCTCCGAGTGGGAGTAGCGCTGTAGCTGTAGAGACACGGCGATTGCGGTGGACTACTCTCTACGGGTAGCGCGAGAGGACGCAACCCGGAATTACCATCTGAGTACTGCCGAGCCAGTTGGTCCCAGCGCGCGGGACTGATCCATGAGCCTCGGCGTCCACCCCTGTGTCCGACATCAACCTGTGTCAGATGTCCCTGCACTCTTTTCTACTGGATTATTTTTACTTTATATGTAAGTTACTACTTGCAATTGTTTTATATGTTTAATACATTTATCTTGACCCTTAGAGTGCTTCTGTGCCCTTTTTTTGCTTCTATTAAGAATGTTAAGATGCCTTATTAATATTCTGTTATCTGAGGTCAACATGTATTGACTTTGCACATTGTGAAATATATATTTATATATTTCACAATCTTCATAGATAGTATTGATACATAGTACTTATGGTATATACAGTATATATATATATATATATATATATATATATATATATATATATATATATACTGTTTATATTTTCAGAGGATGCTAAAGGTTTGTACATTTTTCATCCCCAGGAACAGTGTTCCATGTTTGATAGCACTAGGTGGTGTGAATTACCACTGCTTTTTTCATACCCAGCGTACAACTAATTTTTAGTTTGCAAACTCACAAATCCACTTTCTTTCCAGAAAAAGTTGTTTAGATTACAAATCCTATACCTATTTATACTTTTTACAGAATTAACAATGTTTCAAACTTTCATAAATACAGTCCAAAAAGCTTTGCCTCAGTGTTTAATACATGTAAACATTTTTAAATTACACACATTTTCACTGTCCAATAACTGATCTTTCAACATTTCCTATTTGCATATATATGTTTTGTTATTTTAACAGAATAATCTTTAAACTGTATTTTGCTCCTTAGGCCGTTCCTATAGTGCCGTCGATGGCGACGGCGACACGACGGGTGACGTCACCCGTCGCCTTCGTCACAGCCGAAAGTTATATTTCGCCAGGTGTCGTCGTCGCAGGTTTCCGGCCATTTGATTGGTTCAAGGGCCGTCACGTGAGGCGACAGCCCTTGAAAAATCAAATTTTGCCGGCTACCAGTTTTCGCGACGGCGACATCGCTCCGTCGCATTGTCGCTGTGGCGCGCACTATAAGCGCACGTGGCGGCGGTAATGCATTTGTTTTCGGGCGACGTCGCCGTCAACGGCACTATAAGTGCAGCCTTAGTTTCCCTGAATGCTTAACAGGACTGTAGGTTTTGACCACAGAGGACTTGATCCACAGAGCTCTGATAATGACTTAACAAGATGTTAACTTTAGTTAACTTCTCATTAAGTGTTAACAGCGATCTTCAAAGCTCAGGATCAATGCTTTAAGTACTATTTTCAGAGCTCTGTTATAGTTAATGCAGGGATTTAACACAATGTTAGTGAGATCATACTGTAGCTAAAGGTGGTGTTACTTCTATCCAGACCTTGAAATAGGTCTTTTACAGGATCTGGGGAAGTGTAAGTCCACAGGTGGGTATGATTTAACTATCATATTGTTATTTACAGGGTTCTTTTCCTCTCCTGTCTTCTTTTAAAAAAAAAAAAAAAAAAAAACTTTAATTAAACACCTACAGTATTCAGTGCCAACATGGAAGTAACGCCACCTTTGGGTAATACCGGCTTAATGACATGTTATTTGAAGCTAACGCCAGGCAGTGCTAACTTCACATGGTGTTAAGCCTATGCAAATGAGATCACTAACTTCCATTAGGTTTTACATATATTTAGCTTTGTGGATACCCATTAAACTGAGGGAAGCTGACAGACATTACCTATTTTGGTAGCGTCACATTATTATCCCAGATTTAACGGAGCTCTGTGGTTCTACCCTCAGAGTCCAATCTGCACTCCACTCCATAAATCAGTGGTGAATCAGTATTTATATGGATGTCTGATACATACACTGTACCTTTGAAAAAACGATTGATTTAACAGATTAGATTAAATAACTAAGACTTTATAAGAGAGAACCCCAGGAGGAGTGCGATAGATGGCTAAGCAAGAGAAGAGGTCTGGGCTCTCAGAAAAGAGACACAGCAAATGTTGAAAATAATGATCTCCTTACCGAATTTTTAACCTCCAACAAGCTCTGAGAAACCCCAACCATTACCACATAATATATATATATGCATATAAGTGTCAAAAGGAGTGCTAGTGGGCGTGGCTAAATGTATACAACAAAAAACAAACAAAGATGCCCAAAGCTGCTTCCAATGTGACAAAAATACACAGTGCAATACCTATATATCTCTTGAAAAAGGGTCATTTAGTTTAACCCTTTGGCCAAAGCGTCTTAAGCCTGCTGCCACTTTCAAGGCATGACCGTAGCAGTCCTAACACTCACCTGGGTTAAAATTCTTATTTACCTGTATAATTACAGGAAGAATGATCACAATGGATCTGTCGTAACCTGGCAAAATGAAACTAACCTGCCAACTTGGAAAGTGTGGAGGGGCGAGCTTAAACATTGGGGGGGAGGGGCCACTACCCTCCCATAAGCAGCTGAGACCAGCTGCACACAGTTAACAAATACACAGATTCCCAACAAGCTCTGAGAAACCCCAACCATTACCATGTATTCCTCAGCCCTGTGGGTAAGCTCCCTGGTCGGAGACGAGCACCGTCACAATGTATGAGTGGCCATACTTTCTCTAATTTGTTGCACAAGTGGGCATATAGAAAATGTTGTGATTGCAAAGGAGGAGCTGTGGGCTGAACAAATCCATGCTCTTTTCTTTTTAATTAAAAACTGTTTACAATGTTTCTTAAAATGTCCTTTTTTTTTTGCAAAGGAAGCATTTAAAAATATCTTTCCCTGGATGTTTGTCACTTCTTTATGTGTTGTAATCATTCCTGCTATTTTGAGCTGTGTATGAAATTTGACTATTCCAAGGACCCTTTGAATGTCATAAGAGAAATATCTGTCATTAACAATGTATGAGATTTAACGTCTGTGATTATTCTCTTTATCAAGGACCATTAATTATTCATGAATTATGAAATCTGTCTTATCAAGAATTTTTTTTTTAGTTTGAAATCAATTTAATATGTATCACTAACATCCAAATCTGTAATAGTATTAGGAATATATGAAGCAATAATCTTATCTCTTTTTCCTGCACACACATATCTGATATGACATGCTTCAATTTGTTCTTCTAATTCATTATATGCAGTTATTTAAAATTTCACAGTTTGAACATTTGTTTGTTTGTTTTAGTTGGAACAACATGCAACTTCTCATTTTTAAAAAGCATTTTTTTTTTAATTTTCATGACATTGTGTAGTTTTTTATTTTTTTTTTACTTCGAGTATGGTCCATAATTTCTTAGCAACCAGTTCGTTTTCTTTGTGTACTTGATCCCACAAAGAAAACCATAACGCTGCATCTGAAGACGTGTAAGGTAAGAAATCAAACCATTACACGACCATCTGAAAATGTATTTATAAATTCCATACCCGTGTTTTACCAGTTTTCCTTCTTAAACCCGGTGCTCTTTAACTGAATGCAACAAAAATTCTCTCTCTCCCATGTCTCTGGAGATATATTTTTACTGTTGAATTTTTCTATCAATTTAACCCCAATTGCAACGGAACTTATCTAATTAACATTTTCTTGGTATGTCAGTATGAGTTGATTAGATAAACCCCATCCTTAATTATTAGTCATATTAATCTGTTTAGAGTATTTAAATCAGTCTATATTGGCTGTGCCATATGGCTGTGTACCATCTTCAGTATCACATATGAAGTGTCTGTGAAGTTCAAATTGAAGTTGAAGAGTACAAGAATTGGACTGCACATTATCATCAACCCTTCAACTGTGAGAACTTTGGTTTCTAAATGCTCTGACAATTTTTACACATCGATAGACTTACATTCTAAGCAGCTGTTTAATCTTCTGTGCTACACCGCCCTCCCAGACCTGATTTATACACCTGCTATTTCAACTCCTACTGCTCTCCTGCTACCTTTCTTTCCCTGCATCTTATTATACCCTCCCTATTGTTTTTTCTGTTTGCTGTTTCCCCACTCCTTTGTAAATATTATATTGTAACACCCAAAGGTGAAACACTACTTACATTGTGGCAGAAGTTAACACCATTTCGGATTAACCGTAGGGTTAATGCTCATATAACCTGCTGAATACCAGTGAATACCAGACTGCACCCAATATTATAGCGCAATAGAGTGCTATACTGGCTGTAGGACTACCACAGCACAGCAATCTCCTGCTTCCCATCGATGTCATCGTCAGGTGACGATAGGGAGAGAAACAGCGCAAATATTTGATTCTTGGACTCGGTCAGCTGATTCGTGGCATCCCAGCGTGGAGGCAGAGATGCCGCCATTCGCGGTCTCCATTGTGGCTGGGATTGTATCCAAAATGCTGATCACTTCTGCCACATTGTAAGTAGCTTTTCACCATTGATTGTTACAATACAATCTTACAGTACTTTACCATATTGACTTTATTCTATCATTTTCAGGATTACTTTCATCAGGACTTTTATATCATGTGACACTGATTCAGTTTAACTGTTCCTCTTTACTGAGACACTTCAAGTTAACTTTGAGTTTCTATATTGCGCCTTACTGTATGTTTGTTTTCAATATATATATGTAGCCCTCTTTAAACAGCACAGGCTATACATCTTTCTCCTACTGTGGTAAGTCCTGCTAAGGGCAGGCTCCAGTAGTAATCATGGGTTTTCCCCCCTTCAAGCTCTGCCCTGAGTGATAGATGCAGGCCCCTGACTCTGTGGAAGGCATAAGACAGAGGGGAGGTCCTGTGACATCATAAGGGGTGGGGCTAAGACTATTTAGCAGTCCATTCCTGTAAGTGACAGTTAGTCTAGTCTAGGAGATCGACTCTGGAGTCCGTTCTGAAAGGACTCTGGGGGCTGTGCTGTCCTGGGAGTTGGAGGAGTAGATCAAGCTCTGTCCTGGGAGCAAGCGAGCAAACAAGAGATAACTCTGGCCTATTACATTTGGAAAGCGAGCCGAGTTCAGGTGGACCAATGCCCTCACCCCGATGAGGGTGTGATGGAAGAATCCAGTCCCCACCCAGAGGATACCCTCTGAGGTGGGCAGTGGGGTATTGAGGCCCCACCACAGTCCATCCTGTCGGAGTGCGCACTTGGAGGGAAGGAGAGGAGGAAAGGCCTGTACAGAGTGGAGGGTCATGTGCGCTGCTGAGATTGCTGTTGTTGCTGCAGCTGTTGTTGTTGTTGCTACTGCCGAGCGCGGCTCGGAGCAATAAAGAGAGACATTACCTTTTACTAAAGACTGTTGTGTGATTCTGGAGTATCCACCCTGGGACCAGGTGTCACTCTTCTATACGGGTCCTACCCCATACACTGGGAAGGTGTAGAGGATGGAGGCGCTGCACCACCACTAAGAGAATGAAGGCTAATTCCCCAGAAGCCTGGTCCTGTCTCCCCCACAACATCGCGGGAAGCTCAGGCCCTCCTGTTCCACGCAGGTATGCACCACCCAGTACATGTAATTCGCCCTCACACACCCTAGATATGTCAGATGAGTCTAGGGGGGGGGGAAACAGGGTTACATATATATAAACAAAATTTATATAAGACTGCACCTTTTATTGAGTGGTAGAATACAAATAATGAATAACTAATTGTATGGCCCCTTTAAAAGAGCTCAATCCAAATATTAATCTATATTATGAGAAGGTATGCACTATTTGACTAACAAAGCAAATAAAACTATATATTGTCAGGAGAAGGCGGGACCGTGGTGCTGAGGTGGGATAGGATATAACGCCACCCTCAGCCACGAGGGCACGTCTTGAGACTAGAGTGGTCTGGGAGTCCGAGTAGGGGCAGGAGAGGTATGGATGGTAGAGGGTGCTGTTCGCCAAGTCCGGGGTTAGAGAGAAGGACGTAATCGTTTACCGTTTGCCGGATTCGGGGTGCCAGAGGTGCGGAGAGTCGTATTGCCGTACGCCAAGTTCGGAATGCCAGAGGTGTGGATAGTCGTAGAGGAAGCCGGTTCGGTACACGAGGAAGACTGCAAAACAAGACAGGACAAGACAGAAATAGGGAGGCAGAGATTGATGAGAACAACTGGTTCTATGATCAGCCGACGAGTTAATGAAGCTGCAGGGTATATATAGGCAAGAGGGTCCAATGGCAGAGTAGCAAGGTGGGGGTGTGTGAATGGGCCAGGCTGAGACAGGGATAGGTCTAGATGAGTTCCTGGAGGAGGGGCTATAGATCCTAGAAGAACTGGTATATTGGATTGCAGCATTGGGAATAGGTACTGTGCTTTTAAGAGGCTGGTGCGTCTCCGTGTGGCCGCGCCTCCGTGTGGCTGCGCCTGTGGATGCGTGAGCAAGCACACGCCCAGACCCGAAGGCAGAAGAAGAGGACTGACGTGCGCGCGCGCGCTCAGGGGAAACAGAGCTCGGCGTCCTGGAGGAGGGATCCGTGTGAGACGCGGGAAGCCCTGGCAGGGCTGCAGGTAAGTGGGGAGCACGCCGAGAGCGGCGTGACTCCCCGTTCGTTACATATATACAGTGTGTATAAAAAACTAAGGGATGCAGATCTCCTACATATGCTGTGGTCTTGTCCTCGGGTGCTGCCCCTGTGGGAGCAAATCAGAGATTGGCTGCAGAGGATCTTGGGCATCTGAATCCCACTGGACCTCTGGCAGTTCCTCCTGAACAGGCCGGTGGAGGGGCTTCCCAGAATACAAAGCAAATTTGTAGCGCATTTCGCAACAGCGACGAGGTGCGAGATCGCAGCATTGTGGAAACAGAATGAAATCCCGACTATTGCTTCAATCAGGAACAGAATTTGGTACGTATGCCAGATGGAAAAATTAACGAGTTTGGTTAATGATGCTGGCGCTAAATTTCTAAAAGTCTGGATATGGTGGCTAGCACAAACAGACATCCCAGGAGCAGATGGTACTTCAATTTTGCTATGATAATGTCAGAAACGCGTTCTCCGCTGACCTACAGGAGCTGGGACTAAGGGCTATTGAGTCTTAGGAGAGAGATGTAGGACCGGGTTGCAGAGCCACCGGCCACGCGGGAGGAACGGCCTGGAGCGGAGCCCAAGAAAAATGTAAGCTCAGAAGAAGACGTGAGAGAAGAAAAAGAGGAGGACGGACCCCATTTCCCCATCCCCCCCCTCCCTACCCTCCCAACTTTTTTTTTTGTTTTGTTTTCTGTTCTTTGTTATGGTATTTATTTGTGTTACATGCAAGTATTATAAAATTTCTAGGCCGTGTTACATGCAGGCCAATGTACATCGTGTTGTTTGATGATAAACTGTCAATAAAATCTGAGTTATAAAAAAAAATAAAAAAATGTAATATAGTGTGTAGCTGATTTCAAAATACAAATGATTAATTTGTGAAAAATATATGTAAATAAAATCTTAATGTTCAAAAATATAAAAAATATGTATAAAAAAAGAGTCCAAGACTAAAAAAAAACATACGAAAATGTCCACTGTGAATATGGTCCCACTTGCTGGGTCTTGATGCAAATATTAGGATTTTGGCAGCCTTCTTTATGGGTACAACGACCTCCCTTCACTGACCTGCATAGAAAGAAAACAAAAAGAAAAGCGCCCGTTCCTAGTGCATTATCACTAATAAAAATGTAATGTTTTCCAACAATCACAATTTAAAACTCACAAACATCAGATGTATTCGGGCGTTTTATGAGATAAACTCATGCCCCAACGTGTCGGTATGATGACTCCGCTCTTCGACCCTACGGCACAGTCTGTCACAAGATATTTTCCTTCAGGTAACTCCCAGTTGTGTCACTCCTTGGGCAATTCTCCGTCAACTGGCGCCAAATTAATTTTGTTCCGGACAGGGAACGTCTCAGCGGGGGCAGAGAATTAACTCACTTCTCCGGTGGGATCAATACAAGCCACCGCTCACAACACCTCTTTCAGCAACAACACGTGTAGCCCTACGCGTTTCTTCCGATTAACTGATTTCTTTCCACTGAGTAAATTCACTAATTGGTGAATAAGATCATTTTCACTTAACGAATTCAAGTGTGTTTAAGCGCCGTTCAAATCACCTGGGTGTCTAATTGTGTAATATGACCACAAAATTATATTACGCACCCAATTTTGGGAGAAATAACCATATCTTTTTTTACACGTGCATGCTTAATTAAAATAATAATGTTGGTAGAATTTAGATGGGCTCAGCTATGTAGGGCATGTTGAACTTCATGAACTAGTGTAGATACTATTAGACCCTTTTCAGGTATATTACTGCATTTCCCCCTTCATTAAGTCCAACTTTGTCTAGGTGACCCATCCGAAAAAATAACAGTATTTTACCCAATATTTTAAACAAAAAACAGATTTGTGGGTATAGTATACAGGCTATAAACAAACACAAACAGAGCCCAGTGCTACATCCAATGGCAAAAACACACAGTGAAATACCTATATATCTCTTGAATAAAAGGGTCATTTAGTTTAACACTTTGGCCAAAGCATTGTAAGCCTGTGAGCCCTTCCACGGCATTACCACAATTCACAGGCCCCTTTTGACCCTTTTATTCAAGAGATATATAGGTATTTCACTGTGTATTTTTGCCATTGGATGTAGCACTGGGCTCTGTTTGTATTTGCTTATAGTATATACAGTATTGCCATGCCCAGTAGCACTCCTTTTTGACATTTATATACATATATATATTTTGTGGTAACTTTTGGGGCTTAAATGAGCTTACTGTGTATCTGTGTATAGTATATAGGCTGCAAGATATTTTAGCAAAGCCAGTAACTTTCAATCGAGTTCTTTTTACTCCAGCTGTAATTACATTGAAAGTTGGCTTCGGGTAAATCTTAACTCTCTATAGAATACAGGGAAAACTGCATCTGATTTTTTTTTGCATTTGCATTTGCTTGCATCAGTATATAGCAGTGATTCCCTACCTGGTGGTGTTTTTTTTTTGTATGTATTGTGTACGGTGGATTGAGTGTGAGAGTGGGGTAATTGATGGAAGGTAGGGGCGAGTGAGAGAAAGGAGGGGGGCAGTGGGGAGTGAGTGAGGAAAAGAGGGAGTAAAAGAGAAACGCAGGTAATAAATACATGCAAGGCGGGGAGGGGGGGGAGAGTTAGTGAGACGGATGGGAGAGAAATAAATGGGTAGAGGGTGGGAAATAGAGGTGGCTTGTGAGGTGTGACATTTTGTGACGGACCCCTGTCGAACCTATTATGTGTCAGCCAGATAGGGGTTCCCCGAGATTTTTCGAAATACTTCAAGGGTTCCTCCAAACAAAAAAGGTTGGAAATCACTGGTATATAGAATGGGGCCCTTTATCTTTATTGCCTCTTGACAAGTACAGGGTGGGATAAGGGAAAAGAAAACAGTTAATTGACAAGAGCTTCCTTATTTCATTTCCAAAATAACAAAGCAGGCACATACTGTGTTTGCCTTAAGCATTATTACATTTGTTTGAGGAAGCCAGTTGTAGATTTTTTTTTTATTTTTTATTTTTTAACAATGTCTGTCTCCCATTGTTTAATTACAGCTACTGGAAATGGCTTAGGTATTTGCCATTCTTTGATAACATCTTTCTTTCTTAGAATCCTACATCATTTTTAGCCAATGAAAGATCATACAGGCATACCCCGCATTAACGTACGCAATGGGACCGGAGCATGTATATAAAGCAAAAATGTACTTAAAGTGAAGCACTACCTTTTCCCACTTATCGATGCATGTACTGTACTGCAATCATTATATACGTACATAACTGATGTAAATAACGCATTTGTAACAAGCTCTATAGTCTCCCTGCTTGCGCACAGCTAAGGTACAGGTAGGAAGCCGGTATTGCTGTTCAGGACGTGATGACAGGCGCATGCGTGAGCTGCCGTTTGCCCATTGGGCGATATGTACTTACTCGCGAGTGTACTTAAAGTGAGTGTACTTAAAGCGGGGTATGCCTGTATTATTTTTCAATGTTATTATGTAGTAACCAGGAATAAAATAGTACACGTTATTACCTCGAAAGTCAAACTGTGCTACAGCATATCAATGGTAAACACACACATCCACAAGTCCCTAGAGGTGAATCAGTCTCAAGAAATGTCAGCAGGGCATTACCACTTAATTTGTCAGGGACGGTAAATGTAACATGAATCTAGCAGTTTTGCAGATCAATGCTTTGTAGACATTTATGCTTAAAGCACAACATGCAACCTTTTCAAAATGTAACCTTCTCAGAACCTTTTAAAGGCTGTTTTCAGTATTGTATGTCTTAAAGATGTTTTGAGGGTTGTCCTGTGTCAGTTTTACGCTGCTACGATATGAACAGAAACAAAGTGGTAAGTTCTTTTAAGTTGTGCACTCAACATTTTAGACCATCAATATAATATTCTCAGTGGGTGTCAGCTTATTTTATGCTGGGTGAAATTGAATTAAACATACACAACCTATTTGTGGGAAAATAACCAATTAATTTTACCTTTACAGCATACAAGTACTTGCATTATTGTTTCAGTATTTATTTTGTAAAAAAAAAAACTTTAAAAAACGACATCAATTGAGTAATAAAACTGTGCCTGGTTCCTAGTAGCTTTTAATACCACCCAAACACATTTTATAAAGTAATAAAGAAATTTCAAAGTTCTCAGCATTAGTTGAGAGCATTAGTTATTATACTCATAAATATTAAAAATGCATGACACAGAGTAAGTGCATAGTTCTAAAATATAGATTTGCTGTGTGCGATGGATTCTGAACTGTTCCAGCTGTATAAATATGTGCACTCGTTATAAAATATTTATTTGCTTTTCATTTCTCTTTATTACTCTTTTGCACTGTCAGCTACATTCAGTCTTTCATTTGTATTGTTTTATTATGATAACATTTACATGATGTTTAGCTATTTTGCACAGGAGTTTTTTTTCTTCTCATAAAGAGGACTGTGCACAACTGCAAACAATAATGTGAACTCTATATTGCTCTGGTGGCGTCAAATGTAAGAAGGGATGGGGCTGGGGCTGGGGCTGGGGCTGTTAGCAACGAAGTGCTAGCAAGGCGGTGAGAAGTGCCAAGCAGGAGGGGGAAGTAAGGAAAGCTGCACATACTCCATGGAAGATGCCAGCAGGTCAGGGGGAGCAGAAAGGTGTGCAGCTCTGCTCTCCCCATTGATCCAAATTAGGAACACCTTGTGGAGTAAGGAGTGATTTAATGGCCATAAATTAGGTGCAGGGAATTAACAAATATTCTGCCCACAGAACCTGGAATTATTGGTTAGTCCACCCACACACCACAGACAGAGGGGCCATCATGGAATCAGTTGTCATATGCATGAGTGGCAATTAGATAGAAAGATTGACTTAATAATTCAACACAGTGCATCATTTAATTATACACACATGTATAACAGTAATTCATAGCAGAATTAGTAGATCTCCATTGTATACCAATAATGTGTGTCTTATTCATTGCTACAGCAGGCAGGTGACCTTACCCGAGAGGGTAGTACACTGCTCCCAGTGAAATGTTTAGCTGTGGGCTACATGACACCAGCAGCTATCGGTGTGTTTCTCCCCTCCCTAAATGTGTTGAAATATGTTGGTATAGTTACAGATAAATTGATGCTCTTGGTAAGGTCATTTGGGTCAGACGAAGCCATTATAAAATCGTTGATGGCTCATGTACTCAATAGCTGCTGTGGTCAATTTTAAACCCATCAATAGTGTGAAGCCAATCATTTTATCTGGAGGATGGACAAAGTAACCTAAGGAAGGGTTTAAGGGTCGGATCAGGCTACTGCTTGGTCACCTGGTTTATGACTGTCAGTGAGAAGGACCAACAGCAGCAGGGAGTTATTAAAAGCAGTTCTTTGACACAGCGTTTCTTTATCAATTATTTATCACCGTTGTTAAAGACTTCCATGTTACTAGGTGATTTTGTTGCATTGTATCTTTCTGTCGCATAGGAATAGTTGAAACCATGTTGAAGTACTGTACATAGATGTACTGGTAACAAGGGAAATTTATGACACCGAAAACCTGGTAGGTTTGTTTGTCATATAGATAAGGAGAAAAAAAAGAAGAATCATAAATATAGAACTTGAAACATTCCATTAAAATATGTACTGTACACTGGGTACATTCTATTTACCATCCAAAGATCACAAACTGGTTTTCCCCCTGGGACAAAATTGTTACAAAGTACCTTGATACATTGCCAGAATTCACTAAGCACCAATCACTAAGCGGAGTATCGACCCAAATCAGGCGTTTACTGCATTGACTTGAATAGTAGTTAAGATAAGACTGGGGTGCAATACCCCTCCTTAGTGCTTAGTTAATCTCCCTTTTGCCTGTTTTGCTTCAATATTGGCTTTGTATATCTCACCCCCCCCTTAAAACTGTATGTAAACCATATTTTGTTTTTGTAAAATTTGATACAAGAAATAGCTGTTATATCTTTATATCATTATATAATAGTACTTTACATCATTTTTTCCATAGTGAAGCTATGTATAATTTCTTTACTGTGTCTGAAATTGTGTTCTTCGACCACCATCAGAAGATATTTACCTTTAACATGACATCATTTTTTGGAACCATAGAGAATTACATGTAAATTATAATTTCACAACTCTACAAGTAAAAATAAAAATAGAGTCCATAAAACGAACTACTGACAAGTTTCTAATATTCAATTTTTAGCTAAAATCTTTTAAAAACTAGCCTTAAAACAGTAAGGGAACCACCTAACCTGATTTAATCTGCTGGACTCCCACCAATCTGTATTTCGAAAAAATTACAGCACTAAGATGACCCTGATAGATGTTACTGAATTCCTGTTCAACACTGTAGACAAAGGAGGCGCCGCTGCTCTGATCCTTCTCGACTTGAGTGCGGCTTTCAACACAATCAATCACACTTTTGCTGACCAGACTTAAATCGGATGTTGGGTTGAGAGGTAAACTGCTGGACTGTTCCAGTCCTTTCTTAGTGACCGTAGTCAGAAAATCACCTTCAAAGAAAATTCTTCAAACACAATCCCACTGATTTGTGGTGTCCCTCAGGGATCTGTAATCTTCACAGTTCTATTCAATATATATGTGAAACCCCTAGGGGACATTATTCATCAAAAAACAATTCAGTTCCACCAGTACATGCGATATCCAGTTGATGTTGGACATCTCCAATGATCCTATCATCACGGTGAATGGTTTGAATAATTGCCTTATTGTGATCTCTAATTGGATGGCATTGAAGTGGCTACAACTTAATGCCATGAAATCCAAGCTTCTCCTGAAGCCCTAAAGCACAAACAGATTTTATGAGTACCACCTTCAACTATCAAAAATAAATAACTCTGCCATCCCAAGGAGAGAGAAGTTGAGACTCCTTGGAGCAATTTTTTATGTATCAGCCTCATATTGCATCTATTCCACCATATGGGACAAATTAAAGCATTTCTCTCAAAAAAACATCTACAGATAGTGGCACAAACCTTGGTCCTCTCCAGCCTGGATTTTGAAAATTCTCTGCTGATGGGTCTTCAAATATCAAAGCACTGCCGTTGGTGCAAAATGCACAGGCAAGGCTAGCTGAGACCACATCTCTCCAGTATTACACGATCTGCACTGGCTCCCAGTGGAGCAAAGGGTTCATTTTAAGATCTTGACCCTCACCTTTAAGGCTATCCATGAACTAGCCCCCCACCCCCCTTACCTTCAGAACTACCTAATAAGTAATACCCCCATAAGGATCTTAGATCTGCCATCGCTCCTCAACTAATTGAGCCTCGGTTTAAGGTCAATAAAGCTGGACGGAGAACTTTTTCAAGAACCGCCCCAAGATTGTGGAAGAAGCTACCTGCTTCTTTAAAAATCAGAAAGCTTTACTTCTATTCAGAAGGGAATTAAAAACCTTCCTTTTTAAATCAAAACATTGCAAGCAGACCCTAATACCCTGTGTTGCTGTTGTAGGTATGGGATGGTTGTCCTCTCTACGTTCCTGCACACGCTCTAGTACTGAGTTTCTCGGTGAGTAGTGCGTTAGAAAAAAGTAAAAATGAATCAAACAAATTTTGGTAACGAACGAGACGCCTCCATGCTAGCTAGTTATGTGAATCCCAGACACCTGCATCTGCATACTGACTCAGCGATCGGCTGTGGAAGTGCCCTAGCGACCACATGGATATTATTGGCAATCTTATAGATCACTAATAACCCATCTTTAGTGAGTGCTAGCATAGCAATTCTTTATAGGGCTACCTTTTTACCTCATACACTACCCTCTACCTATGCCTATTGTAGGTGGCTCAATATATACGGTTTAGCACAACAGTTCATTCAACCAATTATGCTGGTATAAAATGTCAGTGCCCAGCAGAAGTCTTGACTTGCAATTTTTCTCTGTTGCTAAGGACACAATAGAAGCTTAACTTTTTGAGATTTCCTAATTCTGTGTAACTATCTACTGATAATTATAGCTACCTCACTCACCCGCACCAACCCCCCACACATGGTTTGTTGCATTGAAACGTATGGCTGACAGATCTCTCATCAGGGCATCATGTTTACTAAATTACAGACAGCATTAGCTTCTGTGACAGTATCCAGAAAAAATTGGTCAAGTGAAGATACTTAGGACCCAGAATACTACACAGCTTTTTCCTTTTCTAAGTTTTCTAGAAAAACGACAATTTCCAGCAAGCACCACAGCAGGTGCAGGGTTACTAATAGGACACACTTGACCCTAGTGCTAGAAGCCTATAATAGCAGAGAGAAAGGCAAGCTTTCTGGTAGATGTGTGGGATGGTAAGGAAGCCTGTCTTATGATTTTCTCTGGTGCAGGTATAAACCTGTGTTCATTTAACAGGTAAGCGAGGCAGCCATCCAGGGTAGTTAGGGTTAAAATGTCTGTTAAGCCAGAGCTCTAAAGAACTAGGATTTTTCTTTGCTTCGCTTATTTGTTTATTTTTCGAACGCACCTCTGTTTGTTTAAAAATAAATACAAGCACCAAATCCAAAGTTTCTTTGATTTATTACCTAGAAGACCTGCTAAAGATCCTCAAACAGGTGGATGTGTCACACGTGGTGCAGAATATGGGTATAGCACTAGTTAGTCTGTGGGTTACACACCACCTCTACACAGTGGAAGACCAACCAGGGCTGACCGAGGCAAACTAGATAAGCCGTATTGAGCAGCAACATCCTACACAGATGCAACAACAAGAGATTCAAGCTCTATCTGACAAGCTTGCTCAGATCTGTGAGGATCGGGCTTAGGCCATGCCTCCATAAAGTGTCTCGTGATGCTCCTGGTTGTCAGGCGCAGGATCCAAACACAAGTTAGCACTGGCAGGAGAACAGCTGATTCATCTAGGACACCTGCAATGCTAACTCTACCCCGTGACGGTCAAGTAATACGATAGTGATTATCGTATTCAGTTGTGCTCCTTGTCTTGTATTGGCACAATAATCAAGAGTCAATCATCTGCTTCTGCTGCGTACCTCTCATCTGATTGATTCACCAACCTTTATATGCTCAGCGATCCCTGCTCAGTGAAACCGGCTGAGCATAATAGTCTCTATTTAGTGCTGTCCAGAAGCTTCTGCTTGGTTTACCTTGTCTTGCATTCCAGCTACCTTGACCACGGAACCTACCCTACTACCCGGACCTCTGCAACATCCGTCCTCAGCTTGGATATCTACCACTCAACCTTCTACTACCCTTGACCTTGGCTAAGTGACCTAAACTACCCTCCAGTCTCCTACCCTCGAGAACGGCGAGTATATCTACTACCTTACCTCTCCAAACCCTGACACAGCTACACAACAACAAACCTGCACACGGACGTGGCCTCTCGGCTTCAGGTCGGTGTTTACAAATCCCCACCTCAGCCTCGCAGTCTCATCCTGTTTGTGGTGAGCACTTGTTACAATATGCTCAGCCCCACAAACATGGGCCTTGCTGAGGTGGGTCTAGTCCTGGCCCTGCCCATCAACATGAACGAAAAACTGCAACAGTACTGAGATCAGAATAACAAACGCATGGATCAGATCCAGGCCACGGTACAATCCACCGCAGACCAGTTACAGCATGCTGAAATTAATCCTGCCCCCCAGCAGCGGTTGTCCCGAACCGAGTTCTACACACGCCACCTCCGAACCTTGAGTCCCTACGCCTAATCGCTATAGCGGAAACCCCCTCGACTGTTGTGGGTTTCTAAAGCAATATTTATTCAATTTGAACTTAGCCCTTCTTGTTTTGTGTCTCAGCATTCAAAAGTTGCATATATTCTGTCCCTGTTAACTGATGACGCCTTGGCATGGGCATCCCCTATCTGGGAGAAAATATCAGACATCTCTTCACACAGGATGACCAAAGGGTCTTTGACATTCCAGGATGTAAGGTAGCTTCCTACGCAGTTAAATTCCAGACTTTCACCGCAGAGACCTGATGGAACTATGGAGCACTGGTAGCAATATTTTGACAAGGCCTTGCAGAGAACATTAAGGATGAACTCACTATGCTGGAACGCCATACAGATTTAGAGGATCTCATTGCTCTATGCATCCACATGGATCAGTGTTTACAGTAGAGAAGAGCCGAGAAAACCCAGCGCAGAGGAGGTATACGTTCTTTTCATACTCTTTCAGCGGCTCCCGTTACGACAATTCCCCGGATCTGGAGGAGGCAATGCAGCTTGGTGGTAACAGGCTATCGGCCAGCGAGAAGCAGCGCAGAAACAGTTCCGGCCTCTGTATGTATTGTGGTATCGCCGGAAATCAGGCTCTTCTTTGTCCAATAAATCAAGAAATGCCAAATCCCAGTGAGACATGAGAAAATCACACTGGGAACATTACATTCTTCTCATCTACCTACTAGGTTGCTACTGTCTATCAAGTTGACCGGGAAATCCTTGGCGGCCCAGACATGGGCCTTTCTGGACTCCAGGTTAGGTGGTAACTTCATCGACCAGTGTTTCGCGGAGAAATATGACATCCCATTGGTACAGAAAAAATGTCCGGTAGAATTGGAGGCAATCGATGGCAGACTTGTACAACCAACATTAATTTCCTTAGAGATAGCTCTGCTATGGTTGAAGACGGGTGCGGAACATACGGAAGAGATTCGACTGGACGTAATTCACTCTCACACTGTTGACGTCATTCTGGGGTTGCCGTGGCTCCATCTTCATAATTCTTTGGTGGATTGGGCAAAGTCTCGACTTGTCCATTGCACTCCATGATGTCTAAAGAACTGTTCCGTAACATCACAAACTCTGGCTGGTGATTTTGTACCGTCCAAGGTGAATCCCAATCTAGCCAGTATCTACTCCACCTTTCGGGATGTATTCAACAAGGTCTAGTCCGAAGAGTTGCCACCACATAGGTATTTTGACTGTCCCATTGATCTTTTGCCCGGGTCAGTACCTCTCAGAGGAGGTTCATATCCACTATCACCTCCGGAGAACCGATCTATGAAAGGGTACATTATGGAAAACCTTTAGAGGGGATTTATCCGGATGTCATCTTGCCCTGCTGGCGCAGGGTTTTTCTTCGTTAAGAAGAAATATGGAACACTAGGGCCGTGCATTGACTACCGAGTACTCAACAAAATCACGGTAAAAAATTGGTATCCTTTACCACTCATTTTTGAACTTTTTGACAGATTGCAAGGAGCTTCTATTTTCACTAAGTTGGACTTATGAGGGGCTTATAATTTGGTGAGAATTCATCAAGGTGATGAGTGGAAGACGGCCTTTAATATGCGTGATGGACACTACAAATATCTTGTTATGCCGTTCGGACTGTATTTCAGAACTTTGTGAATGAGGTATTTAGGGATCTTCTCGATGAATGTCATTGTATACCTGATGACATCCTGATTTTCAGCACAGGAATATCCAGGCCATGTGATGCAGGTCCTAAAATGATTGCGGGAGAATCATCTATTTACAAAGCTGGATAAATGCCAATTTCACCTGTCCAGTACCTCCTTTCTGGGATGTATCTTTTTGGCTACTGGATTAGCCATCGACCCAGCCAAAGTCAAAGCCGTTCTGGAGTGGCCACGTCCACTCAGTCTGAAAGCTGCTCAGTAGTTTCTTGGATTTGCACATTATTACCACCGGTTAATCCAGAACTTTTCATCCGTCTTCGCGCCGATCACTGCATTGACCAAGAAACGGGCGGATCCTTCTCAATGGTCTGCTGAGGCGGCGGAGGTATTTGACAGACTAAAAACAGCCTTCACTTCAGCTCCAGTTCTGGTGCATCAGATCCTGTTTTCCCCCTCACCCTAGAGGTAGATGCATCAGATGTCGGTGCAGGAGTGGTGCCATCCCAGCAGAAAACCCTAGAGGCCAAGTTGCACCCTTGTGCATTCTTCTCCTTAAAATTCTCTCCAGTCGAATTGAAATATGACGTGGGCAACCGAGAACTCTTGGCCATAAAAATGGCCTTACCAGAACTTGCTGGAGGGTATCAAAAATCTAGTGACTATACTCACAGACCACAAAAACTTCTTGTACATCGAAGGCGCCCATTGATTGGGGTCGCAACAAGCATAGTGGTCATTATTCTTCTCTCGTTTATTTTTATTATTTCTTACTTACCAGGGTCCAAAAATGTGAAGGAGGATGCTCTTTCTCGACAATTCCTGGTTGATGATGTGGCTGAGGACGAGGAAGAGCCAATACTTCCTCCTTCATGCATCATCTTGCCGGCCACCTTTGACTCCCTGGAGGACATCATTCAGGACCAATCCCACATCCCAGCAGGCCTCGAAATACCAGAAGGACGCCTTTTCATCTTGCCAGCCCTTCGATGGAAGGTCATGGAATGGGGCCATAACTCCGTGCTCCGGTCATCCTGGAAAAAGGAAAACCATTTAATTGCTGGAATGGACTTTCTGGTGGCCTGGGATTTGGAAGGAGGCTAAGACCTTCGTGGCCATCTGTCCTATCTGCACTCAGACAAAACCACCCAGGAATCATCCTACGGGGTTACTACAACATCATCCGATACCAGATCGGCCATGGACTCATATTTCTATGGATTTTATTGTAGAGCTACCCTTATCTAAGCAAATGGCCACGATCTTGGTGGTCGTAGATCGGTTCTACAAACAAACTAATTTCATTTCTCTGAAGGGATTACCCAATGCTTCAAAACGTTCCTAGGGTTTATCAAAGAGATATTCTGACTCCATGGAGCCCCTCAAGTCATCGAGTCGGATCAGGGTACTCAGTTCATCTCCATGTTCTGAGAGGCTTTTTGCAGAAACTTGGTGTCTCCCACATTTTTCATCCACCTATCAACCCCAGTCGAATGGTCAGATGGAGCGGACTAACCAACCTTTGTTGCTTTATATCCGAAAGTCAGGATGACTGGGCGGAACTCTTGCCATGGGCAGAATTTTCACACAATAACCTGTGGAGTGAGTCATCGCAGGAGTCACCGTTCTTCACTAACTTCATTTTCCTCCCTCAGCTCTTCCCTCAGCAGGAGTCACATCCGGTGTCCCAGCTTTGGATAACCATATCCAACAGCTACAGGAGCTATGGGGGAAGATCCAGGAAAACCTAGAGCGGTGACCATGCAAAAGTTGCAGGCAGGCTGGCATCTCTGTGATGTACCAGCATAACATCCTGGTGACAAGGTATGACTTTCCACTAAGAACATCAGGTTAAAGGCACCCACGTCTAAACTATCACCCAGATTCATTGGCCCTTTCCCTATAATCGAGAAGGTTAATCCGGTGGCATATCGGTTAAGCCTCCATGAGGATTCCATCTGTTTTTCATGTCTCTCTATTAAAACCCTTTGTACAGGATCCAATGTCTCCTATTCCAACATCTCCTCCAGAACCTGTCCTAGTAGTTTGAGGTTCAACCGGTCCTGGATTCCAGGGTGTCCAGAAGATTGCAGTATCTAGTCCACTGGAGGGGTTTTGGTCCTGAAGAACGTTCCTGGATCCCCAGGGATCAACTTCATGCTCCTACGCTTGTTTGTGCTTTCCACTAGAGGTGCCCTCAAAGCCATTTCTGGTGCACCCAGGGGTCGCCCCTGAAGGGGGGGAGGGTTCTGTGAGGATTGGGCTTAGGCCATGCCTCCGTGAAGTTTCTCGTAACACTCCCAGTGGCGTACCTCTAGATAAGATCGTGCACAGGTGCTGTTCTAGGGTTGTCAGGCACATGATCCAAACATAAGTTAGCACTGACAGCAGAAAAACTGATTCATCTAGGACACCTGCAGTGCTAACTCCGCCCTGTGATGATCAAGTAGTACGATAGTGATTATTGTATTGAGCTGTGCTCCTTGTCTTGGATTGGCTCAACAATCAAGAGTCAATCATCTGCTTCTGCTGTGTACCTGTCATCTGATTGGTTCACCAACCTTTATATGCTCAGCGATCCCTGCTCCAAACTGGCTGAGCATAGTAGTCTCTACCTAGTGACGAAGTGTTGTCCACAAGCTTCTGCTTGCTGCACCCTGCCCTGCTTGTCTTGCCTTGCATTACCTTGTCTTGCATTCCAGCTACTTGACCACAGACACCTTCCCTAATTCCCAGACCTCTGCAACCCTCTGCACAGTGGTGTCCCCTCTAATTTTCAACATTTGTTCTCTATCAAGGTAGAGGGGAAAAGGGTAAAGGTTCTGCTAGGCTCTAGGAGCATGGTTACCCTATTGTTCCAATGACTGATAAATCCAAACAAATTAGACAGCTCCGAGACCCTGGATATAATATGGATCTACAGGGACAAACATCAATATCCTACTGCTGAAGTGGATGTGGAAACTGAAAGGAGGTCTTTGTCTTTTTGGGTGGGTGTAGTACCTGTAATAAATTCGATGGTAGGAAGACAGAGGGCACTCATAAAGTTGAAGAAAAGGTTTCTTTATTGAATATGCCTATTCCTCCTTACATATTCAATAAAGAAACGTTTTCTTCAACTTTATGAATGCCCACTGCCTTCTTAACATTAAATGCATTCACACAATGAGATCTACCACAAGATCATACCACTGCAGCATATGGTGTACCACCATTCATTTGTCCCGTGAGTACTAAAGGGAGTGCAAGCTCTACAAAAAATGTAAATCTAAGTATCTGTAATAGCCCATGACGTTGTCCTGAGGAGAGATTTTCCTTATTTTTGAAATCTGTGGGGAGTCACTGATTACTGTATAAAAGTTTAATCTGAAAGAATTGATAAGAAGTTAGGCGAGGTTATGTTTTTCCTTTTGAGGATTCAGTTTCGGAGGGTAAAAACAAAGTTAAAACTCCAGTATTATGGAAAGATGATACCATTCAATGGTAATAATAGGGGATGAATCTGGTCAGGACCTGGGTCTTAACCATGGGAGATTGGGGCCTGCAAAATGGGATGACCCAACTTTACAGCAGCAAGTGAAAATTTCCAGGTCCTGAATGGGTCGCCTGTGCATCTTAATGAACGCCTCTGTTTCACATATTTTGGGGTGGAAAATTAGTTAGTGTACCGTGTTGGGAGGAAGGGAACAGATATAAAAGAGCAAATATTAGTTCCCCAAGTGTATAGGAATACTGTGTTACATCTAGCACAAAGTAATGTCTTAGGAGGCTACATAGGTGCTGAAAAAACAAGAGACGCTGCTGAGGTTTAATTGGCCGGCGGTATTTGCAGCAGTGAAAAACTACTGTGCTTCATGTACCAAATGTCAGCTTACAGCTCTGTTTTAAAAACTTTTGTAGTTCTCTTGTACCTTTGCCTATATTTGAGGTCCCGCTTGAAAGAATTGCCATGGACCTTGTGGGTCCATTAACAAAATCAGATAAGGGCCATATCCTGGTAATCTTAGACTATGCTACTCAGTACCCAGAGGCGATACCACTATGAAATAGCGCAGCAAAATGAATAGCTTGGAGTTAATGTATATGTTCAGCATAGTGGACATACCTAAAGAGATCCTTTTGGACCAAGGCACTCCATTTATGTCCCATGTGACAAAAGTGTTGAATAAACTGGTTCAGATAAAGCACTTAAAGACTTCTGTATACCACCTGCAGATGGATGGTCTGGTTGAGCATTTTAACAAAACCTTAAAGACCACGCTACAGTGGATTGTAGACAAAGATGGGAAAAATTGGAACTTTCTGCTACCCTATCTGTTTTCTTTTAGGGAAGTGCCCCAGGCGTTCTCATGATATTCTCCATTTGAGTTGTTCTACAGCCGACACCCAAGGGGGTTGTTAGAAATTGCCAAACAGGCATGGGAACAGGAGTCAATGCCTTACCACAGTGTTATTTAGCATATGGCCCAAATGCAGGACACAATTTCGGCCGTGATGCCAATAGTACAGAAGCACCTAAGAAAGCCCCAAGAAAGTCAAAGTACTTGGACCATATGAAATAATGGAAAAAGTAGGTGAGGTAACCTATAAGGTGAGACAGCCGTGAAGAAGGAAACTCGAGCAAATATATAATGTCAATTTACTAAAGGCCTGGAGGAAAAAGGAGGCTTTACTATCTGAAAAATCCTTAGGCTTTCCAGGTCATTCTCAAAGTAACCCTGATATCAACATATTGGAAACTCTCTCGACACAACAAAAACACGAGGTTAGGAAGTTTCTATCTAGGAACAGGGATGTATTCGCTGTAGTTCCTGGAAGAATAAGTGTAATTAAACATGATATTTATACGGAATGCCATGGAAATGTGTCTGTTTGAAATCCTATCGAGTTCCAGGAGCTAGAAGAGACCCTACATGGTGAAGTTCGAAAAATGTTGGATTTGTGGCTAATTGAGAAGCTGCCGAGTGATTAAATTAGCCTTATTGGGTAGATTTCAAAACCAGATAGTACCATTTGTTTTTGTAACGACTATCATAAATTGAATAATACATGCAAATGTTATGCCTACCCTATGCCCAAGGTGGATGAATTGGTAGATAGACTTAACAAAAGGTTCCTGGTAGGTTCCCCTTACAGACCAGAAAAAGGAAAAGACAGCCTTCTCTACCGCCTGTTTCCCTACAATGTCTTACCATTTAGCTTGCATGGAGTTCTGGCCACATTCTAATGGATGATGAACTGCATTTTAAGGCCACACAAACATTACGCTGCATCTTATCTTGACGATGTTGTGATCCATAGTGCAAACTTCGAGAGACACATCCCTCAGGTCCATGTAGTATTGAAATCCATTAGAGCTGCAAGTCCAACTGCCAACCCTGCCAAGCTCCGTAGGCTTAGAAGAAACCAAATCCTTGGGAGAGGCCTGGTTAAACCTCAAACAACTAAAGTAGAAGCAATAAAAACAAACTGTCCATGTCCTGTCTCCAAGAAACAGGTTACAGCTTTTTTTTAGGTCTTACTGGTTATTACCGTAGATTTATCCCTGATCTTTCTACAACTGTAAATCCCCTGATAGACCTTACTAAGGCCAGAAGCCCATTGATGTTTAAGTGGATACCGGCAGTAGAACATGCATTTGCTGCATTGAAAACCACCTTATGTGCTAGACCTGTGCTGGCTACCCCAGATTTTTCTAGGAATTTATCATACCGACAGATGCATTTGACGTTGGCCTGAAGGCAGTACTGTCCCAAGAGGTTCAAGGCGAAGAACATCCCAATTTGTAATTGAGCAGGCAACTGAATGCTCAGGATATAACTATTCCATAGTAAAGAAAGAATCCATGTGCTTGATCATTTCTTTACAGTGTCTGAAATGCTGTTCTTTGACCACCTTCCGAAGATATTTACATTTAACTTTACATAATTTTTTCGAACCATAGTGGATTACATCTAAATTCTAATTTCACACCTCTACAAGTAAAAATCCCAATACAGTCCATAAAGCATGTTTAACTCTTTAAGGAGCAGTCAGTTTTCGGTGAGGAAACAAATGTTAAGAATGTACAAATGTAATTGGCTTCCTTAAATTAAATGAAGTAAAAATGTAAGAAAATAAAATATTTTCCATTTAGTTTTTTTTTTTCATTCCAGGAGCTCCTTACAAGCTGATTTTTGCTAATCAACTAATCACTCTACATTTGGCACCTTAAATATAATGTCAGCATCATATGTATGCACATTCACTACCAAGGAGAAGGGAAAGGAAAATTGAAGCGTACTTTGTTTTTAATTTGTTAAAGGAACACATGGCCATCACACAGAAGGAAAACATTAAGGGAAGATAAACACCATCCAAGTTTTAGGTATCCATGTTTACCAACTAAAATCTTAATTTTTTGAATTTTTACATTTGTCTGAAGTATTTTAAGAAGCTGTCAACCTCCTGATGGGTCCATATCTACTTAGTGTCACTACTGTATGTCATAAGACACCTTCTGGTTGCATAATAGACCTTCAGGCCCAGTCAAATGAATGGCGAAGAAGGAACTGTACCTTCCTTTGTTGGAATTTATCTTAAGGCATTGCAGCACTTCAATAAAAGAAACTGCACATTTAGGGGGGGTATGAATCGAAGTCTCCTCACTGCACAACTGGTGCAGCAGTTACACGAAAAGCAGTGCTAAACATATCAATTTAGAAATAGATTTCAAAGCATTGAGATTTTGAGGGCTATACACGTATGTCAATGTCTCATGGGCCTCAAAATTGGTGCATAAAACCATACAAGATTTCTCAAAGAAAACAATTGTATTGCAATTAGTAATGGGATTAGCACATGTGTATCATTTTAAATATATAGAAATATGTATTGCATATGTGTTATTAGTTGCAACTATATCACTTAAATTGAACAAGTACACACGTTTGGAAATTGTTAGCCAACCACTCGTGCCAAATCCTTAAAATGGTCCATTTCTTAAGATAGTGTAAATGTGACATAAAATATTGCATACATTTTTATATTATCAGTTACAAATTCAATATTTAGTTTTATTTTAATATAGGCTAAGCCTCAAGCTCCTTCGTTTCCATCACTAATTGGACAAAGAAAGCATAAATAATTAACTTGGGCTCTCTCAATCAAACTCTTGGGCTCAATTTTAAGCTTATGCTTTCTAAATGAGTGCTAATTTTGAAATATGGCCAAGTGAAAATACAGATATTAACTATGGGGTTTATTTATCTAAGTCGATGGGAGTTTCCATGCAGCAGTGGTGAATCGGCACAATTATACTTTAAGAAATAACCACCTATATCTCCACCGCTATATCACTGTCTATTTTAAATCTATTTAAAAATAAATATTCGGATTGCAGACCCAGTTTTAGTTTTCAAAACATGTGTCTACATTCATGTTAATCTATGCAATTATTAAATTCAGAATATTAAACCATATTTTGTGGTGGTACAATCCCAGTAAATAAAAATAAGACCCTTAGTTAACCATGATACAATTAATATGTGTGTAAAGTCAATGTATGGACATTTGTATAAACCCTACTCTTTTGTTTCCTTATTTAAAGATGTGCTCAGGGTCCCACTATTACAAATAATGTTACAATTAAGTAAAATTAAGTATACATATTCAATTCCAACAATGTAAAAGTTATTTTGCTTAGAGAATAGAGATTTAAAAATATGTATTAACTCCTATTAATAATTTAAAGCTACTGACCCTGTTACCCATCCTTGTGTTCTGCAGGCACTTGTCATTATTATATGGTGTTGTTAAAGAATATCAGTAGATTTCGACCCAGAATCGGTACATCAAATCAATACTTAATGCAACATAAACTTCTGACTGAATTGATATACTCAACACCTGGCTACTTATTGTTTTCAATCACTGAGAAATTCACCCAACTTCACTACCGATTTTCTCATCCAAGAGCACAGAGTTTGACATCCAGTTAGAGAAAGCTTCACACCTTTCAAATGAAAATACCAATGAAAAACGTGAATTTGCATATTTCTTGACATAAGAAAGAGTTTTTACTGTGTGGTTTCAAAACAAAAAAAAAAATGATTAACAGCAGTGAATTGAAAAATCAACACAACTTCACTTTTTTTCACAAGTGTACAAAAAGGAAAAAGTATATGGGTTTACATTCAACAGTAAAGGTCAACTATAGCTGATAGTTGCATTTGCATTCACATACACAAGCACAGAATAAATATATGTTGGGTTTTCATAGGAGCATAGGGCATACATACTTATATTGTCACATGAGTGTTAGTAGGGTCAGCAGTTCATGTTCTTATAAGAAAGGCAAAAGGAAACCAAATCAATGTGACATAGGCAACAACGACACAGCACATTGTTATGAAGTTGTTATACTTTTTCATCTGTGGAGGAGTCATTTTTGGATCCCGCGTTTACATATTTGGCCAATTTTAGAGAGATGTTGGTGTATTTGAAGTGCATATGTAGGTAAAGTAGATTTTTTTTTTAACAAGTATTATTAACACATGCAACAGCCAGTCACAGTGTGATCTGACATAAATAAAACTGTTATTGGCAGGTGACCAATACAATACTTATGTTTTCAGGCAATTTCTCTAAAGCACAGGTGCTCAATTCCAGTCCTCAAGCCCCCCCTAACAGGTCAGGTTTTCAGGATATCCCAGCTTCAGCACAGGTGGCTCAATCAGAGGCTCAGACTGAGCCACTAATTGAGCCACCTGTGCTAACACACTGACTCATTGAACCACCTTAGCTGAAGCAGGGACTCATTGAGACACCTGTGCTGAAGCTGGAATATCCTGAAAAGCAGGCCTATTGTTTGGGCTTGAGGACTGAAGTTGAGCACCCCTGCTCTAAAGCACTTTAATAGCAGCAATTGTAATTTCCAATGGCTTGTAGTGTCCTGTGATCTGAAGAGATTATATTTCTTTTCAGATATTCACTCTTCATAAAACATATGCCAAGTAACAAATTCTTTTTACAAGCGATCATGTGTGGTGGAAAATGGTTCATCTTTTTTGTTGTGGCAGAAATTGTGCATAACAGAAGGTTTATAAGAACAGAAATTAATGTGTTACAATGCTGCAGTCAGACATTGCTCGGATGATTTACTAACCCATTTGGATTCCTGAGGAATTTGCTCATACTGTATGTGAAATTTGATCTATGCATCAAAATGTGACAAAAGGCCTGATAGAAACTTAATTACTGATATATATATATAAATAAAAAAAATATATATATATATATATATATTGTATATATATACTGTATATAAATATATAAATATATATATATATACAGTATATATACAGTATATATCTATCTATATATATATATAGATATATACAGTATATATACAGTATATATATATATATATATATATATATATATATATATATATATATATATATATATATATTTATATTGAAGAAACCTGGACAGGTCTTCTACAAATATTGTGGTTTATTTAAAATAAAGGATTGACTTTTCATGCCAGAACTTGGATTTTTGTCAAAGAGCTAATTGCCAGACCGAAATGTCAATCCACTCTTTTCAATAATCCCCACTTTTTGTTGAAGAAAACCTGAGAGTTCCCACTTTTCTTCAATTCGTTATTGTGGTTACATTGCTTACCCGGAGCACCCAGGCAGCTGTACGTCTCAATTTGTGAGCTCCCACTCCACACGTGTGTGTGTGTGTGTGTGTGTGTGTGTGTGTGTGTGTGTGTGTGTGTGTGTGTGTGTGTGTGTGTGTGTGTGTGTGTGTGTGTGTGTGTGTGTGTGTGTGTGTATATATATATATACTTATGCTTATGGAATCCAGATTAAAGAATACAAATTTGACTTATTTACCATATTTTTAGAATTCAATTTTTGTTCCTTCATAGAATAATTTGCTTACCATTGTGTTCCCTCTGTGTTACCTGATCTCTGCACAGAGTTGCCACTGCAAACTGACTGCTTAGCGGCACAAATCTGCACTGAAGTGTTGCCACTATAGCATGGATGCCTGAATGCGACTCATTATTCTGTACAACACACACCATCTATTTACAGAGACACTGGCCTTAACAGTCACTTACTGTATGAGGTGCACAAATTTGCAACTGCTGTCTTTGGATGTGAGAAACAACTGCCGGATATGACTAACATTTGACAGAATAAAGCTTTAAGACGTAATCTGGTAAATAATTTAGACAGACTGTGTACGTTTTCAGGCTTGGATGTTGAAGTCTTTGTTTATAGGAATGTGCATTAACAGTAGGAAGAATTTAGGAGTTGCTACATTATTTCTTACAAAAAGGGGTTAATAATTGGCTTCAGTATCCTCTCATTGATCACTGTTGTCAGCTGCATTGTTTCCTTTCTCTTGATTCTTACTTCCCTTCTTCTTTTTCTTTTTTTTCTTCGTCTCCTCCTTCTTCCCAAAGGTTATGAAGTTATTACTTTTGGGAGGATCTTGGGCAGATGGCTGATCCTGGCGGATAGAAATGATGGCCGGGGAACCCGGGATGATGAAATTCTCCGGGAAATCAGGGGGGATTTGTGGCACCGGTTGTTTTGGGTTACCAGGTCCATACTTAAAGGTCCAGCTGTTGCAGTTCACACCAGCTCCTACTGGGGGAGAAACCTCTCCGCCGTCGGGTTCTGCAAAGATTGAAACAACCGCCATTATTTCATTATCCATATCAATCATCAATACATTATCATTAACAATACATTATATACCTCTCTATTATTTTTTAGAAAAGGTAACGTCATTGCAGTCTTTTTTTTAGATTTGCAATATAGACCTCTTAACATTTAAATTATTTTACCTTAAATAGTACCACTTTTCGTTAGCTATTTTTAGTCTGTTCTCACATGCACAATAAAGAATACACATCTCATTAAGTTCATGCCAAAAATGATCCCAGTTATTCAACAAATATAAGTATTTTAATGAGAAAAGTTGCTGTTTCTCACATTTTATGACTTGCATGTGTGCTGATAATGCATGATGGCCTACCACTGAATATAAAACAAGCCCAAGTTCACTGTACATGTGGCTTTGTATCAAGTTCATTTTCGGGCAAAGAAAAAATATTTGGGTGAATTGTATACTTGCGTCAAAATGTAAGAAACCGTTTCTTACATCTGATGCAGTTTGTTATATGCCAGAAAGTTGCATCACGTTAAACATGACCCAGATTGAAGAGAGAAAAAGTGGCGCAGAGAAGCACAGTTCAATATATCTCATAATGTGTTGTTAATATACCCCCTACCTAGTTCCTCTATTTGACACACCCCAAATCGCAAGTTGACGCATATGGGGCAAAAGGTGGTACAAAGGGCTTAATACATTAACGCATACAGGCGAAGAGGAAAATGGTGACATTTGCATGTATTTTTTTCCAAAATTGTCTTGATACATACGGTAGCTCCCTCTGTTCCAGATTAACGCAACTAAATAGGCATTAACCCTTTCAAGTCAAAGGGAGTTAACACCCGTTTGGGAGTGTTAACCCATAACAGAGGTTGATGAACCCGGGGGTTAGTGTGGTAGGATGTAGAGATACCAAATCGCATAACCTTTTTTTTTTTTTTTTAATCATTCAATATTTTTTTTTAGTTATCCTTTGAAATTGCTAGTTCCTTTCTCTTGAACCTGGTTTATGATATATTTGTGGCATTTTCTATTCTTTTTAAGGGATAATAGAAAAGTTGTGTTAATCTTCTTGACATTGTTAGTTTTGACATTACTCCAATCCAGAAATTGAAATTAGTATTTTGTTTTAAGTTGAGAAATGATGAGAAGGGAAATAATGCTATGTTCGATAAATCAAGCCTAAATGTGGTGTTACTCCCACCCAGACACTGTAAGAGCCCTATTTCATGGTCTTGGTGGGAGTAACGCCAATTTGAGCTATGACTTAAATAATGTAACATTAAGGCCATGTGTTAACCTTAATGGACTTTTGCAGAAAGGCAATGTAATGATAATGCTTCATTTGCATATCATTATAACGGCCATTATACAGTGGTTAACACTATGCTTTTTATGGGAGTGTCATGGCTTAAAGTGATGGTATTATCCTTTGTTCTGTAGATACACCATTAGTCTTAATGTGACATTAAGCTATGTTAACGGAGTTTTGTGGATCTGGGCTTTTGTTTTAAATACTTTTTGGTTCCTCCTCCCAAAAACCTGTTCATTAGGCCAAAATCTGTGAAACTGTACTGAATAAAATTAGCATCTATGGCAGTGATTTTCAACCTTTTTTGGTTAAGGAACCCTATATCATAGTGTGAAATTCTGCGTAAACCCAACCCTCTCTAATAGCGTTTCTGAGATCACATGCATTGTATGGAACCCCAACCCTCTCTAATAGCGTGAGATCAGATGCATTGTAAGGAACCCCAACCCTTTCTAACAGTGTGTCTGAGATCAGATGCATTATATGGAACCCCAACCCTCCCTAATAGCATGTGTGAGATCCGATGCATTGTAAATTGTTCTGTATTTGGTACCATTTTCAAAAGACCTGAAAATTGCAAGGAACTCTTCAGGGATGTTCGGGGAACCCAAGGTTGGACATCTTTTTAGAAAGGAAAAGTATAATGGGATATACCAAACAAGTAAACATGGGAAGGATGTTGATCCAGGGTGTAATCTGATTGCCAATTATTGGAGTCAGGAAGAAATTTATTTTCCCCCTTATGAGATATCATTGGATGATATTTCACTGGGGAGGTTTTGTTTGCCTTCCTCTGGATCAATGTACTGTAAGTACGGATATAGGATAAAGTATCTGTTGTTTAAATTTAGCACAGGTTGAACTTGGACGCATGTCTTTTTTCAACCTCATCTACTATGTAACTATGTAACCCGTTGAAAACCACTGATCTACTGTATAGCAATACATAAATATGTAAGTAAACTGCATCTTGTACTTGAGTTAAAAACAGATTTGTTGCTGCAAATAAACAACACAAATCAAATGGGGCATTAGTATATAAACTAGCACAACATTTTAAATAACTACATTTGTTATAAGTATTTAATAAATACAACTAAACCCATTATCTTTTTAATATATTAAACAAAAATATAAGACTACATATGTGTACATATGACTGTACATTTTTTTTATAATTATTACACAATGAATTATGAAATAAGGGCATACTGTACAGTATACATGATTGCATTTCCAGCAAAGGAAACTGGACACAGCAAATCCTAATCCTAAACTCACAGAGTTAACCAGATTTGCTGAGGAGCTGAGCATTATCTGCCTTTTCAGGAAATTAAACTTCTGTCTGATTCAGCATAGAACACTGCAGTTCTTTACCTAGCAAGTCAAGCAGTATCTGTAACCACCATGTGTATGATCCCTAACAATCTAATAAAATAATTCTAACTGCATCAGAATTTCATGCTGACTACAATTACATTTAAAGGAAGCAGTTGTCAACGGCTACAAATATAGGAGCTAAGTCTGCTATTTGATTAAAAAAATGTATTCGCTGTGAAAAACAACAGCTTTACACATTGCATGGTATTTTATTTAAGTGTGCATTGGCTTTGGTTCTAATTACATGGTAAGCTTCTTCTTTTGAAGGCATGGCTTCATTAAATAGGTTAAATCTAGACTTACGGAAGAGTGGGTATGTTGTTTATTTTTAGCCTCAACAAGACCATTTTAGTTCTGTAAATCTATTCAATGTGTTCACCAGCAATCTGCAAACGAACACAAAGGCACAATCTGCTGTTTACTATATTTAGGTGGCAATCCATTTAAATGTGAAGAATAGCAGCTCCAGTGTGTGATAGGGTGCTTCCCGTCCTTCTGCTACTACATGTAAGACAATTGTTAATGAAAACAGATTTCTAAAGACGGATGCACAGCTCAGAAATGCAAGGTTCCGTTTCATGCAGCCTTTTTTCTCTGCAGTGATGTGTACGCAGTTAGGTTTGCAGAGCAGACTCGTCCCGCCCTCCTTTCATTCACTAGATTGGTCCTATGCTGTAAGTAAGATTCCGGTCACTGCCTTTCTGAATGGAGCTAATTCTGCTAAAAGCTTTCTCCACATGTTTAAAAGAAAAGACCACTTTAAATGGTCTACTTGTACGAAATTATATGTGTCCCATGACACTGCCTGCAAGAATATTGCAACATGCTACACGTTCATTATTTTACACAGTCTCTCTTATGGGGGTCTTACAGTCCAAAGTCCAACATTGCTATTGTATAGTATAAGAATATGCCATACCATGTCAGCTGTCATATCCAATGGGTTTATCCGTAGGTCAATGTTATCCTGCCTCACTTAGCAACATCACAGTTGTTTTTGTTAACAAACAGGCACACAGGCAGGCAGCAATGAAAATTTAACTTTGCCCTAAACCTGATTACACTCTCACTGGGGACCTGGCACAAACACTGCAGATGTTTCTGTATGGGTGTTTGAAAATTCAACCATTTCAAGAGTTAAGCAACTCAAAAAGCTACAGCGGCTATGCAGTGAACTAGAAACAGGGAAGCATTACGAAACAGCTTTAGCCCACTGCATCTAAGCACTGTCTGTAAAGTTCACAAGTTCATTGTGGAATTATATTTAGTTTAATCCGCATGGGGCATATTCTCCATTAGAAAATGAAAAATGTATTTACATTAAAATGACTGTCTACTTGAGATTGCTGGAACTGGCATATTAGAATTTAGAACGCAAGTCAAAAAGTATTTTGATCTTATATATTAGTTAGGGAGACTTAGTGGCTCAGTGAGTAAAGACACTGACTGGCATTGAGTTTGCAGCAACGGCCTGGTACAATTCCCAGTGTGGGCTCCTTATGACCTTGGGCAAGTCACCTTATCTCCTTGTGCCTCAGGCACCAAAAACATAGATTGTAAGCTCCACAGGGCAGGGACCTCTGCCTGCAAAATGTCTCTGCTAAGCGCTACGTAAAACTAGCAGTGCTATACAAGAACATGCTCTCTCTCTCTCTCTCTCTCTCTCTCTCTCTCTCTCGCTCTCTCTCTCGCTCTCTCTTGCATCTTTTCTTTTTCAAGTATGTATTTAGCTTGACAACTATTTTACCACTATAAAACAAGGCTATATATTCCATAAAATATACTTGCCATTCCTCCAAAACACTGTCCCATCTAGCACTTGGCTAAAGTACAGCATGGCTAAGGCTAGCTAAGACCCCCAAGAGAACTAAACACACAAGATGACTTTTCCATTACTTTGCCTCAACATAAAAAAAAACCATTCTATTCCCATGAACCTGCTCTTTCCAACTCTCATTGTGGCAATTATTTGTAATAGGCTAATTGCGTCTAGATTTACCATCCAATGACAGATAATAAGATAATGTGACACTGTCAGTCTGGACTTTACATTGCTCCAGACCCTGAAATAGGACTTTAGCTCAAGTTGAGAAGAAAGTGAAATAACCCTACTCTATGTGAGTTATAGCAGGCCTAACTGTTGTGTTACACCCATTCAGACCCTGTAAAAGGCCTATTTCAGGGTCTAGATGGGAGTAGCGCCAAGTTGAGAAATAAATCAATAATATATTAAACAAATATATAAATAAAACACGTCAAAAAGCTTTTGAATCAAATATATATACTATATTGAGTGTTGAAACAGTAAAATATGATTCAATATTATTAAATACAAAACTTCCTAAACAAACTGGCATTAATAATAAAGGTTTTTAAGCCCCATGTGACATTATGTAACTCAGTGTTACATATATAATATTGGGTCCATTTGCCCTGCAGATGTTGGGGTCAATAAACTTGGAGGCTGTTTTAGCGTTCACACCTACATGCTGGCTGGGGCATACTTCTTTGTTACATATCATAAGCAGTGCGCTTATCTCTCAGTTAGGTTTCATTAATAAATGCAATCATTACCTTTAATTGGTGCCATTATTATATGGGGCTTATCTAATGCATTGGAGAATATTGAACCACTGCCACCATCTCTGAGGTGAAGGCAAAATGGGCTCATAATAAATGTAAACTTTAATTCATTATGCAACCATTTCCTATGTGATTTTTGTAATTGCTGCGGCAGGGCACAACTGTAGGCATGCCCCTAAACATGCCTCTTTTTTGCAATGCAAATATATTGATGTTGCTAGGAGCATTACGTGACGCACAGCATGCAAACACAGAAGTCAGTGCATTAACAGCAGCTTCATACATGCCGATCAGAGGCTGCACAAGGTACTCTTGGATTTTTAGACCGTTTTCTTGGATTTTTCCCTTCTTTCCCTGTTGTACATAGCCCCCGTGGTTCTTACAGCAAAGATGGGTCAATTTGAAATAAATAGTATGTAACCTTCATTGTGATATGGATAAAAATCCCATTTATGCATTTTTCTATGATAATATATAACATCTGCAAATTGAACATCCTGCTCCATCTATCCTCGTGTCAGAGTCTTTACTTTTCTAATTATATTGTTATTTTTGCTCCGGCTATTCAGTATAGATGATGCAATACTAATCAAATTACAAACTCACAGGCAAAATCAACATGATTATTTACGTTAATGCTTCCATGGAGGCATGAGTAATACATGCTAGGTTTGTGGAAATCATTATGCTAAACCTCTATCTTTGCAAAATATTACTCATCGTTTTCATAGGCCTTCTTAATGTGATCAGATACAGGCTGGAGTCAATCCAGATAAGCCACGACCTGTAACAAAAATGCACATTGTGTCTAAGTAAACAAAAGATTAATCTATTGCAGAATGGGACCAAACCCCCTTCCCCCCCCCCATGTTATTAGTTCAAAAGTATCCATTTATTGGAATTGGATGTTTATAAATGGTACATTAACCCTTTCAGTGCCAAAGGACCCTATCTCACATTGCTTTGCATTGTGTTGCAATGCGTTTGCTGGCACCTTTAGCACTGAAGGGGTCAAGGAAAGGTATTGCTGGTATTAGGGAAGAACACAAGATGCTAGTTCAGATAAGCACTGCCTGTGCAGATTTACTGTCTTATTTCTATTCATGACCTCGCTATTGAAGGTCACAGTGATATATGTACGTATTTCCATTAGACTGCTTATGTTTATAAGAGCTGTACTCACTACCTTTAATATAAATATATCACTGTTAAATGAATGCAATCTTATCTGTGATGCTATTATTTAATATCATATTGTATGCTTTTTCGAAAGTCATGACTTTACTTTTCTCTACAGGGCTACCAGGACAGAACACCAATGGAATGAATAATTTACATAAAATATGTATATTTGGTAAAACTCTACATAAGCTATATAGTAAAATGTAACTAAATTCACAGAAAAACATCAGCGTATTATCTTAGTGTATATGCCCAACCTGTTTGTTGTCATTTCAATACTTTAGGTCTTCGACCCCCCTCCAATGAGTGAGTGAAACTACTTTACCCTAGATTAATAATAAATCAAGTAATCTGCTAGTTGGCTTCTTTTCCTATTCACACTGTAAATCACACCAGATGTTCTGTTTAACACATATTGCCATGTACCTAATTAATGTTTAGTGGAGGAAAAGCTAGGGTGAGTGTTATCTATTTGAATATGTGATCTACAAGAATATGGCTTCCAATGTTTTCCTTAAGGTTGCTAATCTATCCATTGAATTAGTTTACACTGTTGCTACATATCAGTATTACCCTGAGGCTAACAAGGACCTACTAAGTAATATAACTGTATCTGGCAGCTGACCTGGTTCTGTTTCTCTCCATTAGGAAGCTTTTTGTTTAGATTTTAAAAAAAATGTGTACTTTTCATTAATATCTCCCAAAGTTTTAGCTGTATATTAACCCGCTTAATCGTAGTTATGACTTACCTAATAATAAACATTTGGCTTTAAGTTTAGGAGACAACATACAGTACAATACAGGTGCGCCGATGTGTATTCTAAAACTTGCCTTAAACTTGCCTTGGAAATCTGGGGCTATCACCAACAAGATCCAGGTACATACATGCTGCAACATTTCAGTGACATTTCTGCAGAGACTAATGGCCCATCGGATTAACACAGCAGGGGTCCCTGGCAGTCTCATTCAGTTTGAATGGTACTGCCATTGACCCACGCTGTTAATCCGATGGGCCATTAGTCTGTCTGCAGAAATGTCACTGAAATGTTGCAGCATGTACCCAGCATGTACCCAGGATGTACCTGGGTCTTGTTGGTGATTGCCCCAGATTTGTTTTAGAATACTCGTCGGCACTACAGTATAAATGTACACGAGTCTGTCCTTTTTGTGCCTATAAAATTGAACATGAGACAATATGAGTCCAAATGGGTCTTTACGTGCCACGTCTTATATGCAATTTGCATCAACTGGCAACTTGCAGAATGGTTCTAAGAGTAAATGTATACAATTATGTTTATAGTTATTTCCATGTTCTGTACATCAAGTTTCTCCACCCAACCTTTCTTGGAATAAAGTCCCCTCACTAACAAACGTTGTCCAGTATAAAAGACTTGTTTAATATGATGCTTAGTTTTGGAACCGATCGAAACAAACCTGTGAATCTGTAAATGTATTTAGATTTCCAATATCCTTAAACAATACTCATAAGAACCCAACTATACTGTGCTGAACAAACACCTTCACTGATTATGAGGTCAAAACAAATTCCAATGCCTCTTTAGTAGAAATAGCCTTAAAGTGATACCAAAATTCTCCATTACTTCCAACATTATCCATAAATCCATGATAACTTGATTATTAAAGAGTCAGTATTGATTGGTTGATATTAGTCAATCACCAGTATGCTTTTATAGAAACAGACTCCACTATTGGCTTAAGTGTAGGTTAGCACTTTTGGTATAGAAATCCAAAACAAGATGACAGGCCAAATATATGACTGTACACGTTAAGTTCTCAAGGGTCACCAAGAGGCCAGGTTTTCAGGGCAATGTATATCTATGCAGGTTGCCTTAGTGATACCGTAGTTTGTTACTTGATTAAGTACTGTACTTTATGTGTCAATTGGGGAAATCTAGAAAACCATTTTATTTATTTTATGTATCACACGTACCATTCAAATCGTTATCGTTTGTCAGTTCAATTGCCACCCTGCTTCTGTGTCAAGTTGGTTCATCAATCATGAAACATGCAGGTTAAGTCACTGAAGGTTTTCTAGCGCTTATTTCTGATATAATGGAATTTATTGAGGGTACTACAGTTTTTCTTTATAATCTGAACTAATCCAGTCATTTTATTTAAGTAATTGTAATGTGGAAATTATTACCAAAAAACACCTTCAGTGTTGTGATAGAGGGCTCACGCTAGCTCAGACAGTACTTCAGAAGATACATTAAACAGAATAAGGCTTAACCAAAATATATTTCAATAAAACAATAGGATTAAGAAGAATGAAACAGTTGAAACCATGTCAGATGCAGAAACAGCTTCCCCCCCCAGCCATTGGCAGGAGGGTCTCATGACTGGGGGGGCCAGCCTTGGTCGCTGGACTGCCCCTACCCCTCCCGTCCCCTGGCCAAGGGAGGGGACACACAGGGCCTACTTAAGGCCAGACTGGCAGGCGGCACAGGCTCTTTGCTGCCCGCCAGACGATTCCCACCCACCCATCCCCTTAGGTAGTATAGGGCAATCATGTAGCAACCAGCAGCGAAATATGAGCAGTGCCGTTGTATTCCCTGTAATGTGGACATATGTATTGTGTGCGATGTTAATGTTTCTCTGTTCTGTTGCAGTATAAAATGCTGATACTTTGCTAGAAATGAAAGGAACGAGGTTCCAAGCAGGAGGGGTCGTTGACCAGTTTTGCCTTTGTTGCGGCGGCTCTTGAAGGTAGGTGCCTGTTCTTGCCAGACTGGGAGATGAGCGTTGCAGCCCGGGGGGAGTACGAGTGGGCGAGGTCATCTATCCCTGACGTCGAGAACCCGGTTGCGTAGAGGACACGAAGCCAGCGGCTCGAGGGCCGGCTGACCCTCCCCTCCCCCTCCTGGCAAAGGAGCACCCTGGCGGGGAGTGGCTTTTACCCCTCTTAGGTTTATGTATAAATAAATAGCCTCTGCCATTTTGCCTCCATTTCCCGTTTCCTGTCTTTATTACTGTGTTATATGTGGGTACGAGGGGGGGGGGGGAGAGGGGAGCCACCTGGTAGCCTCCCGGGTCATGCAGAAACTGCAGAAACTAAATGTAGAATTCAGTAAAATAAATCAAATCTCACACAGCATTGCCCACAATGGAATAATGAAAGGAGAATGGTTTGACAACTGCTAGTGATAAATTAGATGTCATGTTATGTTCTAACCACTGTCAATTTATTCAATCCACTATTTTATAAATCCCACAGATGTTTCTTTTAGCAGTGTATTCATTGTCTTCCTTAGAACATATTTAGCAGAGATTCTATTTACGTACTAGAAATCATCATAGCAAATATGTGTTATTCTGTTCACGGATTGTATATTTTTGAACCCCTTTTGGTAATGGAAGGAAACACAAGTTCCAGTTTAAAGGGAGGTTTACAAACGATCTACGAGACATTGTATATATTGAAATTTAACCCCCTAGGACAATAGTCTGCATTATTTTTTTTATTTTTCTAAGAAATTTATCTCAGATAATGGCTTTTAATTCCAGGTGCATGCCTTGCATTTGTTTAGTATGCATGATGAGTCCATAAATACATAAAATGTGTGCTCACTGTAAATCACTACCTCATCATTTACACGGCTTGCAGACACTGCATTATTCTTAGTGTTTGTGCATAAAGAGGTTATATGGTACAGTATATTCAATCAATAAAAAGGCTCATTCTATGCCAAGATTTTGTAATGTATGTACAAAAAAAAAAATTCAAGTCCTTAAAAAAAAGACTATGAAGTCTCTGTACTATGCTTTGCAAAGGGCTTTTTTGGTGTCAAATTGGCATACGAAAATCTCATATTTAATTGCGCTTATTTTCTGAAGATGTGCCTTAATCATCAAAAATTATTTTAGCCAAATATTTTGGCGCACAGACTGCGTTTAATGCAAATATGTTATTGGATTGTACTTTAAAAGATTGTATCTTTGTGGGGAAAAAAAAGGAAAATGTAAATGTGCATCAAAATAATCCGCCAAGTGAAACGTGCTGTAAAAAAAACCTAAAAAGGTGGTTTATATTGAGAGCGCAGAATTTATCAACCAAAAATGTATGTGACGCAAGACACTGTGTAAATAGTATTTCATTAATAATTTGGATTTAATAACACTACTAAATTAAAAAAAAATTTGACTTGAAATTGTATCAAGTATTGAACATGGCACAATGCATTAAAGATAATTTCAGACAACGAAGTATGCCTCACATATAATAAGCCACATAACAACCTTCATGTATGCGACATACATTTCATGAAGGTTTGTACTACTTTTTAACACTAATAGTTTGACGCACAATAAAGATACAGATATACTGTAGGCCCCTATGCTATTATATAGGATTAGTGTTGTTTATGAATGCCTCTCAGATATAAAAGTCTCATATACAGTATATCAAAGGAAAAAACTCAATTGAAAGCAATACCAATAAATAAGATGTTGCCCGTTGTGACCAGTTTTGCCCGAGTTCAGCAGACTTTCAATATAAATATCCCACAACACCTTCAAATCAGTTTTAATAGATGTAAAAATTAATTGTAAAATTGTATCTCATTCCATTGGTCTTGAACTCACTGAATGGCACCAGTGTTTCTGCTCACACTACATCCAATTAAGTCAAAAGTGTCAGAGAAAGCAAATCTGATCTCTTCTGAATCAGGAAAAAGTTTTATCGTGGAAAATATGGAAAAAGTCTTAACGGCAACCTCAAATTAATAATATAAGTTGGCAATGAATGTAACATCTGGAATTTTAACGCCTTTTCCGGTGAAACCCAGTTAGGTCAACACATTCAGCATCTTATTTCTATAGGTCCAAAACTTTGGTGCACCGTGTTAAGGAGAGAAGGGAGATGAGGTGTAGCATTGAAACTTTTGAATATATAAAGGGGTTCAACAAAGCGCAGGAGAGAAGCATCTAGCTGAGAAAGAGAATTGCTAGAATAAGAGGTTGTGCTCTAATGCTGGAGGGTAGTTGTTTTTAACACAATTTGTTTGGTGAGTACGCTCTTAACATCAGGGTAAATAATGTCCGCTCCTGATTTAGGTGACGTTCCGGTATATGTCCTGATTTTACAGTATGTAGCGCCCTGTCCCAAAACAGTAATTTTATTTTTATTACTACTTATATCCCAATATATGGCCCTAACTCTGACAGTCTTGTAAGCATATTGTTGTGGGTAGTTAAAATATACACGCACTGCTCGCCACCCCCCCTCCTGACCTTTGCTCCGGCATTCTGATGTCACGACATCATGTGATGTTACGTTGCCATGGCAACGCGGCATCACGTGACCCCACGGCGTCTGAGCCAAGGTAAGGAACCTTATGGAGGCCTTCGCCGCTCCTTCGGCATTTCATTTAAATGCCTTCGGGAAGAGCGCGGGGGCCTTTGTAAGTGCAGCAAAACTCACGCCCCACCCCCCCTGTTAAAGCTTTACAGTTGTTTTCTAACCTGGTGTTGCACTGGATACTGTTGGCCACTGCTGTTCCAGTCCTCCAGGTCCTTGACGTAATACGGCTGATCCTTCCACGTGCACAGCACTATATAGAAATTGATTTGACAAGTTAAAATATTTTACAAAAAATCACCATACTGTATTCTGAAAAAATATTTTAAATATACTGTGTATATATATATATATATATATATATATATATATATATATATATATATATACACAATAAAGTCTAAACTTCGAAAAATCAGTTAAATAGGTTGATACAACTTTCCCCATTCATCAGGTTTCCTCAATCGGAGATGTGTTACGCGTATATAAAAATAGTAAGTTGTTTTACCTTTTTAGATTTTTTGTTTGAATACACAGATTTAGCACTTCTTATCTTCTACCTCCTACACTTATTGCATACATTACTTTTTCTATTTCTGTAATAACCTAGTAATGTTGATTTACTATAGATGTGTTATGGATCTAAATAAAAGAGATCTTAAACTATTAAAATTACCTTTTCTCTAGTTCAGGGGTGCACAAACTTTTGCCCCTGCGCCCCCGTCTCTTGTCCTCTAGTGCTTTCCCCCCCCCCCTTTGCTCTGTATGGCATCACAAGACGCACGGGATCATGTGATGTTACGTCACGTGACCCGCAGCGTCATTTAATGCTGTGTTGCTATGGCAACGTGCGTGTGACGTCACACAGTATGACCCCGTGGCATACACCATGTTGCCATGGAGACGCTTCCAGATGCCGGCTGAAGCAAGATAAGTTTAGGTTCCAGAGGCCTCACGCGATCCCCTGGCATTTCATTTTAATGCCTTGGAGAAGAGCGCAGGGCTTTTGAAACCGCCTGCGCCCCCCCTGAGAAATCTCGCACCCCCCAGTTTGCGCACCCCTGCTCTAGTTCATTACTTTATTTTTCATTAATTGTAGTGCATAGGTTTTTTTTGCTTATGCTATATACCATCTTCAGATACCGTCTGAAAATATATTATAGCCCTTGGTTGTATGACTACAAAATTCTAAATATGTATGTATATCTTTATATAGCACCATACATAGCGCTTTACAGCAGTAACACACGTGACACTATTGGAAAAAGCGCTTCACACATAAAAATAGACATTAGCAAAAGGAGTCCCTGTCACGAAGTGCTTACAATCTTAGTGGTAAGAAGGAAGAACTTATGGAGACAGCAGGTGGAGTGTTATGGTAGTGTACGTGGGTCTGAAAGGGGTCATGGTACATGCATATGAGATGTATAGTTTAAGCCAACTGAGCTCCTCAAATGCTTCATTAAAGAGGTGTGTTTTTAGAAGGGCCTTAAATATGAAGAGAGAGGTTGCTAGTTGGATATTTAGGGGAAAGGCATTCCAAAGGTGTGAGGCAGTAAGTGACAAAGGATTAGGCGAGGAAGGGACGTAGTCAGAAAACATCCTTGAGCAGAACGCAAGGGTCCGGCAGGTGTATAGCAAGAAATTAGGGCTTTCATGTAAGGAGGGGCAGAGGAGTGTATTGCCTTAAAAGAGAGAAGGAGAATTTTGAAAATACAGTAATTCAGGATTTAATTGGAAGCCAGTAGAAGGATTTCAGCAGGAGAGACATTGAGAGATTTAGTGTTTCTAGCTGCAGCGTTTAGGACTGATTGTAGAATGTTACAATAGTCGAGATGGGAGAGAATGAGGGTCTGTATTAGAGGTTTAGCAATACAGTGACAGGAAATGGTGTGTCTTTGCAATATTACGGAGAATAAATCGACAGGTTTTAGCTACATTGTGAATGTGAGAAAATCTGACACCTACTGTAGGTAGAGTGCTTGGGATACTGGGTGTATTATAGTTTGGCAAATAGTTATGGAGAAGGGAGCAGTAGGGCCAGGGTTCAGATTAAGTATGAGGATCTCCGTTTTTGACAGCCACCCAGGTTGATATGATATGGAGACATTCAGAGACTTTGGTCTGTACAGCAGGTGTAAGATCAGGGGTTAAAAGGTAGATTTGTGTGTCATCAGCATAGAGGGGATATTTGAACCAAAGAGTTGTGATAAGGTCACCTAGAGAGAGTGTGTAAAGAGAGAAGAGGTCCCAAGACAGACCCCTGTGGTATGCCCACAGAGAGATCAACATAGGAGGTATTAGCAAATGAAATACTGAAAGTACAATGGGAGAGGTAAGAGGAAATCCAGGATACAGCTTTGTTATGGATACCAAGAGTATGGAGAATGTGAAGGAGAAGATCGTGGTCCACAGTATCAAAGGCTGCAGAGGGGTTGAGTAATATAAGCAATGTAATTGTTGTTTTTTGTTGTATATTTTAAGATGAAATGCATTATTTTTTAAATACAAATGTAAAATACTAGTTGGATGTTTTTGACAAAAATGTTCAGTTTTCATTATTGCACTAAATTTTATTGAAATTGTAGTAGACATTTTTCAGTTTGTAGCATATGCTTGATTTACAGCAGGGGTGGACAAACTTTTTAATCTACGCCCCTTGCCTGCTCCTCCCCCCTGCTCGGCCCCCTTACCTGGCGTCCAGCATCTTCTGATGCCATTCTATGCCACGTTACCATGGCGATGAGTCGCTGGAAGCCGCCAGATACCAGGTAAGGGAAGTTACAAAAGCCTCGCGTGCGTGTTCCCCGGCATTTAATTGAAATGCCTTGGGGAAGAGCGTGGGGCTTCTGTAAGCGCTGCGCCCCCCCAGAGAATCTCGCGCCCCCTTGTTTGCCCACCCCTGATTTACAATGTTTTTGTTTAAATAATTGAATTGACATGTAATCTTACTAAATGTAATGCTGTCTTTTCTCTGTTATCTTTAATAACTGCTAGTTCAGCAAAGCTGTTTTTATAAAAAATACATATGAATAGTGTTATTGCATAAACGACAGTGTTAATGCAAAGCAGAATGTTACAGAACACAATGGCCTTTTGTAGAATAGGCTCATGTGAAACTAGATTTACTAGAAAAAAACCTAGATCACATTACAGTAGGTGGGTTGCGTACTAGGGCAATTATAGTACAACAAGTGCAACAAACATAAAACTAGACTGGGAAAGGGAATCACCATCCGCCCGGACAGTTTACAATCAAAGTATATAGGTAAATGTAAAACTGTTCTTACATTTGGTGCAGATTCTTAGAAGCCAGAAAAGTTTATGCAACACTTCAGACTTTTGCAAAAAAAAATAAAAAATACTGTACAATAGAAATAATTGACTCACAGATTTGCATAATACGACACATCTCATTTGTCTATCGTGTAGCTCCTGGCTAACTGCTATTTTTGACACTCCCTTGTTGCACACTTACACACAAAAGTTGAAGCAAAGTCCTTGATGCATTGGCACAAGGATGCAAGGTGAGAATTATGCCCATTGCTTCAATTGTTCTCCAAAAAGGCACAGCACATACAGTAGCCCACATGGTTTCTTTCAATTCTTACAGCTGTAAAATTGTTCCAAAATCCAATTGAAAGCAACTGAATTTTTTCTTCGATACATCTAAAGATTTTTTTGCACCTGTGATGTCAGTTTTTAAGCCAAGTGATTTTGTAGAATAAATAGCCTCCAGGCATGCAAGTCTATTATGAGATCATTTTACCGTTCAAACACTACATTTAGATAAAATGCAGAATTGAAGTGCTTAGAACAATTTTTATGTAAAATACAGTATATTAAGGTACAATAGTACAAATGTATAGTTGAGGTAGGGGGGGGAGGGTCATTATATTTATATGGAAATGGGTTTTATGCAAAAATGTAATGCAGGTAGTGTACGTGTATCTTCGGAGAGGTAATGTATACATTTTTATCTCTGTAAAATTGATGCAATCATGGTACACATAAGGAATTTACATCAAATTCTTAACTGTATGTCCCCTCGTTTTGTAGCTGAAAGTTTATGTATGAAGGCAATTTTGAAACTACCAACAAAGGCATTTTCATCTTTTATGATTGTACCAAAGTACTTTACTCAAATTTTGCCCCATTTTTGTCAACTAGCATTTTGCATGAATAAGGGCCATTATCGAGTTGAGGTTGCATCAAATATAAAGGAATCTGTTAGTACATTTGATGAGTATATCAAATGTATTAACAGATTCCTTGCATTTTATGCAACCTCTAGTAGGTAATGGTTCAGTGTATCATTCCTTTGCTTTATTATGTAAACTCCTGAGTACTGTACTTACATGGCTATATTACCTTCACACATCATTAACCCTATATGCACTTACAAGGGTGCCTCTTAGGCCATGTCAGCTAAAGCTGTTTCTAGCTGTGGTGCTCACATTCAGTCTTCAAGGGCTACCAAAAAGGCTGGGGTTATAGGACATTACATACCCAAACAAGTTGTCTTAGTAATAATTAATGCTGGGCTAATAGGTTAAGTATGGGTTAATAAGAGTATTCCTAGTCTATCTGATGATAGCCCTCCAGGACTGAACGTGAGCCCCTCTGGCAGGACTGGAGTACAAAGTCCGGTGCAGAATGTGCATGCAGAGCCTCTTCGCTTCTCTGAAGTCCTACCTGTGGGGCAGCGGTGGCACTGGAGGAAGCCCAGCCGGGAGTTTCTGACAGGGAAGTTGGGCCCCACCGGAGGTCGGGCCCAGCTTCTGTGATCACCACCTGGGTGGACTCCGTTGCCTTGCTGCACTCACTCCACAGGTGGGGTTCCTGGAGAGAGTGTGGGGCATCGGTAAGTGCGAGGCCTGGTGCGGTCGCACCAATGGCACCGCCAGAGATGAATACAGACCAAATATAAACCACACTTTTTTGAATCTACAGATTATTGCTTTGTTTTACAATGCATTACAGACCCTTGCATCACAGAACAGGTTAAAACTGGACATTTGCCAGCTTTATACAAATATCGTGAAGGACATTTTCACGATCAAAGATTCAAGAAAACTTGTCCATTGATGCCACACAAACTGTTTCTTTTGCATCAAAAGCACTGCCCTTTGTTTTTTTATTTTTACATTTGTAAATTAAATAGATTAAAAAACATTTACAGGCAGTCCTCGGTTATCCAACGGAATCCATTCTGGAAGTAGCGTTGGATAGTGAAACCGTTGTAAAGTGAGTCCCATGTTAATCAGTGGCGGTGAGTGTTGGATAACGCATTCAGGCGTCGGATAACTCATTCCGGCATCGAAAAACGGGCAACAGTGTTGCATTTTAAAGCTTTGGATATGCCATTCGTTGTAAAGTGAAACGTTGGATAGCGAGGACAACCTGTATATATATTTGGTCATTGATATTTTTTTGGACATTAGTTAAGTAAAGATTTCCTATTTGTTTTCTAAAGAAACATTGGTGGTAGTTATTGTAAAACTCCGGTAATTTTGCAAATATTTGAAACTTCACAAATTTGGCATTTTCACCCCAAATTCTTACTTTGCCTAAAAATTTGCACACTTTGCTTAAATATTCACACAACGCTACCCAAAACGGGCTTCAAAAGTAACTATTAAAGTTAATTCGCCTTATTAAAAACCTTACATTAGATATAAATATATGTGGCATCTTTAAAAGTCTTTGGCAATAAAAGTACAGACATCAGAACACATTTGTTAAACATGCAATACTACACCCACCTTTGCATTGCAGCTCTCAGTGAAGCAGAGTATCGCCAATCTGGATGAGGTTGTTTTGGCTGAAGAAGTAAATGAGAATAAATATTTTGTTTAATTTCAGTCAGGAATTCTTTAATCTACACTATAAATTTAAAAGTACTGTAATATGAAGATAACATCCTCTATAATCAATTAACCACTCACAGTTCCTTTGCATTAAAAAAAAAAACAATTTAACAATTGCAACACTTAACATGTTTTGCTGATTCACTGACAACTGACATAATTTAGGAGTTTTTGCTTTTACAAACCTGTCCGTTGCTTCCCTTCTCCTTCACTAGGGTATCTCTGTATCAACGTACAGAAAAGGGTGTTTTGACGCAAAGCTCTGTTTTCTGGAGCAGAGCTGCGGCATCTATAAGTAATGTTTCTATACATCTGATGCTGTATGTTAGACTTACGTCACTTCAGAAATGGAGGGGTTTTTGCAGGGCAAATAAAAGGCTAAATGAATGGCGAATAGAGATGCAGTATGTGATACAGCTCATTATAATCTATGCTCCATGTAACTCCTAGCCCAAGTCCTCCTACTGACACTCCCAAAGTCACGGACCAGGGCAGAATTGGAACAAAATACTTTGATTCATAAGGGCAGGATAAAAATTCCCATGTTTTACACCAAATGCCCTTGATACATAGACCCCTATGTGTTTTACATGGCAGAAGTAAGGATATTATCAGGTTGTTGTTGTCCCAGAAGAAGCAGAAGCCAACGCAACTAGTAAGGAAATCCAGTTTTCGAATGCCACCAGAAAGCCAAGATGATTGTCTCCTGACCACTCAGAAAAAAATACAGTGTTTCAATATCTCATTCACTGTATTTAAGATTTCCTTTTGCATAGCTACACTAATTTACGTATGGATTTTAAAGCTTTTGAGCATAAATGCGAAGGAAATTGGCCTTAAAGGCTAAGATTTATACAGTTTGATTCCACACAACATTTTTATTTACGAAATCTATTGACTAAGGACTCCCAGCCGCAAAACGGGGGCAAAAACACAAACGTATCGCGTGTAACTTTTCAATATAAGAAACTCTTTGTTGGATACATTTGGTGCTGTTTTTTTGCACTGGGTATGCCACAGTTTTACAGCCAAGTGACTTTAGTAATTAACCGCTAACATTTGTAGAAGTCAAAGGGGCATATGCATCAAGGCAAAAGTGGTGCAATTCTCGAGCAAAACAATTGCACCAGATGTATCAAAGGAAAATACCCTGTTGATATTAGTGGCATTTTTTTCTTTGATACACATGCTGAAGTTTTTCTGCTTTAGAATTGCACTGATTTTGCCTCGATACTGTACACAGACTCCAAACTGTTTCCAGTATACTATAAACTATATATACGTTTTTATCTGTCTTACCAGCCAACGCCCATGACGTGGCCTCATGATGTTGCAGCATCATGTGATGTCGTATAGTCATGGCGAGGCGACGCCATGTGATGTCGGACGCCATAACAACGCGACGCTGCAGTAGGAGATGCCGCTCCGGAAAAAGACACTTACAGAGGCCCCTCACTCTCCCCTGGCAATCAGTTTAATTCTTGCGGGGAAGAGTGAGGGGCCTCTGTAACCACTATCAAGACCCAGCAAATGGACCCACTGGCCACCGGGCATTTCCCCTTTTTCCCGGCAGCCCAATCCGCCCATGCTAACAGTGCAGATTGAGACAAATAAGATTAGTATATATGCACACACAAGCGTGGGATTACACCCGCGTGAACATTTTGTTCACTGCGGCTCGACTGCGGACAGTCAGCAGAATTATTTATACGGTTATTTTTGTAATTGCAATACAGTGTGTGTCCGGCAGATGGCGCCTTGAATATCTTTGCCTATGATACTTAGCAGCGGTCACGGTGCCGGAAGGGAGCCGCGAATTGCAAATAAATGCCGTTTTGTGCGGCACTGGAAATAGTAAGTCTTGCTACATATAGTACATCTGTACAGTAGGATTCATTTATTGCATACAGTACGGCAGATGGCGCATTGCACATTGTGCAGTATCTTTGCCCAAACATGACAAGATCTTCCCACGTGTGTCAATACAAGATACCATGTAGAAATGTCTCGCTTTAAACACTAATGTGGGTAAATGTTGCACACCAAAAATCTAAAAAAAAAATCTGAGATACTAATACCGGTGCTCTCTAACTCGACGAGGGAAGCCCCGCTGCAATCCCAGTTCAGGATACACAAGAAAGAAAGAGTAGAGGCTCCAAGGATTTCATAAATGCAATAATTTATTGAAGCCAAATAAAGTGTCCAACGTAGTGACAACACTGCCATTCTTTGCTAATATGACCTTGTACTTTTCATCAAGTCTAGCAGGTGCAAACTTTACTCAAAACTAGCCCACTAGCGCCACCTATCATTACTGCACAGTACTACGACTGATGCTATACTCCATTTTTGCGGTCGCGGTCACCACATCTGCAAAATGCAAATAAATGCTGGGGATTTACACTTAATTTCTCGCGGTCAAGAGGACAGTAAGTCTTGCTCCATCTGTAGGCCAGTAAATATTCACAACACTTGAAATACTCCCTGAGGGAAAATATAAATGGTTGCCTAAATACATACTTGCTTAGCATTCAAAGGATTCATAAGAAGCATTTCTCTTTTTAAAAATATATAATTTTACACTATATTCCAGTTCCACAATTGAATAAAGACACTCCTGAGGGCATGTCTGCATCCAGTAACATTTCTATTCAGTGTCAGTTTGCCAGAAAGGCAGAACCTACTGTAGAGAGATTATTTAAGACTGTCTGTATCATTTGTATAATGGTGGTGGGGATTCTTTAATGCATTTATTCACATTCAGAATCAAGTAATTGTTGTGATTACAAAGATTGCAGAAATGATTTGCACTTTGCAATCATAAGATTGTCTTTGCTTGATCTGTTTACTCTCTCATGTCTGAAAGACAGAACAGAATGCCCTGGATACACTGATTTCACTTCTGTTGACAACTGGAAGTGCAATTCAGCAAGTACACGAGTAAGGCCCCTTATTGAACAATATGTAAAAATTTGCATTTTTGGGGATATTAATTATATTGCAAACTAACAATGATTAGACATTCTAAGAAAAGTGCAGAAAAGTCCTTGTTCAGATATAAGAAAAACAAGAAATTATTGCCTAAATTGAGTTGAATACAGTATGGCCTAAAAATGATGCAATCCCCATTTAATATACTGGGAAGTCGTCTTCCCCTTTGCTCGGTAACATTTAAGCTCCATTCAGATCCGTGGGGCTAAACGTTTCCAAGCACAAGGAAGACGTCTCAAAGCATGTGAATCAGTGCCCCCTAAAGGTTTTCTGTCCAGCCTTTCCATACTGACTGAGTGTTAAAAGCAAAATCATTGCACAGAAGGGTACAAGTATTTAAACTATTCTGTGATAGTAAATAGCAAACTTTACATTACTAATAACTTAATACTTACCTAAGGCCTTGGACATGGTCAAAAAGACCGTGCTGAGGCGCGCTGTGCCGCGCTGAGGGGAAACATTATCCCTATCAGCGCGGCTTTAGACGGCGCTTCCGCAGGCGTGCGGAGGCGTGTGGAATTTCAGCCGACAGGCAAATTTTAGATTTCCCGCTGAGGGAAGCGCAGGGCCGGTCACGTGACAGCCAGAAGCCAATGGCAGTCCGTGACGTCGGCGCCGTGACGTGGCGTGCTAGCCCCGACTCCCGCTCCGCCTCCAGGCCCGCCTCCCGAAAGCCTCCCACCCGGCACACAAGCGCGCTCGCTGACGCTCATGCAGGGACAAGAAAAATCTCCTGCTTGAGCAGGAGAGCATGAGCGTCAGCGCTGCCCAGCGCTCCCCCTGCACCATGTCCCAGGCCTAATGCAAAACTGTATGTTCAGAAGACAAAAAATGTTGCACTGCATAAGGATATTCATATAAAAATATTGATAATTATATCTTTACAATTCCTAGAGTCTAGAGAACAGAAAGACCATTCTGCCCCGTCTTACTGATTTTGCATGCTCTTTAACTCATTTTAACAAACAAAAATTAGAATCTTTGTTCAAAAAAGTAGTATTCATTTGACCCGCTGTTTGGAAAATTTTAGATACTTTCAAGTCCAAGATGATCTACTTTTGTAATCATTGAAGAGTACAAGTACAATATTCTAATGATCTGTTCTCTAATTGCAACAATTGTGTGGCCCGTAGCGTTATTCATAATCAGCATTGTATCGGAGCGTGTTCCTTTTGATATGGGCATGATATGCCATGTTAAACAAAATGGGGAAAACTCAGATCTAAGGTTGATAACAAATAGATTTCTATGATGTACTCATTATTTCTATTTTACAATTGGCCATGCACCATGGTGTTCTGTTTCATAGCAACCTGTTTCAAGTAATAAAACATGACATTTGGAGTAACACACATTGTCATCTGTTAAGTGATTCTGTAGATATGAACATGGATAAAAATAAGAAAGACAGATTGGAAAACAGGCACTGGCAACTGTCAGCAAAATGCATTCATCTTCATTTGGCAAATACTGTACTACACCAGACTGTTCCAGTAAAAGCTTGGAAATCCTGGATGTTGGCACACCCATTCCAGAATGGACAAGCAGCTAGGTTCTGCAATATGAACCTTTGGAGTTCAACAAATAATTTAGGAATGCCTCCTGCAGAAAAGTATTCTCCCTCTTATTGTCTGGGTCAATTATGTTTCAGAAGAGGGTCCATACCGAGACAATTTAAAATGCATTCCATAATGTATAGTAAACCATTAATCACACCTTTCATTTGGAATTGAAAACAAATGTCAATAAAGTTGCAAAAATAAACACAGTGGTGGAAAAAACAAATAGAGAAAAATGCAGGATAAACACGTTGCAATGTCTTATAACCAGCCTGAATGTTGTGGCAGCAAGAATGTGTTTACAATCAACGTTTAAACTTATTTCATTTTAGAATACTCTTTTGTGCCATCTTAATAAACTGCATCACACTCATGTAATAACAGAGGTTGCAGTGTGGAATCAGTATAGCTAACAGAAGAGAAACCCTTTGGAAAGGAGGTGTCACTTTACATTATTAACAGTGCTATACCTGACCAAGCTTCTACAAAAAGGAAGTGATAATGTGTCTTAAAGGTAATGTGTTAAATATTTGAATGCCAAAACCCAATGTATTTTCAACTACTGTATGAATATTGCCTTCCTTAAATCCCGTTAGCAGATAACAGAGCAAAGCCAGTAAGATGACCTTTACTTCATTCAGTGGACATTAAACTAATGAGATGTTTCATTCAATTACAGAAACCTCTAGCTATCTAATCTTTATCAGAACTGAGCCTTCCACGAAAAACAGTAGATAGTAAATCAGCATCTAATACAAATGCAGGCCTGTATGATTATGAAAGCAAACTAAGTCACTGTAATCTATTAAGTAGTGCCTGACTGCTAAAAATGAGCATTCCACTGTATACAGACGAGGTGCTATAAAACAAGCTGTAAGGAGGAAGCAATTCATTTAAACTTTTTCTTGTGATGCTTCTAAGAAACCAGGATACGGATACAAAGATACTATTGATTTGACACTATGTGGCCAACTACAGACAACAGTTATACCAAACTCTGTTGTGAAATGCGTAACCATAAATGGATTACGGAAACTACATTTGTACCAGAGTGTCAGGTGCAGCACACAATCTCATCATTCATTTTATTCATCTACTGGCAATTAGTGGTCAAATATCTGATTCTGTTTCTAAAGAAAATATGGAAAATAACTACAGTATCGGCAGTTAGATGCAGCAGTTAAAAATACTACAAGTCAAACATGGGTGGGCTAAATGGGTAGAAGTCATGTAAACATGCAAACTTACTCGATGTGCAATGCCTGCTTTGACTAACATATAACAACAGCTCATATACTTTGATTATTTTGAGATCTGCTCTATATCTGTCATTAATGTAATGGCATTTCCATATATAACGTGCTGCTGTCGCCTTTGGCACACAATGTTTTTTTTTTTAGCGTCCTTGTGTTCTAAAGCAGGGCATAGTGAAAAAATGCACTGAAAATAAATAAAACTGAATCCAGGAAAGCGTGTGCTGATATACGACAGGTGAGTCGTGTTCTTAATATACATGCTGCACATTCAGTGGACAGTACATGTATCGCTGACATGAACAACACACAATGAAACATAGCCTAATATGTAATAATTAATTATCTCTGAAATGGCCCCCAACTAGTGAGAAACAAGTGAGAAAAAATGAAAAACGCAAATATTAATAATGGATTCATATATACTACAGTGAACAGAACACTATACGGTACATAGAATTATTGAGATGTACAGATGTAACATAGACTTTATTGCACCCGTTAACGCATTGCACTGAGTTAACACTGGCATGTTATTTAAAAGTAGCGCTATGGAAAACAATGGATAAAGAGATAACACACGTGGTATTTATCGCTTTTTCTTATGTGTTAGCTCACGTTAACGGGGGTAATAAGGTCTGTTACATTTAACTGTAACTTACATATGCCTATAATATATATGATCTCTTACTGTGCATGCAATGTCTTGTATATAATGTATAACCTTGCTCACTAAATGTAACTATGTATTTGTAACCATGTATCTGTCATCATAACTCTGTGCCCAGGACATACTTGAAAACGAGAGGTAACTCTCAATGTATTACTTCCTGCTAAAACATTTTATAAATAAATAAATACATTTATAGTTCTCATGCCCCAGAGAGCTCTCAATCTGTTTTGGTGAATAATGCACAGAAGACAAAGGGTCATATTTAATCATCCATAAATTGGCCATAAGGTGCTGTAGCCCTGTTAAGAAATTCTAGCAAAAAGTGAGTAGAACTGTGAAATTAGAAGATAAGTGATACAGCAAATTGAATGCCAAGAAGCTTTAAGTCTATAAGCCAAAAATGACTAATAAAAAGGCAATCAATGTTAAAGATGCAGTCCCACTTACTCAGTAGAACTGTGTTTCCTTTCTAGTTTTGTCTTTTCTAACCTGATCCCTAACTTAATTCTTCATCCTTTCAGTAATTTACTCGAAAAAAATAATTCGTTTCAATATCTTATTTATTGTTTATTCTTATTGTTCTTGGAAAACAAATACACAAATCCTGTGGTGCTCCCAAATTGACTTGCAATTTATTAGTGAAATTCTACCTTTTGATCCTAAGTCCAATAACAAAGGAGTCATTTAGTTGCATCTTTTGATCAAAATAATATTTGGGATGAGCGCAGTATTTCTACATTTGTTTTCTTATTATTCTTGCCTGGAAATACTTTTTTTGAACTGCTCGGCCAGACATATAAGGCCCTAGTAAATAAGCGGTGCTATTCTGCAAGATACTTTCAAATATGGAATATGGAAAAACACTGCTTAGTAAATATGGCCCATAGCCACCATTGTGAATTTTCGAAACACTGTTTTAACCTCAATATTGACGACTGCAACTTTTGGATTGTTGCAGCAGTTCTCTCCTGATATACTGTATAACCCTATATTGTATGTGTGATGGTGCTCTAAAAGTGCTTGGACAAAATATAATGGAGGGAGTATAAGCTGGGTATATAAGTAAAATAATAGTACTGAACCTTTAAGTGGGCATAGGATACCCTGAATGTTGGGGTGGGTTGTCCAAAGACACCCCCCCCTTCCTCATTGGGTTAGCCCCAGGTATGTACTCACGTACTGCTTCTTCCCAGAATCTCCCTTCCAAAGCGTGCAGCTGTTGATATGAAAGTTCCAAAGGCCAGGGTATGCAGCGCACAGCAAAGATGATAAGAGCAGGTCTTGCAATAAAAATCCTTTATTAGTAGATCATCTGGATGTGGGACAGCAGCAAACTTCAACGCGTTTCGTTCTAAGACTGAAAAAGTTCTCTTAGAACTAAACGCGTTGAAGTTTGCTGCTGTCCCACATCCAGATGATCTACTAATAAAGGATTTTTATTGCAAGACCTGCTCTTATCATCTTTGCTGTGCGCTGCATACCCTGGCCTTTGTATAACCCTATAGTCTCTTGTGCTGCTGATAGTTATGTTTACAGGTCTAAATGTTAAAATAAAACATCAACCACCTATTAAATGATACAAAACAGAACAAATATAACATTTGTAATTAAGCTTTTAAAGATCTTTATGCTTTTCCATACTGTAGATGTTGCCAAGAGGGACTACACCCTTACACCCAGGGCCGTCTTAACATATGGGCAGGCTGGGCAGTTGCCCGGGGGCCCCACAGCATAGGGGGGCCCCACGCACCCAGCCCATGCATGCCCACCATAGGGTTGCCAGGTGTCCGGCGAGCGTTTAGTGCTGAGAGTGCAGAGGCAGAGAGAGGGAGGGCCGGGCCAGTGGCTGGGCAGAGCAAGGAGGACTAGTGTGCTGTCCCTGATTGGAGGAGAGGACAGCCAACCAGAAGACAGCAGGGGCGGAGCCCACACCCCGGCGGGCCAGAGACATGTTCTGTGCTGTCTGTGTGCGGCAGGAGATAGGTAAAGTACAATATGGGGGGGGGGAGGTGAGGTGATATGGATGGTGGGGGTATATTTAATATATATTGGGGTGGTAGGAGTATATTTAATATATATCGGGGTGGTGGGGGTATAATATATATGTATGGGGGTGGTGGGGGTATATTTAATATGTATTAGGGTGGTAGGAGTATATCTAATATATATGGGGGTGGTGGGGGTATATTTTATATGTATGGGGGTGGTGGGGGTATATTTAATATGTTTTGGGGTGGTAGGAGTATATTTAATATATATGGGGTGGTGGGGATATATTTTATATGTATGGGGTGGTTGGGGTATATTTTATATGTATGGGGGTGGTGGGGGTATATTTAATATGTATTGGGGTGGTGGGGGATATATATATATATATATATATATATATATATTTGATTATATTTGGGGGTGGTAGCGGTATATTTAATATATATGGGGGTGGTAGGGGTATATTTTATATGTATGGGGGTGGTAGGGGTATATTTTATATGTATTGGGGTTGGGGTATATTTTATATAAATTTGGGAGGTGGGGGGATATTTGATATGAATTACACAAGAAACAGTTAAAAAATACACTTACTTGGGGTCTGGGGGGAAAATCTAGGCTTTCCTAGGTGCAGGGCGCCACTTGGATGAGCTTACAGTGACCGGGATATACACCCGGTTCTCCTGCTCCTCTTTTTGGCTTCTGTTCACAGCTGGGACCACTACATTCAATTCTTAGAACTTGGTCCTCGTGTCTTACTTAGTCTCTGCGATGCAGACTTTCGTAGCTTCAAAACAAAGCCGATTGCTCTGCTATTTCGAACAAAGCAAGTTTTTAAAGCCCACCTTAGCTTCATCGACACAAGTCACTAGATTGTCTGGTTCTTTGCCTCGGCCGTCTCCTTACATACACTCCGCTAAGCTATCCTTAGCATGGAGGAAGGAGGAGCAACCAATCAGAGCGTGGGAACCATTTCCCACTAGGCAATAGAAACAGGGGCCCATCGCTTTGCTGACGTCAGAGGAGGGGGCATGTCAAGCCTGCTCATATACCCCATGGGTGGGACATATGAATCGACCAATGGGAAATGCGCCGACATTCTGCCGCTTCCCATGGTCAACCTATTGAAACCTACTGGGCAGGCTCCACTATGTCTGGCAGACCAGTGGGTCCTCCCCACAGGGAGTCTCTGTTCTCCGGACTCAGTACTCCGCCCTGCCCCAGCCACTTAGCACCCGACATCTCTCAACATCCCATCTCCCCTTTGAACTACGGACTCTATGCAGACTTGCTGGCACCATAAGCAGGTGCCCTGGCGGACTGCATAGAGCCATATAATAAATGTATAAAGTACGCAAACCATATTTTAATACATGGGGGACCTTGGGGAGACTCATGACTGTAAGGGGTATAGGACTGAGTCTGGGGGCTGACGGGGCAGCCCCGGTGTAATTCCACTCGCGTACAGGCAAATCATGCCTGCACAGCGAGTAGAATTAAGGTACTAGCTCCGATCCCCGAATGTACTAGCTCTGGTCCCTGAACTCCTGCAAACAAAATAATTGCATTCTTACCCAAATATACCACCTAAAACTTACACACGGCAAGTTACATGAGTCGGGGGTAAAGGGAACATGCAAAGTGGAAAAGCAGGGCTCACTTTAACTTTTCATGTAATGATACCTGGCCCCTGACTTATAGGGCTTTGTAGCTGCCACGGACCTACGGGACCCAAGGGCAACCAGAGGGATTAACCTTTATTGCATAGCCTGGTTACCCTTGCCTGTCACAATTTTGCAAACAGAAAAACCCTAGATTTACTTAGCAGTGCAATGTCTTAGGACAGCTTCTGCTGCCGAAAGACACCTTTAGTACAATTTAGTACACACCATCTAGCACAGAAGTCAAGGTCAAAAGCTGTCAAATCCAAAGAATGTAAATTCTGTAAGATTTATTTAACTAATAAATTCCTCTTGTGATCCAAGTGCTGTCATCTATATTCTGTTTTCTTTACTGCATTTGCTTCTCTTCTTCTCTCCTTTCTTGTTATTTAGTTTGGGCCATCTTTATAGTGCAATATCACTGATATGATGGCTACACACAAGTAAAATTGATTCTATTTCAATCTACATTCTCTCTATACGGTATCTAATCTCTCTCTCTCTGTCTCTCTCTCTGTCTCTCTCTCTCTCTCTCTCTCTCTCTCTCCCCTCCCTCTCCCTCTCCCTCTCCTTCTCCCTCTCCCCCTCTCTCTCTCTCTCTCTCTCTCTCTCTCTCTCTCTCTCTCTCTCTCTCTCTCTCTCTCTCTCTCTCTCTCTCTCTCTCTCTCTCTCTCTCTCTCTCTCTCCCTCTCCCTCTCCCTCTCCCTCTCCCTCTCCCTCTCTCTCTCTCTCTCTCTCTCTCTCTCTCTCTCATATTATTTAATTACACTAATCTGATTACACTAGAGCAAAAACTATTATGTTCATAGTCTGTGTTTATTTCTAGTAAATATGGAATTTACATGCAAACTAGAGGGGATATTTAATAAAAAAATAAAAGTCTCCCAGCTGCAAAACTGAAGCATTATCAGGGGCAAAATAATTATAACAAGAATGTATCAATGACAAACTCCAATAGCTTCCCATTTTCTTTTCTTTGATAATTAAGGTACTGTTTTTGCAATGGTTTTCCCTCACTTTTGCAGGAATGAGACTTTGCTAAATATACTCTAGGAGTAGAATCTACGTGTCCAAGCAAACTGAAGTAAGAAATTCTGGTAGGAAAGATGGAAGTTCTGACATCTAGGCTCATTGTTTAGCCCTGTAGCAACAATGATAAGATAAATAAGATGATTTCTCACTTAACAACAATTATTTGTTTTCTTTAGTCTAAGGCCTCGGACATGGTGCCGCAGACTGTGCGGACGTGTCCACACGCTGAGCAAATAGACTGCCTTAAGGCAGTGTTCGCGTCCATGCAGCGTTCGGGCGCGTGCACGCGGAAGCGGGAGGGGGCGCGTGTTGCGCAATTATTCAGTTAAAACTGATTTCTTGGCGCGACAGGCCAGTCACATAAGCGGTTCGCCCAATGAGGACAAACCAGCTTGTGACGTCACTGGCACGCCCCTAGACATGCCCACGGACAATGCGCGTACCATGGCCAGGGAAAGAACCCGCTTTCCCTCAGCCTCCATATGGGAGGAGGCACCATGTCCGCAGCGTAACATTACAAGCATTTTTAGCCGAAAGCTTCAATTCTAACAATCTTAGCACCTAATCACATTAAAAATACACCCTCTACAATACTTTTGTTTTGGCATGTTTAGGTGGTCATACCTGGATGGGGTATGAATGTACATTAATTCTATAATGTCAGTTATCTTGATGAGTGATAATGTATATCTTATAATATTCACGATTCTTTTACATCAATATTTCTCGCAAATGAACTAGGATGTAGTATCGGGTGGAAAAAAACAATCATGAGTTGACAAATGCTATAAAGATGTTATGTAACTAAAGTATAATTTTAATTACAAAATCAGACTACGATGCATTGATACCATAAAATAATTCTTAATCAGTTTGTAAAGTATTGACAACCAAATATGTTTATTTTTACTGTATCTTTATAATAGGTTTTTCTCGAGTAAGACTGGTTGTCTTTTATTCCTTTTTCTGAGGCTGGATGCAGAAATTGTGTAAATATTCTCTTGTATGCAAGGGTGACTCATCTCAGCTAACATTCTTTGACATTTTGCTCCTGTTAAAACAACAAGCTACAGTATGTACACTGCCAGAGAAGGCTTTTGTAATGTTATTCGATAGACACAAAAGATGCATATAGGAACATAAGAAAACACGATAACAAAAACATACAGCAAAATTATACAAAACATTTAATATGACATCATGTAACCAGCATTCTCTGAATAATTATTCTGTATTATGTGTCTTTTTCCCTTTGAGGCAATGTTGCTCTTTCAAGAAACTAACCATGCCATAAAAGCTGCCACCCCAAACTAGGAATGCCATTGTTGTCCGGGCATCAAATGAATGCTCAACATCAGGGCCGCCAACAGAAATCGTGGGGCCCAGGACAAACATTTTAAGCAGCCCCCCCCCCCATGTCAGCAGTATTGCGAGCTGCCTCCCCCCCCCCATTTCAAACCTCACGAGCCCCCTCTCTTCACCTTCCCTCTTCCCATGTATTTCTCTCCCCTGCGTCTCACTCTTGCCCCCTCTTTTCCTCACTCACCGCCTCTCTCCTCACCCTCCGTCAATTACCCCACTCTCACTCTTTACCTCCCCGCTCACACAATTCCCCCTACAAGATATATACCAAAAAACTTTCTACCACCCAATGCAAAACACTTCCCACACCGAAATACATCCAAAAAAAAACCTCCCCCATCTCCCCAAAAGCATACAAAAAAAACCACCTACCCCCTACCCAATACATATAAAAGAAACAAAATACATATAACCCCCCATACATACATACATACATACATACATACATACATACATACATACATACATACATATATACACACACACACATCATATACAAAAAAAACCTTACCAATACATATAAAGAATACCACAACCAATATAAAATTTCCCCCAAGCCCCACAATACATATAAAAGAGACCCCAACCCCAAATACATATAAAAAAGACTCCCCCCCCTAATACATATTACAAATAACCCCACAATACATATAAAAAAAGACTTACCTTGTGGATGATCAGGCCGGGTCCAGTGGATGTGGGGGCCTGGCGGCCGGCACTGCAAGTTGGGCTCGACCTCTGGCCAGGCCCGGCTGCTGGTGATCTTGCAGGCGGACTCCGACTCTCCCCTCAGCAAGAGCCTGCAGGCCTTTATCCCTCTGTCCCATGCCGAGCTTCTGACAGGCCTCCCTCTCATGCCATCACGCGCCGGAAGCAGAGAACGCTGACGTCAGAGTGCTTTCCGGCGCGCTGACGACAGAATGGCCCGTCGGATAGAGAGATAGAGTCATGCAGGCTGCTGCTAAGGGAGAGTGAGAGGATCAGCAGACCGGCCTGGCCAGAGGTCAGGACCAACTTGCAGTACTGGCCGGGCACGACCGACTCACCGGGCCCAGGACGCCAACCCCTGCAGACCTACCCTTTTGGCGGACCTGCTCAACATTGCCTATTAGCATGAATGAGGTGAAGTGTGATTTTAGGATTTTAGCTCTATCCAATTTGTTTTTCTATCTAGCATGAAAAAGATATTTAACTGAGTTTTGCTTAAGTTATATTTTTGAATATTAATTTTTTATTGAATATGGTGGAAATTGCTCACACTTATGAAACATAGGGGCAGATCCTCAGAAGGTCGCTAATTTTTGAATGTTACATTATCTCATTTTAACATATCAATATCACCAAAGCTGCTTAGCACTAAGTTGTTAGCCATTTTCCATAAAAGTAAAGCAACGATACATTTTTACGGACCTTAGTCTTCTTCATATGCAACTCATATGTTAATGGGCACTTTATCTACCAACAGAGATCCTCAAACCTCCGTTCATGTTAAAGAATGCTAATGCAATGATATTTAGTGCTTGCTGAAAGCTGCCCTTACTCACTTCTAAACCCTGAGGAGCATTGCGATATTTCTCGAAATAGTCTACAAGGGAAAAGGGAAGGTACTGATATGAATGGTCTGAGTGTAGAAATTAACTCTTTCATGACATGCTATATTATCAGATATATTGTGGAACATATAAATGGCTGAAATACAGAAAAATATGACTATTATTTTTTGTTTTTACGGGATTAACTATAATATTGTGAGGACCCAGGGCTCCACCCACCGCCCGAACCAGGATCCAGGCTCACACCCCCCAGCCGCCCAGCTGCAGCAAGACAGGCTATCACCCCCTGCCCTATCACAAGCGGCTCCTCGGTTCACCTCCTCCCCACCTCCTCCTCTGATTGGACCACCTCACTTTATTATTCCTGTAGCTCCTGTGCAACCTCACTCTGCATAGTTTCATTTGCCTCGTGCTGTTTGGATTCTATGCCCAGTTCCAGATCTCGTTACCAAACCGGCTTGTCTTCCTACCCTCTCTGGCTCCTCGACCCCGGCTATCTCTCGACATCGCTTACCTCTCGGACCCCACGGACACGGCTCATGGGCCTCTACGACTCGGACCTCTCCTGCCCTCGGGTTCGGACATCACTACGTTTCTCTCTCTATGACCAGATCTGGCAAGTACTACGACTAGTCCCTTGTACCCTCGGCCTTGGCCACGCTATCAATCCACATTCCGGGCACACCCTCACTGCTGCGGGTGCGTGGTCTACTCACTCTCCACCTCAGTACTGGGGGTTAGTCTGGTCTGCAGGCAGCAGAGCGTGACAAATATGTTGTTTAATGATGAAAGCGAATGTAAGATATGTTTATGTGGCCTAGTATTGTATATATAATTTATAGCATAAAGTATGAGTTTACCAGAATGAATATACATATAAGAAAATTATTTTCAAGGAGACAGAAATAACCAAAATAATATTTCATTGAACACAGTTCAGGCACTGTGTGTAAAAAAGAAATTATTATACATTTAATATATATAATATTTGGACGTAACACATAACGTGTCCCCAACTACTGTTACCCTATAACGTTCTTTCCCAATGCGCATGTGCAGTGTATTTTTTTAAACTACGTTAATCCCCAATCATCCAGGTAATGTTACATTGCTTGTTTTTCTAACGGACCTTACTTTTGCATATCAGTAGCCTTGAAGATACCCATTAATAAGGAGGAAAATAATGTCTGTTACCTATTTCGGGAACGCTACTTTATTCAAACAAAATGAACGACCTTTGGAGGATCTACGCTGTAAACCTTTTCCAGTACTCTATTAACTTTTTGGGGTTTAATAAATGGGTAATTAAGAGCATATGTGTATCTGTGTGGGCCACCAACATGGGGAGGGTGGGGGAGAGCCATTATAAATATCCTGGGCCTAGCGGCCTTGGGAGCCTGGCTGGTCGATACCGGAACCTACGTGATCGGCCTCCCTGGGCCACCCTCTCCCACTGGCCCCATGATCCCCTCTCCTGCCCTTCTCACAGATAATGAGGGACTGCTTAAAATATGAGTAAACCTTCTGCACCTTGTGCAGATGCCAAACAGTAACACTGAAGGTGTTGCGCTCCTGGTGAAATACAATTGTTTTGATACAGTTCATACTTAAACCACAGAAATGTCATGACCGGCCTTCAAAGATCACAAATAGTGACTGCGACAAACAAACTTACTGACCGATATTGAAGATTATAATGTTCAGTCTAATTGTTTAAGTTACACCTAAAGGTGCATAAAGGACATGATTGTACTTGACTGTGATAACACACATCAAAAACACCAGAGAATCCCTTAATTGAGGTGCACACCTTAGAATAGAGAATCAGTGTACTAAATGATATTAATAGTCCTAAGTGAGTGGATGTCACTCAGAAGAGGATAAAACTTAAGTTTTAATATTTTCCTATACTAAAACACAAAGGACCTCCTACAGTAGACCATATATGAAGAAATGAATAATCGATCATTGGTGAACTAAAGTTATATATTTATTAAATAAAGCTAAATTCTAAAAGCACAGCACAATGTCTATAGAGTAACTGGGAAAACAATAAGTGTCAGTCTAAAATTGATGAGAACTCCGATTAGTTTGCTACAAATGTTTGTAATCAGTTTGTGATTGTAACAAACATATCCTTTTTAAAAGTTCTATTATGAAGTGTTTACAAACTACATGAGTACCAGTGATGACGAGAATTGGGATATTTAGGGCTTAGGGTAGAAGTGTTGAAAGTAGCATAGAAGGAGCTCTTAAAATATAATGATCTTATTATGTGGCAAAAAAGCCAGCAACTGGTCAGGGTGAGGCAACAAAAGTAACGTTTAAGCCTTATGAAGAGAAGGTGTCCTGCAGGTACTCTGGGTCCCCTTTTCTAGTATTCAGACCTTGTGGTCAATGACGTCTTCAATGATGTTTTGCCTGATGGCATCATCACTTTGTTCATATATGATCTACTGTAGGAGACCGTTTGAGTTTTAGTATAGGGGGAAATTAAAAGTTACGTTTTGACCTGTTCTGAGTGACATGCACTCACATAGGACTATTAATACAATTTTGTTAACTGATTCTCTGTTCTGAGGTACGCGCCTCAATTAAGGGATTGTCTGGTGTTTTTTGATGTGTGAGTTCAGAAACTTCTCTTAAAGCTGAATCCTGAGGTTGCACCCTTCATAGTTTAACTACCCAATTTAGACATTAAAGTAGAGCGAGGTATTTCTCAATTTTTTGCATGACTGTGATATGTTTAATAGGCTAAAACTAGGTGATTTTGTTTAAGCCAAATAAGTATAAGCATTTTAACTAACTTTTACATCGTTTACCAAGTACTTTAGTTACTAGACTGTAAGCTTCTCAGAGCAGGGACTCCTCTTCCGAATTGTTACTTTTATGTCTGAAGCACTTATTCCCATGATCGGTTATTTGTATTATTTGTTATTTATATGATTGTCACGTGTATTACTACTGTGAAGCGATATGTACATTAATGGTGCTATATAAATAAACACATACAGTATATACATACATATTAAGCACCTTCCCAAATACTCCTGTATACAACCCATTGAATGATACCTGTGCACAAAAAGGAACACACCTGAGATACACGTACATGGGATGTATGCTAATTTGGATATGCAAAGTATATGTAAATGACTTAAATTAGCACATATCACAGGTATCTCAGACTGAATCTCTCTCCCAGTTTTTTTACGGTTTAGCCCTATGGGGTTATTTACTAGGGCATTCTGCCACAAAACTGATGCAAAAGAATTGCACCCGATCTATCAAAGGAAATAATCCAATTGCTTTTAACTGGACATTCCATTGATAAATATTGGGCTGTTTTTGCACTGGTTCACTCTCAGTTTTACAAATAGACCAAATAGACGCCTACAGATGTAGCCCAATGTTATTGCACCCGCTGGAGCGCTCCTTGTGGATGAAATAGCATGGAAGTCTCCCAACTCCTCGTAGCGCACGGCTCATTAAAAATAATGGTCGCTTATCCCTCTGGTACTTTGTTTATGTCTTTCTCCTGCATGGCAGCTGTTGCAATAACATTGGCTACATTTTATGTATGAAGGCAAAACTGGTGCAATATTGGGCTATAAGCAGCACCAGAAATACCAATATAGGTATATTTTTGCATCATATGCCTAGCACAGTCCATTTCGGGGCACCCCAAAAAAAATTAAATAACTATTTTTCCCAGATAATAGTGCAGATTGAGAAATGTCAGGTTTTGTACAAAGGTGCACACCAGTGCAATGTCAGAATATATTTCTGTGCACCAATTTTGCACCAAAAATACATTTTTTTACGCTTAATACACAGGCCAATTAAAGTTGCATATTCCACACAAAAAAATGGAAAAAAAGTAAGGCAATGAATTTGTAAAACCTCATTTAACTATTGTATATTAGTCATACCTGTCTTTGTAAATGTAAAGCAGCAATGCTTTAATTCACAAGACAATTTGGCTACAGCACAACTATAGGCTGAAAAATGTTTGATTAAAAGGATTCCTAAATTTGCTCTTTCATATACAGTAGGTAAAATGGTACTTAAAGTGTGTATTCATGTGAAAGCTTAGTGTAACATTTATAAAATGATAGAGTTTGTTTCTATCTTAAAATATTCAGTATTAATGAAAAATGAAAGCATGTTAACAGCCACGTTCACTGATGTAGAAAAATATGAATGTGAATATTGAATGTGCCATAGCATTGCAGTTTTCAGCCCCAGGAGTTAAACAGGTTCAAGTGACAAACCAGCAGGCTGTTGGCTGTTACACAGTACAAATGAATATAATGGAACACTGCCTTGCAAAAAATACTTGTGTACAATTGATGTGTAAAAATAATAATTTAAGAAGCAATCTATGCTTGCATGTTATTTTTTTTTCATTTATATGTTAATACAGAAACAGTTGCACATGCGCTGATTTCCTGAACCCCAGATGTATCAACTTGTAAAAAGTATCCTCTGCTGCTCCATATTCTCCCGAGATCACCTGGGCAAACTTGAACAAGGAAAAAACTAAAAAGGTCCTGGATCACTACCAGCTTTGCCTCCGAGTGCAGGCCGATGTGTTCACCTGTGCCTACTCATGTAATCCTAGATGTGCATTTTGGTATTACTACTTTCTATAGAAAGATTGTTTTTATACTTACTGTACACGTTTCCCCTAATTTCTTGTTTTTTTTCTATGTTAATAAAAACACTTTGTACGCAGATGGCTGACTACACATTTTTTATCAAGATCTTTAATTGCTGGCTACAGAAGCGGTAAACTGAGACTTCCAGCCCTTTCACTGGATACTGCCAAGATCTCGAAGATGGTTCTGGGTAAATGAAAACTAAGCAAACTCTAAGATTCAGGTGCCTAACATACCCCAATACAGTATTATTGTTTATCCTAACTTGCCACCTTTATTTTCATGTTGATTCTATTAGTTTAACAAATAAATATTTAACTAAATAGAAATAGAATTGCAGTCTCTTTTAAAAGTAGAGCAGCACAATTAATTGAAATGTGCCATTTCTGGTCAATTATCAATTTTCGAGGAATTGCTATATACAATATAATATAGTTTCAATCACTGTAACTTTAGTATTGCTGTAGCATACTTTCTTCATCTAAGTGTAAACCACCATATAGACCCTATTGAAAACACTGAGGGAAATATTTTTTTATGTCAACTCAAAATTGTATTTATTTTGTGGGGGGAAGGTAGGGGGATACAGAAATAATATAAGGAAAGAGGGAAAGGGTAATAGATACACATGAGTATAATGGGTAACATAACAGATTATGGGTATATTATGGTACCCATAACAGGCATTTCAACATAGGAATCTTGAGTTCACTGGAGGCCATCCGTGAATCACGGTGTCGGGGGCCACGGACCTCACACATGGCCCCAGATATTTGTAAATTTTGTTTGTTCATCCTCAAGAAGGCTCGTTAGCTTTTCCATAACCATTATATCATTGATTTTGTTAAGGACTGCCTTAATTGTTGGTGGATTCACTTGTTTCCAGTTGCTAGCAATTTTGTTCTGGCAGCAGAGAGAATATGTTTTATCAGAGCGTCTGCATTACGGTCTAAGTACTCAGCAGGACTGCTAATCAGTACTGATTCGATATTCCCTGGAGGGCAAAGCCCCACAACTTGGAGAATTAGTCTTTTGTTTTTTGTTCCAAAAAAACACTGATCCTAGGACACGTCCACTATATATGTTAGGGAAAAGGCATGTAATCGGGCCGGAGTGTAATACCATCTGTGTAATATTTTTAGATTAGTTTCTCTAATGGTGGACCACTTGGATGATTTAGCCATTGTCTCAACTACATCACCCCAAGCCTCTTCCTCCATTTCTGGCCCAATGTCTCTTTACCAATTGAGTGTAAGGGGCCTATTTTTAAAGCATTGCTAAGAGTAATTTTCTTGTAAAACTGGCACAAAGAATAGAAGCAATATAATGGGTCTTTGCACACCAATATATGAAACCGATTTAGATGTGTGTGCCATCAAAATGATGCTAGGGGGTGGAGTTAGTCATGGAGTTTGGAAGTTATTGGTGACGCATATATGCAACTGATGTATAATAATAAATTGTAAGCATTCATCACCTTTGTGTGCCATAAATGTGTCAAAATTGTAGGTCAAATATTTCTTGGTATTTCTGGGTCTTATTTATTATATCTTAAGAAATTGTTGTAACAGGTGACACACAATAGAAATTGTACCATTTTATCAGACGCAGTGCGTTATACTGCTCAATTTCTTGATATAGTACATATGATTTTTTTTCAAATAACTGTTTCTCTTTAAAGAAACTTGTGCACACATTTACAGTATGTTGTATGTAAAATAATATTTAGAGGATACATGTGCTAAAAACAATACATTTATGGGGGGTAAAAATATGTTAATATTAGTTTTTTGTATATTATATATATTTATATATTTGTATATATATATATATATATATATATATATATATATACACACACAAAAAACGAATATACTAATATATCAGAATAAGATCACAAGTGATCTGTACTACCGGCACAACACTAAGTTAGGGCAAAAGATAAATGTATTACATCCAGAATGCACACAAGGGCTTGTGTGCATTTTGGTTGTAATACAAGTAGCTTTTGCCTTAACTTAGTGTTGTGCCAGTAGTCTAGATCACTTGTGATCTTGCTATGACTATCCCTAATCTCCTTTACAGTGCACCATGACTGCCTCCTGGAAAGGCTCCTTACCCCGTGTGTGCGGTCATCTTGTGGATATATATACCACATAATAACAGTAATAATCCAAAAGGTTGGATAGGGTGCTACCGTTGATGTTCTAAACCAGGGGTTTGCAAACATTCCCTCCCCATCTGCTCGTGCCCCCCTCCTTATCTTGTCTCTGGCGACAAATTATGCTGTGAGGTCACGTGACATCACGTTGCCATGGCGACGCATCGCCGAAGACAAGCTAAGTGACATTTCAGAGGCCTCACACAATCCCCGGGCATTCAATTTAAATGTCTTGGGAAAGAGCGCGGGGCCTCTGTAACTGCTGCGCCCCCCCTGGAAAATGTTGCACCCCCCTGCGTGGCGTGCCCCCCAGTTTGCACACCCTTGTTCTAAACTGTACTACTGTAATTAGAAAGGTAAAAAAAAATCAGGTACACCAAATAGTACACTAAATGTGTCTTTGAAAGCTCAACGTTTTGGCTTCCCAATGAAGCCTTTTTCAAGAGCTCCTGAAAAAGGCTCCTTTGGGAAGCCGAAATGTTGAGCTATCAAAGACACATTTATTGCACCATTTGGTGTGCCTGCTCTTTTAACTCTCTCTCTCTCTCTCTCTCTCTCTCTCTCTCTCTCTCTCTCTCTCTCTCTCTCTCTCTCTCTCTCTCTCTCTCTCTCTCTCTCTCTATATATATATATATATATATATATATATATATATATATGAAGAATATCACTTGTGAGCACATTCACATGTCTTAGACAGGTCTGCAACCCTGCCTTTCAACGATTATCACCTAGCATACAGTGCTCCCACTGCAGCAAGGAATTCTGGGAAATTACATGCAAATGAGCACACAACGTGTCGCCTTTTGCCTGGAATATCCATAAACATGGACACATTTGGTGCTTATTTGCATGTCATTTCCCAGAATCCCTTGCTGCAGTGGGAGCACTGTATGCTAGGTGATAATGGTTGAAAGGCAGGGTTGCAGACCTGTCTAAGACATGTGAATGTGCTCACAAGTGATATTCTTTATTGGCTATATGCTAATGGTGGAGGTTTTTTGTTGCCTTTTTCACCCACCATAACTTAAAATGTAACGGTATATATATATACATATATATATATATATATATATATATATATATATATATATATATATATATATTATATATATATATATATATATATATATATATTTATATATTTATATATATAGTGCAGAATAAATGAGTTCTTCAGTATTAGGTGATACCTTTTTTATTGGACTAACAATTTATGTCATAGGACAAGCTTTCGAGAGTTCTCCTCTCTTCTTCAGGTCAAGCAATACTTTCTGCTATAGATATATATATATATAGTTATAGTTATATAGTACATTACATTCTTTTTTAGATATTACAATTAAATCCCATGCATGTATATAAGTATTCTGCAAAACACATACTGTAGGAGCAATACTGGATTACAACTTTGATAAATATGCAATATACAGCATATTGTACATTTTCTTAATTCATAGGCCTGATTAAAAACAGGATGTGTGTAAATGAAAACAAATTTTTGCACACAGAATTAACATTTAAAAATCAAAATTCAAGCCTCTGTTTCTTCAAAATGCATGCAGCTGTTGACTTGTATGCTTAAACTTATTCCTTAGACTTGTTATACTGTAATTACAATCATTTTTACATAACTGAACAAAAAGTATACACAATATATTATTTTAATAATGCACTTCTGGCATGTTGGTAAATTAGAATTGTTAAACTTGTTTTATATCATATATTGTTTCCTACCTACCCATTCATTGTTTGCACAATTTACCTAGTTACTACTTTGTATGATTTAGGATGGCTTCCCCCGGCCCCCACCCCTATGTCATTTTTACATATGTAGACTGTATGAACCATTTTATCCTTTCTTTACTCCTGTATGCTTGTCTACACCACCTGTACTGAAATACAGTCCTATGCATCCATCAACCTACAATATCAGTAATTTTCACATATATTCCCCATGTCTACTACTTAATGCAAATGCACAGATGTTGTGTCAAATAACTTCCCTTTACATGAAAAGATCAAACAGTATGCTTTTTCTTTAAAATATCTTTCTTGTTCCACTAGCCTTATCAAGGTGACACATCTTCCCTTCTTATCCAGGTTAAAAAGATATTATGCTTATTTCTTTATGCTTAACTATGAGCACATTTTGAAAAAGTCAACAGAATTTTTGTTTATACTGTTTTCTTGTTCAGAAGCAGTTCTTGACAGATAATAGTCATCAAAAAAGCAAACATAAAGAATTTAGCTATATTTCAATGGCTGGGATATTTCATTTTCATAGAGAATTAAAAAAAATAGATATGGCAGGTTGTGCACAACAAAATATAATGTAATATAATGAGTCTCACCTCAACAGGAGTAGTAGTTTCACTTTTCAAAATGATCAGGTTTTGTACACTCTGTCCACTCTGCCCCGTCAGATGTCTGTCTGCAATCACTGCATGAGGACCAGGTCCAGCTGGACCACCAGTGTTATAAAACATGAATGTGTCACTTCCAGATCCTGCTGTCAAGCAGGCCTTGTAGCAGTAAGTCTTTGTAAGTGATCCATTTCCCCTAACTTCAATAAAATGAGGCTGCACTTTCAAACCATGGGGTAGTCTAGTTTCAATGTTGTTGTTTGCTTGTTTATACATGTCTGCAGGGTTCTGTTTTCTAAATCCACAGACACCTGCAGAACAAGAGTCACAACACATGCTGCACCTGTAGCACTTAATAACAGTCAGAACAATTATTGTCAAAAGGAATATGAAAGAAATTGAACTTAAAGCAATAATCAAGTAAATTGTAATTTCTGAATAGTTTGTTGTATTTTTCACATGTCTGCGTGTGTCAGGGATGATCTTTGAGACCCTGTCCACAACTGCCACGCTTATAGAAGTAGAAGAAGATAGAGGTGGTTGTCCATTGTCTGTTACAAGGATTGTCAAGTTGTAGTTACTAATACTGTCATCCCCAACTTTTCTTGTAGTCCTTATCTCCCCTGTGTGTAACTCCACGTTAAAAAGCTTTGGGTCTGAGGCTTTAGACAAGTAATAAAACAACCATGCATTTTGTCCTGAGTCAGCATCAATTGCAATGACTTTTGTAACTAGATAACCAACATTGGCTGTTCTAGGAATCATCTCCACTGATGCTGAACCGTTTGCAGTAGATGGATAGAGGATTGTTGGAGCATGATCATTTTGATCTACAACAAAAATATTCACAGTAGCAGAGCTGCTGAGTGGTGGGTTTCCAGCATCTTGTGCTTGAACAACAATTTGAAATTCCCTTAATTTTTCATAGTCAAATGACTGGACAGCATAAATAGTACCATTGTCAGATTTAATGGAAACATAATATGTGACAGGTAGCCCTTCAATATCTCTTTTAAGCAATAAATATGAAATAAATGAATTTTCATTGGAATCTGGATCCATTGCTTTTACTGAACACAGAGAAACACCAGGAGCATTGTTCTCCATGACATACACAGAATAGGATGATTCCTTAAACAATGGTGGGTTGTCATTTATGTCTGATATTTCTACTTGGATTGTTTTCTGAGAAGACAACGAAGGAGTCCCAGAATCTGTAGCTGTCACTGTGATATTGTATGAAGGACAATTTTCCCTGTCCAGTTTACCCTCAGTAACTAGTGTGTATGTATTTTTAAATGAGTTTAGCTTGAAGGGGTAGTTGGGTGGTATTGTGAGACTAACCTGTTTGTTCAGTCCTGAATCTTGATCGGTTACACTCATTAAAGCTACTACAGTGTCTGCCTGTGCATTTTCAGCAACTGGGGAGTACAGGGAAGTTACCACTATCTCTGGGGCATTGTCATTGGCATCAATTATCTCAACTAACACCTTGCAATGTCCTGCCATAGGTACAGAGCCCTTGTCAGTAGCTTGAACGTAAATTTCATATGCCGATGCTTTTTCATAATCCACTGTGGCATTAACCCGTACCTCTCCACTTTGGGGATCAATACGAAACAACTGCCTGACTTTCTGTGGAGTGTAACTGCTGAATGAATATGTGACTTCTCCATTTGACCCTTCATCTGGATCAGTGGCATTTAACTTAACCACTAAAGTGCCGGACGGTGCGTTCTCTTGCAGACTGACTTTGTAGGTAGATTTATCAAAAAACGGAGCATTGTCATTTGTGTCCATCACACGTACTGATATCTGGGCCGTGCCTGATTTTGCAGGGCTGCCACCATCCACAGCTGTGAGAACCAACTGATGGAGGGATTTCTGTTCCCTGTCTAAGGCTTTTTTCAGCACGATCTCAATCAGCTTACTATTTCCATTGAAGGTCTTTAAATCCAGTGCAAAATGATCATTGGCACTGAGCTTGTAAGTCTGAATAGAATTGGTTCCTATGTCAGGATCCTGCGCGCTCTCGACAGGAAAGCGCGCCCCCGGCACCGCCGACTCACTGATATCCAAATAATAATCATTCCTGGGGAATTTAGGGGCATTGTCATTAATATCTAATATCTCCACCTCCACGTTGTGCACCTCCACTGGGTTTCCTATCACCACCTCCAGGTTGATGACACAAGGGCTGCTGGGTTCGCACAGAGTTTCGCGGTCTATCGTCTGGTTGACGAACAAGACCCCGTTCTCCAGGTTCACATCGAAATACTGCCGGCTGTTGCCAGAGGTGATCCGGAACCCGCGGGAGGGTAACCGCTGGAGATCCAGACCCAGGTCGCTTACCACGTTCCCCACAAACGCCCCGTGATTCAGCTCCTCCCGCACCGAGTATCTGAGCTGCCCCCCTGCCACCAAACTCAGCAACGCTAGGAGCTGGGGAATCAGCCCTATGGTACACCTCCGGGTGGTAAAAGCCATTGCAGGTAAACAGCCGATCCCCCTCCCCAACCAGCCGGAATCTCACATCTTTTGCTATGTAACCCGCAGCGATGATTTAAAGGGCAGCAGGTTTACCATGTGTGGCCCGCATTCGTTGCAGGGTGGGATCCGGTGGGGTGTGAAGGTGGCTGCCGCCCCAACAAATCCATGTCTTCAATGTGTTGAGGGAGGGGGGGGGGGGTCTCTCCCTGGTAGGCCTGTCAAATCCCTCCCGCCCCGGATCGCTGGGCTTCAGCACCGCTTGCTTCAGCTGCTCTGGTTGCGTTTAGTTCTTGTCTCAGCCCGGGGGAGGGGCGCTAAGCCGAGGCTGGCTTCGTTTCAGCACCTTGGGACGTGGACAGCGGCAACGATGCATTCACCCAGCATAGAGCAGGCGGATTACACGCACAGGAGCCCTGCATCAAGGGGGTCTACATAAACCCATTTGGAACTGCGGCTTGAGCTCCGGACCCAGCCCCTCGGTGCTTACTGACTATCTGCTTTCAGATCTTCAAAGCAGCAGTACATAAAAAAAAAAAAATACATGTCAGCAATACACTAGCACCCCTGGGCGCTGGAGCTCAGGTGCTGCTGACAATCTTCTTCCGGTAACACAATGAAGGGATACAGGAGACACCCACAATGTATAATCGCATGCTTGAGATCGGGCTGATTATTGCATCACATTTTTAATTTCAGCAGTAACAATTCAGCTGAGACTGACTGCCAGAGAGGAATGGTGGTTGCACATTCATTTAGAATGTTTTTTTTTTTCATCTAGTTTTTATATTCCTTATTGCTTCAAGCTAAAGCACCAATATACTGTAACTCCCGTGTGCAGTCTCACATTTACAAGTCTGCAGCCCTTGAACACCGCATTTCATACTGTAGGTTGCACCCTTAGCTGTTTGTACATTACAGGCTTTTTACAGAAAAAATAGAACAAGGAATAATTCTCAGAAAAAGATTACAATACAGATTTGTTTTTCAACTTAATATACCATATCTTTTTAGTATATCAATGAAACAGAAAATAGAAAAAAAATGTGAAAAAAGTTTTACATGGTTTTTTTACAGCTCACCCCCACATTATACTTCAAAATCTTTCAAAATATACAAACTTGCCACAAAAAGAACTCAAATATATTATACTTATTTAAATTGCATGCAATGTAAAATGCAATGTTATGACAAAAATAAATAACTACAATATATTGCACTTTCTCACTTATAGCAGTTTTTTTTACCTCTGTCACTTTTTTTATATTCCCATATATATGTAAATAATCATGATAGGCTATGCGTATATATGTAAATAATCTTGATAGGCTATGTGTTAAGAGTTTATGCATAGTCTGCATTTTATTCATTATGGTCAATTTAAAGTGATACCCATGGAGGAACGAAAATTACCAGTAATAGACCTGGAACCCTTACAGCAATAAAGTGTTGGAGTGGCATATAGGTGTCTTTTAGACAAAGAAGGGTAAGTAGCCTTTCTTGCATGTAGTAACAAGGGAGGGAGGGGGAGTAAGTGGTATGATACTTTTAACTGGACCAACAAGCAGTTGATATGTTACAAGCTATCAAACCTCTCTGGGTCCTTCATCGGATATATATAATGACACACAGGAATATCGCTCAACACTTAAATAGACTGTGTCCAGAACACCTGTATATAAGTCATATATTGTGTGACTAAACAGTGGTGCTAAAGGTTAAATAGATATGAAAACAACAGGGAGAAAGCAACCTTTAAATAGCACACAGACATGAATGAAAGTGTAACAAAAAAGAATTTTATTCAGGTGATTAAAACAGGGGATGAAATATAAAAGAAGAGGGGGGCTCAACACTACCTAGACATAATGGACCTGGAGGCAAGGGTCTAAGATAAAGATCCAAAGCAAGACATATACAGGGTGCAGGTGGCTTTGTGTAAGCACACCTGCGTGACAATAAACCTAACTGAGATCTTGTGACCACATGTAAAAATATTATGCCATATAATTTGATGCAATGGTTTACATGAATTGGGTACACAAGTATAAGGGGTAACAGAATGCAAAATACGTCACCACTCAGTAGGTAGATGTCACAGACAAAGGTAGGTCAGAACTCCATGTCAGATGAAAAAAGGTAGGGGCCCCCCTCAGCAAGACTCCCACTCCATCACGGCCATGCGTCATGCCGTTCGTGACGCGATGACGTGACACACAGACACACACAGTGAGACACACACACACACAGACACACAGACACACAGACACACACACACACACACTGTCACACACACAAACACTGATAGACAGAGATAGACAGAGACAGACAGAGACACACACACACACACACAGAGGTGTCAGTCCCGCACGGCGCCTTTCTCGGGTGCAGGCCCCGCCCCCCCGCAGTCCGAAGCGGCGCCATTCTTGGCCACATCTACAACCCCACAAACTTCAGATTTATATATTAAGATATACACACACACAGTGGTGTGAAAAAGAAAGTACACCCTCTTTGAATTCTATGGTTTTACATATCAGGACATAATAACAATCATCTGTTCCTTAGCAGATCTAAAAATTAGGTAAATACAACCTCAGATAAACAACAACCCCATCGCTGTCCCCATCAATTGCAAATAGTAGTTCTTTTCAAACTTAAAAATGTTTTTATGCAACACGATATCCGCAAGTAGAAGTAAAAATTCTGGCGGTGGACCTGTGTGTTCATCAAAATTGCTCTGTTGTTGTTGAATGGCCTCCATCCCCTCTATGTGTGTAATATTCGTATACAAACTGGCCACATCAAGTGTAAAACATATAGGACACCTGCAAGCTCATATTGAACCCCAAAAATAACCACAACATATATATATAAGCATATAAGTGTCACAGAGGAGTGCTACTGAGCATGGCAATATATATTTAAAACCAGAGACAGAACATGAAACACAGACAGAGCTCAGTGCACATCTTAGCTGATTGGAGAGTGGCGCTTCCTATCTTGTTGAAGCTCACCCCCTCCCACATTTAAATGGTTAAAAGCTCACTCCATAGCATCTCCCACTCTCAGGGGAACTTGCTTGCTTGCAGTATGATTGTGAGAAATCTAATACAAAGTGCTTTTCCTGGTAATGTACAGGTTAATAAAAGCTTCAATCAGACTTGGAACTATGCAACTAATTTTGACAGATTTATTATAAATAATTCTTCCTGGTAATGCAGAGGTTATTAAGAATTTATATTAGTGTTAGGGACCCTTGAGATGTGGTCTGCCATGTAGTGGCTCAGGGGCTTACAACACTTTGGCCAAAATGTTAAACTAAAAGACCATTTTATTTAATAGATATCTATACATATTTATTTAGGCACTGTACCGTGTATAAGTTTCACTGGATGTGCACTGAGCTCTGTCTGTGTTTCATGTTCTGTCTCTGGTTTTAAACACATCAAGTGTAACCAAGATGGTACTGTCCATATTGTGTGGCAAGGTGTCCAATTTATTGATGAGCCATCATGTCCCTAATGTAGGACTCCATTCTGATGACCAGAGGCCGCAGAAAAAAAGTCCAAAAACTGGGAGATGGGATGTAAACGATTTGTGCATATTGGGTAAAACATGTATGACTGGCATGATGGGGAAATCCTGGAAAAGGAACTTTGCTGTCTCTTCTGAGATCCATCTGTTATTTAAGGCCATGGTGATCACAGAATCAATCTCACTTTTGAAGGCTTGTGTTGGGTCCCCACTCAGTTTCTTATAATGTTTAGACACACCCAGCTGTCTCAGGATCTCATTCTTATAGTTGCTGTATGACAATTTCACGATGCCACATCCTTTATCAGCCACCCGGGTGATGATATCTTTGTTATTTTGGAGAGATTTAAGCGCACAGATCTCCTCTCCGCTGAAATTAGAGAATTTGGCCTTGTGATCCTAAAAAATGATCTGTGGAGGTCGTGTCCTGATTATCGGATAGATCTGTGTCACTGCTATTTCCTGCAATAGCTGCTCTTCTAGATCTTGAGAAGTTACTTCTCAGTTGCTTCCAGCTTTGTGATTGTTCATCCATGCCCAGGAGCCACCTGTAGACACGATGATCTTGATAGTCCACCATTACTGGCTTTAATTTCTCTTTCTTATATTTTATTAGAGTGTCACGTTAAGCATCAATGGAATTTTGAAGTTTCTCTATCCAATTGGTGCCTACATCAGTGATTAGTATCTGTCCGTGTTTGCCGTTGATCTCCTCAATGTCTTTTCTGATCTTGTTTAACTCCTTGCTAGATTTTTCTATGACAAGTATGGTTAAGTCAAATGAGCATTTGTTTAATATGCCGATCCATTTCTTACAAAATTCTGGGTCTGTCCTACCAATCGTGGGGTGGTTCTTAATACAGAACCTCCATGGTAGGCGTTTCTCCCTATGGTAATGGTACAGGGTAACCCCATGTAAGTAAAAATCGACTTCTCGTTTCTTGAGTTTCAATAGATCATTAAAGACATTGGAGGGTTTGGCTGGTCTAAAGACCGTATTCACAGCCACAGTTTCTGTATATCTAAACTTAGCAATCTCTTCTTCACTATATCCCAAGGTTTCAGAAATGGAGGAGAAAATGCCCGCAACATCAGGGAAGTCTTTCATGATGCAGTATTGTTTAAAAATATATGCTCGCTTCGCGAGTATGGATACTTATTCTGCTCTACAGACCGCCATAGTTGTGATGCGCTGATTCCCATTCCCATTCCCAGTAGGGGATGCGCTGATTCCCATTTCCCAGTAGGCAAACGGCAGCTCGCTCATGCGCCTGTCAGCACGTCCTGAACAGCAATACCGGCTCCCTACCTGTACTGAAGCATGTTCGCATGTTAGATCCTGTGAATTTAATCACTGGAAGCCGAGCTGAGCTTGGACCGGAGTGAGTAGGGACAGAAATTGCCTTGAGCTGGGAAGTTATTCTCAGTGCTGGCATACAACTACAGTACTGTTCTATAAGTGCAATACATTACAATATTGTTTTAACCAAAGTCCCAAATAAATCAAAGTCAAATAAATATATCAAAGTCAAAGTCAAATAAATGTATTTCACCATGATGCCCTTTCTTCTATTTTCTTAAGCACAATCCTGATTTCCACACCTCAGAATTCCACCTGGGCTGTAAGCTTGCCAAGTGTTAATCACTCTTTTTTTTCCCTGTACAGTATATTTTCTTATACGTAATGGCAGATAAAAAGAAAACTTGTAAATCTATTACTTTAGATATGAAGCTTAAAATGATTAAACTGTCTGATGAAGGTGTTTCTCAAGCTGAGATCGGCCGAAGGCTAGGTTTCACTCGGACTACCTTTAATACGGTAATGAAGAGTAAAGAAAAAATTATTGCAGAATTTGAGTGCTGCGCCAATATATCAACAATTAGAAAAAGGGATAGCATTGTTGCAGCCATGGAGAGACTTTTAATAATTTGGATAGAAAATCAGACTACACGCCATGTTCCTTTAAACCAGGCATTTATTCAAAGTAAAACCTTAAGCCTATTCAATAACCTGAAGGCTAAGAAAGGTGAGACAGCGAAGGATGCAGAATTTGTTGCAAGCCATGGATGGTTTGATAGGTTCAAGAAGAGGTCTAACATACATAACATCAAAGTGCATGGAGAGGCAGTGGCTGCAAATACTGAGGTTGCTTAAAGCTATCCACGCGACCTTGCCAAAATAATTGATGACAAAGGCTACCTACAGTAAAGGATCAAATTTTTAATGTGGATGAGACTGGTCTGTTCTGGAAAAAGATGCCTGCAAGAACCTTCATTGCAATAGAGAAGAAAACAAGGCCTGATTACAAGCCAGCTAAAGATAGAATAACAAAAGTAAGATGCATGGTGCTAAGAACTGAATACAGCTGTGGAGATAATGAGATGTGATAATGATGAATCCTATATGAGGTCTGGGATATGTTCTTGATTGTAGGGAGGGTACTGGGTGTGGTATCCTAGTTGGTAAACCAATGTCGATGGCACTCAAATTGTCCAGGAACCCAAAGGCTGAAGATCACCCTAATAAACAGTACCCTAATCCCCTTGAATGAATGTGTAACCATGTAGCAAGCAAAAACTAACGAATCTGCTCCAGCATCCATGTTGATCCCAAAAGACCTTCCAGGTGTGCCTCCATCCTTGGAGATAGATAACAAAGGGAGAGAAAAATGGCAGAGCACAACCGGAACCATCCAGAAAGAATTTAGGAGGAAAGTGCGTAATCCATAAAAAAATATTTAATAGTCAAGGAAAAAAGGGGCAAGGCATTACCCCACCAACATTGTTTCATGCTTCACAGAGCAATTTATCAAAGCATACACATCCCATCATCATTAGCATATTTAAAGGTTAAAAAATAATTGGCTTACCAATCCTGAATCATATCTGGGATCCTCCCTCTTATGTAGTTGATAAGGATCAGATGTGCAGTCACCTGGGCACGTGCACGCTCCCCCACGCGCAGCCCCCACCTCCCACACACATCCCAGGGCCAGCATAGGGAGGAAGCCGAGCTGACACGCGCTCGCGCAGGATCTGCAGTGGCCCCATCTCCATGGCCTCATCTCCATGGCCTCATCTCCATGGCCTCATCTCCATGGTAGCCATCGGGTGTGCCTAAGAAGTGGAGGCGCGCGCGCCCATCAACATCATTGTTAGGTTGCAATGCTTCTGGTACCTTAAAGCTAAAGCCTATGCTAATTTATCGTTGACAAAACCCTAGAGTTTTAAAGAACTAGGTTAAAACCAGACTTCCAGTGCATTGGATGTCTGTAACGCGTAGCTCACCACAAACGAAGCGCAACCGTGGTGCTGAGGTAGGGAATTGAGTAACGTCAACCCACAGCCACGTGGGCGCGCCTAGGATGTAGATTAGTCGTGCGAGACAGGTCAGGATTGGAGATGTAAGAGTATTGAGGGTACTTGCCAAATCAGTACAGGAGAGTTGTGGATTGTCGGGGGTGCGTAGCCAAGTTCAGGATTGGAGAGTAGCAGATCGTCGGGATACGTAGCCAAGGTCAGGACTGGAGACAGGAGACTGGTCATTTGTAGCTGGATCAGGAGAGGAGAGGTGCGGAGTCCAACGAGAGAAGCATGGTCAGGCAACAACAGGGTAACAGGCTAGGCAAGGTCACAGGAACTAGCAACCAGCAGCAAGGCACGGCATCACACTAGACTATTCTCAGCAATGAGAGTCAGCAACAAGAAGGTATATAAAGGAAGATCCTCCAATGGTCAGCCAGGGCGGAACCAGGAAACTGAATCCTATAGGATGCTGGTGCACACAGGTGTGCCCTATGATGCAGTCTGATCAGGAAGGGAGGCGGGACTGAGGGTGCGCCGACCTGTGCGTGTCTCAGAGGTCAGGGGGCGGAGCCTGGTGTGCAAGACACTCCCACGCCGGTCCTGTCCGTCAGCAGGGGCAGGGACTGGGGCTTACCTCAGAGGGGAGGCTGGACGAGCTCCAGCGCCGAGCGCCAGAGCAGGAGGCAGAGCCAGGACCCATGAACGGGCAGACAGATCGCGCAAGATCCGTGTGCACGCATAGCAGGACCGCACAATTGCGCTTCCAGATAGTCTGACACCGCAGCAGGTTTGAGTTGAGGAGACGTCTTCGGCCGCCAGGATGGCGAATCCTCACAATGTCTAATAGAAAAGCCAGCAAAAGATAGAATAACACTTCTGTTAGGTGGCAATTCTTCTGGTACCTTAAAGGTAAAGCCTATGCTAATTTATCATTGGCAAAACCCTAGAGCTTTAAAGAAATACGTTAAAAGTAGACTTCCAGTGCATTGGATGTCTAATAGAAAAGCATGGGTGACTGCAGCCCTTTTCGAAGACTGGTTTGACACCTGCTTTGTACCTGAGGTGAAAGCTTATTAGAGGGACAACAATATCCCTTTCAGAATTGTGCTCCTTGTAGACAAAGCTCCTGGCCACCCTCAAACCTAAGGTTAGCTGAACCCTAACATTCATGTTGAATTCCTACCACCGAATACCACCTCAATACTGCAGCCCATGGATCAATGTGTCATAGCCACCTTCAAGTTGAACTACTTAAACAGAACATTCATTAACTGTATTACAGCAATAGACAGTGAAGAGGGAACAGGACAAGAAGTCCTAAAGAAATTCGGGGAAAAGCTACAATATCTTGGATTGCATCAAAACTGTAAGAGATGCTTGGAAAGACATAAAGGAAACAACAATGAAAAGAGCCTGGAAAAAAATATGCCCACACTTAGTTGATGATTTCGAAGGCTTTGGATATTCTGATTCTGAAGATAATGTTACAGAGAATATTGCTGGAAGTGGAGGCAGAAGTGGTTGCTGAACTTCTGGCATCCCATTCTGAGCCCCTCAGCAATGAAGATCTTCTGGAACTTGAAGAGGAGAGATGTGGGATGAGGTTGAGACTATCGAACAGCCTAACTTCAAGGCCTTGAAGGCCTAACTTCAAAAATTCTCTTTGAAGCTTTCCGTCATCTTGATAGCACCATGGCCCTTTTTGAAAGCATGATAGGGACTTTGAAAGAATCATTTCGGGGGGTTATGCCTGTTACAAAGACATACAGTACACAGAGAAAATAAAAGAGCTACAGTTCAAACCTCCTTAGACATCTACTTTCCTAAAAGGTCAGCAGCACCCAGTCAATCTCCCAGACCATCAACATCCACTGAAAGTCTATCTCGAGCATCAACATCAGCCCCAAGCCTTACTCCTACTATTATTTCTACTTCAAGTAGTCCATCCAAATCGCCAGAAAGAAAGTGTCTAGCCCTTGATGATTTGACTTACGAAATACAGTAGAAGATATGCCCTGTCCTTCATCCTTCCTACACAATTTTTACATAATTTTTCATTCATCCATTTTGCATCTGCCAGCCCTATTAAGATAAATCAGCTGATATTAAAGATTTTCTTTCAATAAAGCCTACTAAATCTATTTTGGTTACAAAACCATTATTTACATCAGTTATGCCCGTATATAACGATTGCAGTACAGTACATGCATCGATAAGTGAAAAAAAGGTAATGCTTCACTTTAAGTAAATTTTCGCTTTAAACATACGCTCTGGACGCATTGCGCACATTAATGTGGGGTATGCCTGTATGTCTCTGCTGATGCTGGGGACAGCACTACAATAAATTATGTAGCAATAGATACTATACGGATATAAATAAACTGGGATATGTTAGATCAACATATAAGTGGCCTACATTTGACATTTTTGCATGCTGTTTTAGTTTTGATGTGACTGCTATTCTTTTCATTGCCTTTTTTTGCTTTATTATTTATCCCTTCTTTATTGCGTATCTAATTATCCTCCCAACATATTATATTATACTGTGTTTAATTGGTTCCCTACCAGTTTCCTGAGAAATTACTGAAGCAGACAAAATCACCGCATTTAACTAGAATTGTCAGAAACTGGAATTGAGGCAGCCACAGATAAGTGGTTGCTTGCTTTAGTCACCACGTCAGCAAGATCTTCTAGTCATATAACTCAAGCATATTTAAAACTTTTAGGCCCTAGATCCAAAATGCTTTGTTAAGTCACTTAACGTGACATTAACCTTATTGAACGTCACTTTAACACTAATGGTGTATCTTCAAAGGATAACAACGTAATGTTGTCATGTGACATAGTTACATAGTAGTTACATAGTTATATAGTTACATAGTAGATGAGGCATATATCAAAAGACATATATCCATTAAGATCTACATATACTAAATTTAGATGACAGATACTTATCCTATATTTGTATTTACAGTATTTTGATCCAGAGTATGGCAAACAAAAAAAAACTGCAGAGAAAGATCATCCAATGCTGTCTCATAAGTGGAAAATCATTTTCCTTCCTGACTCCAAATAATAGCAATCAGATTTCTCCCTGGATCAACATCCTCTCCTGAGGTTCTCTCCCGTAACAAGGATTGGGCCGTTATTAATAATAAGATGCAAATCATATGCAAGTGTGGCGTTATCATAATATTTCATATACCTGTATACTAAAATCTTTTAAAGTTAACAAGGGGACTTACCGTTACATTAGTTATACCGTGAGGTGGCTGCAGGCTTATAATGCTTTGGCCAAATGGTTTAACTAAATGACCCTTATTCATGAGAATACTAACATAGAAGTATTTAACTATATATTTTGTTACATTGGATGTAGCATTGGGTGTCTTTTGTCTTTTATTAGTCGTCATGCCTGAACTTAGCGTTACTCACATCCTGATCCTGAAATTGATCTTCTACAATTTCTGGATTGTTGTAACGCCACAGTTAGGCATACGTTAACCAACATACAATTATTTTCCCCACTATTTCCCTCTCCTTTCTTCTTTCTTAGCTTGGGATAAAGGTCTATTTGAAGTTTCTGGATTGGATTAATCCTAAAACATACTTAGCATCATGTTATTGGAAGATAAAGCAACGTTATGCTATAATAATGTGACATTAAGGTGGAATAGCCATTATTTTTTATTATAATTAGTTTTGAGGATACACTTTAATTTCAGGGAACATAACATCCATACATGGTTCAGGAAAGGTCATGTTATAATTCCTGATTTAATAGAGTTTGTGGTTTGCCCCTTAGTTTTGCGGTCAGCTGTGGAAGCCAGATATCTGGAAGAATAAAGCAGGGTCCATATAAAGAACCACTAAAATCATGGAGGGTTTGTATCAAACAGGCTAAAATTAAATATTTCAGAAGGTTAATTTGTACACTGTTAAATACAATTTCATGGGAAATAATTTCTAGTTTCAAAGCTATATGAGGAACCACATGAAAAAAACCATATTAAGGAACTAAAGGCATTGCTATACAGCCAATATCGTTGATGTACCAGGCACATTTGGAGCAAACTTGTCACAGATTGCATAATTTGCCTCTCTGAGTGTCAGTGTATCAAGATATTAGCTTCAGTTATTTTGCCATGTGCGTCAAATTGCGATTTTGGGGGTGTCAATATGAGGTGGTAGAGAAGAGTTACATGATGCATAAGACAGTTCTGCCAGTTAGTTCTGCCAAGTATAAATTGGCATAAACATAACAATTTGCATCACATGTGAAATCTATTAGGAGACAAACATGAGAGCTCTTCATAGATAAAATTATAGTATACAAAGTTTTCCAAGCCTCACAGATGTATTCTATATTGTCACCACAGTATACTTGAACAACAAGTGTGGTCACAGTATACTTGAAGAAGAAACGTTAGGTTTGAAGATCTTTGTAAACTATAATTTCATCTATGAAAAATGCTCCTGTTGGTTCCCTAAAAGGTATCAGAATGGACACCGAATCTGCATTACTCCCGAGCCAATATGGATACTAGAACTACATTAAAAAAATAGAACCATAAAACATTTTTCACATCCTACTAAAATACCATTAATTAAAAGATTTGTCTCTATCTAATTACTATTTTTTTTATAATCAAACATATTTAGGAAACACTAAACAATGGTTAATTTTTTCATAACATAACAGAAAAATCAGCAATAAAATGAAAATAGTCAAAAGGTTATTATCTCCAATAATTTAAAAAAAATCATGTGTGTGCCGAGCACGCGCATTTTAAGTGAAACTTCTTTGTCTTTTGTCACGGAAATTGTATTTGTGATGGTGATGTTTTTAATTAAAAATCAAAACACAATTTCAGTTCCAACACAAAGAAGTTTGACCCCGTGTTTTAGCTATTTGCACGTCTATATTTATAGTAACTGAATTCCTTGTGTCTGTATGTGTCAGTCAGTGTGTGAGTCAGTCAGTGTGTATGTGTATGTGTGTGTGTGTGTGTGTGTGTGTGCGTGTCTCTCTCTGAGTGTGGTGTACATGTCCCTCTATGTGTCGTGTTCTGCCCCCTCCCCCCCCCTCTCTCTCTCCTGACTCCCCACACCCGGCGGAGCTGCGGACACGGGGGACTCTGTCTGAGTCTCCTCCCCTGCCCCCTCTGCGGAGCTGCGGGCTGTGTGTCCTGCTGCAGCCAGCCCCCCCGCGGAGGTACGGGGACATTGGGATGGGGGGGTGCTCGGCAGCTCACTGGGGGGGATAGGCATATCAATCGGGGGAGCGGTGTTCGGCGCATCACTGGGGTGTGTGTGTGCCAGTCAGTGTATGTGTGTGTCGGTCAGTGTGTGTGTGTGTGTGTGTGTCAGTCTCTGTGTGTGTGTGTCAGTCCGTGTATGGTGTGTATGTCACTCTGTGCCCCCCCTCTTTCCTGACACCCCGCACCCCCGGCAGAGCTGCGGACACAGGGGGATCTGTCTGAGTCTCCTGAGCACAGACCCCTCCTCCGGAGATACACGACTGGAGCAGCCCCCATTCTCTATCCCTGGCGGAGCTGCGGACATGGCTGTGTGTCCTGCAGCAGCCAGGCCCCCGGCGGAGGTACGGGGCACTGAAGGGCACGCTCAGTGCTCTTCCTCCCCCTCTGGTGGTGCTACGGGGGATGCAGCATGCTCAACTACCCCTCCCCCCTCCCCTTTACCGGAGCAGGAGGCGACAGGGCACGGTAATGTACTTGTGTGCGCAATCAGCGGTCTTCCTTCCTCCTCCCCCCCTCCACTCCAATGTGTCTTGCATACCATATGGAATAATTGTTCTTGAAGTAAACAGCTAAAAAGCTTCTTTCTCCAATAGCTTTTTGTCTCTAAATCCACCCAGAAAACTGATACAGAATGTCTCATTTTATTAACAGATCTTACAGTTCTGGACAATGTAATCATAATTTTTAATGCAATTCACTAAACAAAATTATGCAGGGTAGGTGCATAACAACATTTGTCTTGGTTGTGGAAAAATGCTAATTTGTTGCAGGGTGTGATACCGCCTAATGGATCAATTGAGAGTTATTCATAGATGAAATGTGTACACATTTTTCAAAACATTTACAACTTCACATGTAGAAGACCCTTGCGCGGTTTGCAAATCATCATTTCGTCTATGAACAAGTTTAATTGTTGGGCCATTAAAAGGTAACACAACATTTGACAAAATATTAGAGAGAAATTGCAAGCAGAACAAATCTCATAAGAAAAGCTTCTTCAATGTAGAGATAGTAAAAACTAGGATGACATTTACTCATACTGTATGATCACATTTCAAAGACAATAATGTTGGATGACCAGAGCTTGCTAGAAATGAAGAAACATTGAGTAACATATTTCCTTTTTGCCAACACATGCGTCATGTAAAAAAAAAAAAAATTATATATACAGCTAAACCCCGTTATAACGCGCCTCGCTATACCGCGATTCGATTATAACGCGGTTTTCCCGTGGCTCCCGTTTAAAACGGGCACACACTGCACACACTCACTGCACACACACTGCTCATTGCTCACACTGCACACACACTGCACACTGCACACACACTGCACACTGCACACACACTGCTCATTGCACACACTGACACACTGCACACACACTGCACACTGCACACACACTGCTCATTGCTCACACTGCACACACTGACACACTGCTCATTGCTCACACTGCACACACACTGCTCACACTGACACACACTGCACACTGCACACACACTGCTCATTGCTCACACTGCACACACTGACACACTGCTCATTGCACACACTGACACACTGCACACACACTGCACACTGCACACACACTGCTCACACTGACACACACTACACACACACACACACACACACACACACACACACACACACACTATACATATACATAAATCAGCCTTACCTTGGGGATGATTAGTGAGGCATGTGGCTGCAGGGGGGGGGGGCGTGCCGGTGGGGGTGGTGCTGCGGTGGAGGGGGATGATGGCTGCGGGGGCCCCTGATGCTGCGGGGGCTGGTGGGATGGCCCGGTGCAGCGCAGGGGGGCATGGGGGGGGGGGGGCAGGACGACCCTGCGCTACGGCAGGGCCAGGGGGCCCTGTATTGCGGCGCGAGGGCCCTGTGCTGCGGCGGGGGGGAGCCGAACCGGAGGGGAATCCCCCCTCCCATCTCCTGTCACGCGGTGACAGAGGAAGCGGAAGCCGGAGGGGCATCCCCCCTCCCATCTCCTGTCACGCGGTGACAGGGGAAGCTGAAGCCGGAGGGGAATCCCCCCTCCCATCTCCTGTCCCGCGGTGACAGGGGAAGCTGAAGCCGGAGGGGAATCCCCCCTCCCATCTCCTGTCCCGCAGTGACAGGGGAAGCTGAAGCCGGAGGGGAATCCCCCCTCCCATCTCCTGTCACGCGGGGTAAATATGCATTGATGCGGCGGCCATTTTTTTTTTAAATTAGCGCGACCCCGTTAGTAACGCGGTGGTCTCGGGGTGGACACCGAGGACCGCGTTATAACGGGGTTTAGCTGTATATATGTATATATATATATATATATATATGTATATATATATATATATATACTGCTGCGGCAGCTTTTAATCTAACGCTTACCGGGAGCTGGCCAGGAGCGCTGCGGGTCCTCTGTTTAAAAACGGATTTTCCAGCTAGATAGCGCTAATGGCACTTACTATTGAAAGCGCCCGAGGTGCGGGAAAACCGGCCGGTTCTCAGCTGGAGACTGCCGTGCGCCGCCCGTGCTATTTTTAAAATGCGGGGGCAGCCGCATTAGGTTTAGCCTGGTCGCCACTGTGTTGGACTTCCCTCTCTCTCATGCTATTCGGGTCTGCCTCTCTTCCTCACTGTTGACAGCCTCTCTCTCGTGCCAGTCAGTGAGAGACCCTGCACGGAAAGTGAAGGAAGCCCACAACTGGAGAGTGCTGGGGGATCGGCGGCCAGACAAAGCAGTTGGGCCTGACCCAACATCAGGCCCAACATCTTTGCCCACCTGCCAGTTCTCTCATTGCAGCTGAGCCCCGGTTGTCCCAGCTGCAGCCCTCCCTCGCTGTCCCACTCTGAGCCTCTAACTCATGCCAGTGTGCGCCGACATCAGAGAGGCCTGGTGCGCACTGAGGTCAGAGAGAGTGAGGGAGAGCCGAGGCCCGGTGGCAATGAGAGGACCGGCAGCCAAGTAAACAAGTGTTTCTGGGCCCCCCGCAGCCACCAGGCCCGTGACATTTGTCCTGGCTCTTTCCCCATGCCGGCGGCCCTGCTTCCCAATCTAATGACTTGAACAATTCTTCAAGTGTTGCAGTGAAAACCTGTGGTGACATGATGTCTTCCTGCCACATTCCCTTGCTGATCCTTATCTTGCTTGTATCTTCATGTAATCTAATGGTTGCTGTGGCATTCTCATTTTGTATTCTTAATGCATCTAGGATCACTGAGGTGTAGACAGAATCAAATGCTTTTTCGTAATCTTGAATCCTAAAATGAGGTGTAGATTGTATTCATTACTCGGGAAATCACTTCTTGTATGATTTGGATGTGGTCCATTTGGTTGTTACCACTGCAAAATCCTGCTTGTTCTCTAGGCTTGAAAAAGTCTAGGGTCTGTTGTAGCCGATTAGTGAGATCTTTGTAAAAATCATGTAAGTGGAAGTAGATTGTCTGTAGTTCTTGAGGTCTTCTTTCTACTTCTTTCCCATTTTTCTTGTCAAGATTTCAGTTGTAATCCCATCTTCTTCAGGAGCCTATCCATTCTTCTTGATTTTTATTGCTTTTGACACTTCTTCTGGAAGGACACATGGTACATTATTGGTTGTTTCTTCTCGCTTGTCCTCTGCTGGATTATGCCCTTTGTTATCTGTGTTCACATACTATAACATATGGAACAAGTCCTCAACTCTCTTTATGATACTGTAAGTGTACCTACCGTCTTTTATGGTTGATCCATTGTCTTATTTGAGTGCAATTATTTGCTTGTTTCCAACCATAAGTCACTGCTTTGTTTTCTTAAAGCTTTTGTTATCTTCAATACTCTTCTTTACCACAGTGATATTGTCTTACATCTTCAGTTATACATTTGCGGATTATCTTGCACATCTCTGCATTTTCAATTCTTATTCTTGCATTTTGGGATTACCTCTTTTCTTGTCATCTCCTCGTTAATTGTTTTGTCTCGTCAGATATTTACTTATCCTGTTTTTTTGTTAGCTTTTCCTCCATTTATTTCTGGGATTTGAACTACAATCTTCATAAATTCTACATCTTCTTCAGGTCAGCAATACTTTATACTTTATACGATAATACTATAATAATACTATACTATAGTATTGCTTGACCTGAAGAATAGAGGAGAACTCTCGAAAGCTTGTCTTATGACATAAATTGTTAGTCCGATAAAAAAGGTATCACCTAATACTGAAGAACTCATTTATTCTGCACTATCGCAACTGGACTAACACGGCTATTTTCTGCTTTATATATATATATATATATATATATATATATAGGTATATGTATATGTATATATATGATCATCACCTTGACAAAGGTCCCGTTTGAGGACCGAAACGTTGGATATGATGTTTTGTTGAACAAATACATGATTTTTGATATTCATTTGGAGTCCTGCCTTTGATATTCGTCCACGTGCGGTATCGTATTGCCTATTTATTTGTACTCGATTTGCACCCATTCTTTCTATTCAGACGGAGTGCCTATGGTTCTTTATTACCTGCTATATATATATATATATATATATATATATATATATATAATCCAATGCACAGCCGGCACACCATATGCAAGTAAATAAGTTTTGGTGCTTATCCCATAAAGCAATAACAGACCATACGATACCGGTTGCAACACGACATCAAGGGACAGCACGCAGGTAAGTAAATCAAAAATGTTCTATATTTGATAGAAGACACAAAAACCGACGTTTCGGTCCCCCAGTGGGACCTTTCTCAAGGTCCGAAACCGAAACGTCGGTTTTTGTGTCTTCTATCAAATATAGAACATTTTTGATTTACTTACCTGCGTGCTGTCCCTTGATGTCGTGTTGCAACCGGTATCGTATGGTCTATATATATATATATATATATATATACTAGCTGATATACCCGGCGTTGCCCGGGCATGGAAGGGCAGGGGGCATGGAGTGGAAGGGGGGGGGGCAAAGGGCAGGGAGGGGGGGGGCAAAGGGCAGGGAGGGGGGGGGACTCAATCCCCCACACACACACACAATCCCCCCCCCACACACACACACACACAATCCCCCCCCCCCCACACATACACAATCCCCCCCCCACACAATCCCCCCCCACACACTATCACACAATCCCCACACTCAATCCCCCCCCCCCCCACACACACACACACAATCTCCCCCCACACACAATCCCCCCCACACACACACTCCCCCCCCACACACACACACACACACACACACTCAATCCCCCCACCCCCCACACACACACACACTCAATCCCCCCCACCCCCCACACACACACACTCAATCACTCCCCCCCCCACCACCACCACCAACACACACTTAATCAGTCCATAATTTCACCTGGGGGGGCGACATGCTCCGATTCCCCAACCCCCCATGCTGCTGAAAACGGGAAGCAGACAGGAAGAGAAGGAGGGGCTGTCTGTGTGCAGAGAGAAGCCCCGCCCCCTCTGCAAGACACAGACATAAAAGTAGCAGCACGGATCTTCTGGCCCCACCCCCTCTGCAAGACACAGACATAGGCCTCGTTCAGGGTGCCAGCTGCAGGAGTTGGAGGGAGGGCGGGAGGGCGGCAGTGCGGCAGTTTGCTGGGCGATCTGTGTTTATCCCCCAGCAGACTTTTCAGCGTTGAGGAGGGGGCGGGGTTACACACGGCAGGTTAAGTATCGAGGTTGCAGTCATTAAATCATTCTCAAAAATGATTTCATTGGCTGCCTAGGTCCCTGTGACGCTGCTGCAGCTCCAAAAAACGAAATTTTCATTTATTGAAACTGTAGTCAGCTTCAACTCCTGGCTTCGGAGATAGGGCAGTTGCTACCCTTACAACCAGTATTCAAATTGAATACTTTGTTTCTCACGGCAGCACGCACGGCAGCACGCCCTCCCTCCGAAGCCAGCACCCTGAACGAGGCCATAGAAGCAGCAGCACGGATCTTCTGGCCCCGCCCCCTCTGCAAGACACAGACATAGAAGCAGCAGCACGGAGCGCCCGTGCACAGCTCTGGCCGCCCCCAGGTTTCCCTGCAAGCTGCTCGCGCCCCCCCTACATAATCGTGCGCCCCCCCAAGGGGGCGCCCCCCCTACCTAGTGTGTGTGTGTGTGTGTGTGTGTGTTTGGCCCGTCACTTCGCCTCAGGCCAATGAGAGGTGTGGGGGGGCGGGCGGCCCAAGGGACCAATGAGATTTCCCCTAGGGACACCGGACATCCAGACAGGCATACAGTGCTTTCACTAATATAGTATAAGATATATATATACACACACACACACTCACAGACACATACATACACACATACATGACCAGAAGTGAAGAGATTGAAGTGCAAATTTTACTTGTAAATTAAGGTACTATTAAACCAACCCAGTGACGTGAAAAATGATTTTAATAAGAATAATATACATCAGGTAGTGCAGCTCGAATGAAAAATATACTTTTTCCAATCGTCTTTAGAATAGTTTGATACAGGATACAGAGTGCAAATGCAAATGCAAGAACAAAAAAGGGGAAAAAAATAGTGCAACACAGCAAAAAGCTTCAAAATATAGAAGTAGAAAAAGCCCACACTCATACTCACACGCTATGCATTAGAACAGGGGTGAGCAAACTGGGGAGTGTGAGATTATCTGCAGGGCGCAGAGTTTACAGAGGCCCTGCGTGCTTCCCGAAGGCACTTAAATTAAATGTGGGGAAGCTGCGAAGGCCTCTGGTAACCTCACATACTGTTACGCCGGTGCTGCCCGCAGACCAGACCCGTCCCCTGAGCTGAAGGGGGAAGTGGTAATACACGCACCCATAGCAAAGGGAGCGTGTCCGGACTGTGGTATAAAGTGTTGCCAGGCCAGGTGTAGTAAGGTAGACAATACTTGCCGGTACCGGTTGTAGAGATAGAGTGAAGAATGCCTTGCCGAGGTCAGGGAGTGGAGAGCGTAGATAGGTCGTAGTCCAAGCCGTGTTCAAGGGGTTACCAGAGTGAGCGTTGTCCAAGGAGTGCCGAGATCGAGACCCAGAGGGGGTAGTCGTACAAGCCGCGTCAGAACCTGTGAAAACACTGAGAGAATCCAGAAGTCCATACAGAGACTATGTCGAGCAAAGACTGAGAGCAGAGAGGAGCTAGATAAAGCAGGAAGGTCCAATTAGGAACGAAGGCGGGACAGGAAGAGCTACAGGGAGACACTGCAGATTGGTGCAGGCATAACAGGCCAGGTGAGTCTTGTTGGTAACCTGAGTATGCCCGTGCAGTGTGCGGGGGCGGAGCCTGAGGTCCGGGGGACGGGAAGAAAAGTGTGCAGAATGAGCGCGCTATGTAACGCGTGTACGTGCGTGGACCAAGCCAGTGGATGGTGCATGTGTGCGCGCGCCGGGCGTGGGCGCGCCCGGCGCTGAGCAGCGGAATCGCCGAGGGGAGTTATCCTGCGACGGCAGCAGGGGCGGGGAGCCGTGGAGGCTGGTAAGGCAGGATTGTTTTGTGTGTCCAGGGACTCTCTGAGGGGAGAGAGTGCTCTGTGTGGGGAGCGCGGAGAACGCTGATTCCTGACAGTACCCCCCTCTTCAGGAACGGCCTCAGGATTGTCCATGAACGGTTTCTCTGGAAACTTTTTCCTGAAGGACTTAAGAAGGGCCGGGGCATGAATGTCCTTTAAAGGTACCCAAGATCTCTCTTCAGGGCCAAAGCCCTTCCACAACACCAAGAACTGGAGCTGGCCCCTGGATAGGCGAGAATCCAAAAGAGAGTGAACTTCGTATTCCTCGTTATTTTGGACAGTAATGGGGTCCGGTTTATGAGTCTGATCCGGAAAGAAGTGACTGCTGATGAATGGTTTTAAGAGGGACACATGATAGGCATTGTATTGTATTGTATGTCTTTATTTATAAAGCCATTAATGTACATAGCGCTTAGGCATTGGGAATCTTCATACTGTGTGGTAGTTGGAGACAGAATGCCACAGGATTGATTTGTTCACAAATATGGAAGGGACCCAGGAACCTAGGTGCCAATTTTGGAGATGGTACCTTGAGGTGGATATTCTTAGGGGAGAGCCATACCAAATCCCCTGGCTTGTAACTGGGCACCGAACGACGACGACCGGCCTGTAGTTTCGATCTGCGGGAGGAGTCGAGAAGGGTAGACTGAATCCTGGACCATGCGGTTTGGAAGGAAGAAATGCGTTCATCTACAGCTGATACTCCAGAAGGAATGTTGGAGATGGGTAGACAGGGAGGGTGGACCCATAATTTATAAAGAAGGGCGACTCCCGGGTGGCTTTGTTTTTTTGCAGAATTGACAGCGTATTCTGCCCAAGGAAGGAGTTGAGCCCAATCATCTTGGGAATCGGATATGAAACATCTCAGGTATTTTTCCAGGGATTGATTGATTCTCTCTGTTTGTCCATTGGACTGTGGATGATAGGCGGAAGAAAAAGAAGAAGAGATGCCCAATCTCTTGGTGAAAGTTCTCCAAAATTTGGATACGAATTGAGAACCTCTGTCAGAAACAATGGACGAAGGAATCCCATGAATCCGGAAAATCTGCTCCATAAAGATATCATCCAAACGAAGGAGAGATGGAGCACAGCTGGAAACAAAATGAACTACTAGGAGAGTGGGACCCAGACAAAAAACACCTTTGACTTGTCCCCCCTGCAGAGCAGAGTCAACAATCTCAGCGAGTCAGAGAAAGATGCCTTACATAAACTTAAACTGAATAAAGATTTGATAATCAAAATGGCAGACAAGGGGGGTGCCGTAGTAGTGCAGAGTAGGACACAATATAGGGACGAGGCTATTCGTCAACTAATGGATCAATCTTCCTACTCTGTCCTGCGGGGGGACCCCACTCCAGGATTTTTACAACAACTAAGAGCACTCTTAGATGAGGGTTTACATTTGGGAGTAATTGATCACAAAGAGTGTGAGTTTTTGTTTCAGGCACAACCCATCATTCCTGTCTTCCACCATCTCCCAAAGGTCCATAAAACATTGGTCTCCCCACCTGGGAGGCCAATAGTTTCTAGCATTGGATCTTTGGGAGATGGTGTCTCTAGATACATAGATCATTATTTACAGGAATTTGTACATGCTTTACCATCTTACATCAGAGACAGCAATGACCTTCTGGAACAGTTAACCAATATTGAGTGGAAGGGGGGCCACATCTGGGTCACACTGGATGTGACCTCCCTATACACGGTTATAGAACATGACCATGGGATGGCGGCTGTCAGACATCACTTAGATCACTCCACACTGTCACTTACTCAAAACACTTTCATTCTAGATTGTATTCACTTTTTATTGACTCACAATTACTTTTTGTTTGATGGGTCTTTTTACCTCCAAACACGTGGAACCGCAATGGGTACCAGCTTTGCTCCCTCTTATGCCAACCTGTTCCTGGGTTGGTGGGAGTCGGTCCACGTGTTTGGAGCTAACAACCCCTATCGACATTTTATCACTTTTTATAGGCGGTTTATAGATGATTTAATTTTTATTTGGGATGGAGGGGTTGACTCACTTTTATTATTTATAGATCACCTCAACACAAACAATTTCAATTTAAAATTCACGTACACGTATGATTTTCATCATATACAATATTTGGATTTATTATTATTTATTAATATGGATATGATGATCTGCTCTGATGTATATAGAAAGGAAAATTCACGTAACACTTATTTGAGAGCTGACAGCTGCCATCCCAGGTCACTCTTAAATTCCATCCCAAAGGGACAATTAATTCGATTGCGACGAATATGTACTAATCATGAGGATTTTCTAATTCAATCTAATGAACTTCTAAATAGATTTGAAAAAAGAGGATATTCCAAAAACGTTCTCCAGAGGTCATTCGAGGAAGTTGCAGCAATGAATAGGGTTGAACTTTTGGATAAACAAAGAGAAAGAAAAACAAATAAAAACAATAACACTTGGGATAAAGATGGCCCTGTTTTTGTGACTCAGCATAACACACAAGTTAAAGAAATAAAAAACATAGTAAAAAAACACTGGAATGTTTTGTCAGCTGACCCTTTACTTAAAAAAGTACATTCTGAAGGCCCACGCTTTGTTTTCAAAAAGGCAAAAACAATTGCTAATTATGTAACTAGAAGCTTGTTTACCCCCACATGTATCACACATAGGGAAAATCTCCCAAAAGGATGCTTTAAGTGCCTTAATTGTATTTCATGTGGTTACATGGAGCCCTCATCCGAATTCACATCATTCAGCACGGGAAAGAAATTTCCTATCACCTCATTCATTAATTGTAATGCCACATTCATAGTCTATCTTTTGGACTGTGGATGTGGCAAACAATATGTCGGACGTACATCACGTACCTTGAAAACAAGGTTGAGGGAACATATTAGACTGATTAGACTTGGGGACCTAACCCATCCAGTGTCTCATCATTTCTCAACATGTAAAAAGGGAGACCTAAAACAACTTAAATATAGAGGAATAGAACACGTACCAAAATCTCTAAGGGGAGGAAACAGGCTAGAAACATTAGACAAAAGGGAACTTTACTGGATATTCACCTTAAACACCAGAATACCTCATGGTTTAAATACAGAGTGGGATCTGGGCCCATTTCTAACGTGATTTCCTCCCTATGCAATCCCTTTTTGGCAAACCTTCTCAGTATTAACCAAATAGAAAATCTAATTAACTTATGTATTAGTATACAATATTGGTCCTTGATATATGCAACTTCTTTACTTGATATAGCAATCTCGTTTCGGAGTCTGGTATTGAGAATCAAAATCCCTCCCCCCTTTTTTTGATTTGCAGACTCAATTTTGTCTTCCAGTTGATACAAGTCATATTAGGTTTAACTACATTAAGCACAATTATATTGTGAATATCTTTATTGATATTAATTGTTAACATTTATGTGAACATATGTAGACATAACAAATATATATATAGACTTGAACAACAATAAATCAAATAAAATAAAAATCGTAATGTAATACAAAGGGAACTAATTCGTGCACACAGATGCATATCATCCTCCATTTCATGTGCATCTATACTATCACTATAGATGAATCATTGGTATTGACACTCCATTAATATACAATAACAAATTCTAATGTTTTAGGTAATGTGCACTTAAATAAAAAAAAAATATATATATATATATGTATATACACAATATATCATTTGAAAAAATAAAATGCACCTGATCTTGCTCATTTAGTTTACATCTATGGAGTGTCATTTCAATGATTCACATACAAGATGCTTTTTTCATATCTGTTTTTAAAATTAACAATTTTAAACCATTACTATCATCACTGTGTCAGAATTAAATGGTTATCACCTTCTTATCAGTGTAATATATAATGTTGCTCGTGAATCCTCTTTTAAAGTAGTGTTGAATAAACCTTTTTTTTTTTTTTTTTTTTTTTTTTTTTTTTTAAGATTGTCCTGTTGTTATAGAGTAATAAAGTTTGAGGATTCAAATAGAGCATTTTAACCATGTATGAAATGTTTGATAAAGTTTTTGTTGACAGTAAAGTTTTGTTGAAGAGAAAAAAATCGGGAAAAACTTGTTTATACTCAAATTGCGCGCTGACGTCTCCAGTCCATGCCGCGCATGGCGCGTCACGTGTGATGCGGTCCCCGCGATGGATGGATGGCGGTTAGTGGCGGGAAATTAGAGTATATTAGGCAGGTTAGTAGTAGGCATCACTATGCACCTTGAGAAAGAGCCACCGGCTCGAAACGCGTTGGTGGGGGCCTGAGGGCTCCGTTTTTTGTATTTTTGCACTGATCCAATAAATTAACTTTTTTTATCTGGGTCCCACTCTCCTAGTAGTTCATTTTGTTTCCAGCTGTGCTCCATCTCTCCTTCGTTTGGATGTCCGGTCTTGTGGAGTAACGGCAGCACGCACCCATGGAGGAATTCCCACAAAAGACCCTACAAATGTGAGTCACTCCAACCTGTTTATTTGTATACACCTATACTTACCCAACCGATATTTATGTCTGGTCACTAGCCAGTGAAGGTCCCACATCATTGCAGTGGGATCTTTTCCAGCTAATCGGTATCTAGTGGAAGTGGTTTATTGCAAGGGTTGGAGTATTTTGGTCTGGACTATCTGGGACCTCCAGGGACACAATTTATATGCGTATAGTCTTGGGCTATTTAGCCAGTGGTTCATGTTGGAGCACCATACAGTTTCTTGTGACTGTCCATAAAGATATCAGCAAGGGCGGGGGAGGTTTATAATCCTTTAAGTGGAATAAAATGGAACATCTTCGAGAACCTGTCCACAACCACCAAGATAGTGTTCATTCCTCTGGACCTGGGCAACTCCACGATGAAGTCCATCAAAATGTGGGACCAGGGGAGGTCGGGAACTGGAAGAGGTAACAGAAAACCCTGAGGCTTTTGACGGAGAGTCTTGCTTTGAGCGCACGTGGGGCAGGCGCGGGTAAACTCCAGAATATCTTGAGACATCCTTGGCCACCAGAAATTCTGACGAATGAGATCAGTAGTCTTCTTAAAACCTGGATGTCCTGCAGATTTAGAGGAGTGACCCCAAGACAGGACCTCTGGAACAAATTTGGAAGGTACGAAGAGTTTGTTGTCGGGAACGACAAAGTCCTTGGAAATGCGTCTCTGGTAGTGCAAAATCTTGTCAAGATTCTTGAAAGAAGACGTGGCGAGAATCCTCTCTTGTGGAAGGATAGTCTCCAAAGGTTCCTCTGGTCTCTCTTCAGAAGAATGTATTCGGGAGAGTGCGTCTGCCTTTACGTTCTTGGTCCCGGGGATATAGGAAAGGTGAAAATCGAATCGAGAAAAAAAAAGAGCCCAACGAGCCTGTCGTGGACCAAGGCGTCGAACGTTTTCTATGTAAAGAAGGTTCTTGTGGTCCGTGAGAATAGTAAACGGCTCTTTCGACCCCTCCAGCAGGTGTCTCCACTCTTGAAGAGCCATCTTCACGGTCAGAAGTTCCCTGTTACCCACGTCATAGTTCCTCTCGGCGGATGAGAATTTCTTGGAAAAATATGCACAGAGATGTAACTTATCTTGAGGCATGGGTCTCTGAGAAAGAACGGCTCCAGCATCGCAATCAGAAGCGTCAACCTCCAGGACGAAGGGAAGTTCAATGTTGGGATGATGGAGAATAGGTGCGGATATAAAAGCTTCCTTGAGTGTCTCGAAGGCGGAGATGGCCTCGAATGACCAAGCAGAAGGATCAGCTCCTTTTTTGGTTAGCGCAGTGAGGGGTGCCACAATGGTAGAAAAACTCCGTATAAACTTACGATAGTAATTAGCGAACCCTAAAAAAGTTGTATGGCCTTGAGAGAATCGGGTCTTCGCCATTCAGTGACTGCTTGAAGTTTACCGGAGTCCATCATAAACCCCTCATCGGAAATTATGTACCCCAGGAACGGAGTAGAGGTCTGATGAAAGGTGCACTTCTCCAGTTTGGCGTACAAATGGTGTTCACGGAGACGGGAAAGGATGTAGGAGGTGTGGCATATATGGTCCTGGAGATCTTTGGAAAGACATCGTTGATGAAATCCTGGAAGACAGCGGGAGCATTACATAAGCCGAAAGGCATTACAAGGTACTCGTAGTGTCCACTACGCGTGTTGAAGGCCATTTTCCATTCATCCCCCTTCCTGATGCGCACCAGGTTATAGGCACCACGTAGATCCAACTTGGAAAAAATCTTGGCCCCCCTGTAATTTATCGAACAGTTCGGTAATAAAGGGAAGGGGGTAACGATTTTTAATAATTATGTGGTTCAAACCCCTGCAATCGATGCAAGGTCTCAACGACCCATCCTTTTTCTTGACGAAGAAAAACCCAGCCCCTGCTGGGGAATTGAAGTGACGAATAAAGCCTTTCTTGAGATTCTCCTGGATATATTCATCCATAGCGTGAGATTCTGGTAACGACAAGGGGTAGGTCTTGGACTTGGGTAGGGAGTAACCTGGAACCAGATCGATCAGACAATCGTAAGTCCTGTGTGGTAGCAAAAGGTCTGACTGAACCTTTTTGAAAACGTCTCGGAATTGGAGGTAAACAGAAGGTAGAATAACTTCGGGAACAGAGGTATTGGCCAGCAGTTGATGAGTCTCGCCTGACCTCGGCCTCCAGGAGATGGGAGCAGAGGAAGTCCAGTCAATGAGAGGATTGTTAAGCTAAAGCCAAGGAAGACCAAGCGTGATGGGTATCCCAGGAGCGTGAATGGCATCGAGAACTAAGATCTCCTTGTTCAGACGTGAGGACAGAAGCAAGGGGACCGTCTCTAAGGAGATGTGCGCCAGGGTAAGAGGACGTCCATCGATACCGACGAGTGCGATGGGAACATTCTTCCTCACGAGCGGTATGCAGTTTAACCTGGCGAATTCAAGGTCCACGAACTTTCCTCCAGTTCCTGAGTCAATGAAAGCGGCGGTAGAAGTCTGGAACTTATCGCCTGAAAGGGAGACTGGAAATGTAAGTTTCTTAGGGAGTTCACCTTTATGAAGGGGACGTGGAGACATTACACCCAGAGAGAGCCCCTCTGTACTCACTGGGTGTTCCCGTTTCCAGGACGCAGTGGACACTCCCGAACCAGATGCTCCATGGATCCGCAGTAGAAACACAATCCCCCGGCATGGCGGAACTGCCGTATCGGTGTGCGGATGCGTTGTACCCCAAATTGCATTGGCTCTGGCAACTCCAGTGCAGAACGAAGATGTGGTAGCACTTGGGGGAGCAGGAGTGCTGCTGGGAGTACTGGAGAACGGAACTTGAAAGTTATGGAAGCGAGTGCGCTGACGCTCTGAGCGGTGTACCTGGATACGTTGATCCACTCGGACGGCCAAATCAATGAGGACCTCCAATTGATCCGGCCTGGATTGGCAAGAGGGTTCATCTTTGATGGGATCTGCCAGGCCTTGCCAGAATACGGAGACGAGAGCCTCTTGTCCCCAGTTAGTCTCGGCTGCTAGAGTCCGGAATTCCACAGCATACTGTGTCACCATTTGCCGTCCCTGAGTGATCTGGAGAAGAGAAACAGATGCCATCTCCCGACGAGCGGGGAATCGAATACTGGTTGGAACTCGGCTTTAAATGCCGGGTAATCTTGGGTAAGGTCAGAACGTCGCTCCCAAACTGGGGAAGCCCAAGCCAGGGCGCTGCCAGTGAGGAGGTTATAAATGTAGGCTACCTTCTTGCGACCAGTATTGTAGAGATGGGGGGCCATTTCAAACTGCACCTCACACTGGTTTAGGAAACCCCTACATTCTTGCGGTTCACCTGCATAAGGCTTGGGGGGAGGAATCCTTACATCGGAGCTGCTAACTGCGCTTGCGGAGTGGGGGCTTACATCTGGTGAGGTCGCGGTCGGTACTCGGTCTGAGAGTACTGCGACCTGGCGTGTAAGTGCCACAATTTGATCCGCCATGGCCTGGTTTTGCTGAAGCAGATTGGAGAGAAACTGTTGAAGTTTGGTCTGGTCTGCGTCTTGTGGGCTCAACATAATGTTACGCCGGTGCTGCCCGCAGACCAGACCCGTCCCCTGAGCTGAAGGGGGAAGTGGTAATACACACACTCACAGCAAAGGGAGCGTGTCCGGAGTGTGGTATAAAGTGTTGCCAGGCCAGGTATAGTAAGGTAGACAATACTTGCCGGTACCGGTTGTAGAGATAGAGTGAAGAATGCCTTGCCGAGGTCAGGGAGTGGAGAGCGGAGATAGGTCGTTGTCCAAGCCGTGTTCAAGGGGTTACCAGAGTGAGCGTTGTCCAAGGAGTGCCGAGATCGAGACCCAGAGGGGGTAGTCGTACAAGCCGCATCAGAACCTGTGAAAACACTGAGAGAATCCAGAAGTACTTCCATATAGAGAATATGTCGAGCAAAGACTGAGAGCAGAGAGGAGCTAGATAAAGCAGGAAGGTCCAATTAGGAACGGAGGCGGGACAGGAAGAGCTACAGGGAGACACTGCAGATTGGTGCAGGCATAACAGGCCAGGTGAGTCTTGTTGGTAACCTGAGTATGCCCGTGCGGTGTGCGGGGGCGGAGCCTGAGGTCCGGGGGACGGGAAGAAGAGTGTGCAGAATGAGCGCGCTCCGTATCTCGTGTACGCGCATGGACCGAGCCAGTGGATGGTGCAGGTGTGCGTGCGGGAAGGCATGGGCGTGCCCGGCACTGAGCAGAGGAATCGCCGAGGGGAGTGATCCCGCGATGGCGGCAGGGGCGGGGAGCCGCGGAGGCCGGTAAGGCAGGATTGTTTTGTGTGTCCAGGGACTCCCTGAGGGGAGAGAGTGCTCTGTGTGGGGAGCGCGGAGAACGCTGATTCCTGACACATACCTTGGTTCAGCCGGCTTCTGGAGACGCATCACAATGGCAACGTGGCGTCAAATGATGCCGCTGGGTCATGTGATATTGTGTTGCTATGGCAACGTGACATCATGATGCCCAGACGCTGGGAACCAAGGTGGGGGGTCGCGCAGAGAGGTCAGCCGGCAGGGGGGCACAGGGGGAAAAGATTGCGCTCCCCTGCATTAGAATAAGGCGATAAAGAAGTTAAACTTCTTACGGTGTGACTGGAACCTCAGTATTGCAGTTATGGGATGGGGGTCAGAGATCCAGTGTAATATTAGACCTCAGATCCTCCGCTCATAGAAATAAGAGAAAAACAGACCATAGAACAGATATGCAATTTTCCAAAACAAACAAAAAAGAAAAAGACAATGCACTAACAAAGGGCACTATGTCTTAAGCATTAAGACCACCCTGGGTCCAGGAAGTGACACAGACGGGGCACACCAGCCTCACTCCTCTCTCACTCGATCCGTGGGGATGACTTCACTTCTGGAAGCGTCGCTGTCACCAACAGCCCCTGAGGAAGTTCCCATGGAGCGAAACGCATAGGGCAATGGAGCAGGACCAGGCCACCATGCAAAGCAAAGCACAAGCTGCAGGACCCCCACCCTATTCTTCCACTTCCCGGTGACAGCGACGCTTCCGGAAGTGAAAAAGTAAAAACAAGGGTAGTTTTTATTTTTTATTTTTTATATGCATTATTGTTTTTCTTCTTTAGTGTGGTACTAGTGTTTTTCTATTATTCTACCCTAAATAGTTAATTCACCACACCTCACCTATAGAATTGTGCGCACCTATTTTTTGTCTATCATTTACTGTGTAGGCAACAAGTCAGCGCCATATACTAGGTATCCAACGAAAACAGGTGCAATACTGAGATGTTAAGACCAACCAAAGTCACAATGGTAGCAGCAAGTTAAATGCAAAAACATAGAATGATAGAAAATACTTATCTAAGCTCCCAGAATAAAAATTAAAAATAAAAAGCCAAGGGAGGGGGGTAGCTGGTAAAAAGAATTAGTAACACTGGGGTAGGCAAACAAAACCAAAAAATTACAAAAACAGATAATCAGAGTATTGAAAAGGAAAACTAATACTAAAACATGGGGACAACATTTTGGGGGGAGAACCCCGCCTTCGGGCCAGTTCCAAACGATTCTAAACCACCGCAGTACTTCCCGTATTGGGTCGACTATGCGTATACCCAACTACTCATTACCAGATGGCAGGGATATCAGACAGAAAGACACTATGATCAGGAGCAAAATAGAAACGCCCGTCACTGGATCCAATCAGCAAAAAGTGCTGCCTATTTCCCCATAATCCAATACCTGAAAGACACTTGGGCCATTGAGCATGTCTAGCTGTAATACTATATATTATATAATCACATATATAATTTGTGTGCCTCATATTAAACTACTAAGGCCCATATTCTCACATCTCTGTAGAGTGACTTAACGTGATGTTAACCTTACGTGACATTATCTGTGTTAAAGTTAACACAGGGATTTTATATTTCATTAGCTAAGTCAAACTGAAACTTGGTGTTACTCCGATTCAGACCCCGAAATAGGTTTTTGCTGTATAGGGAGAGACGTGGAGAGAGAAATAGTGACGGGAACCCTCTATAATATTGTTTTCTATATAACTTTCATTTGTATGAATGTTTTACATCCCCATTTATAAAAAAAAAGTATAACATATTGTAAAGTACCAAGTGTGATGGAAAAGGGGCTCAGGGACCAGTAAAATAAATGTGAAGCCCGGTCCTTGGCCCCTGTCCATCTTTCCCTGGGGCTCATCTGGCCACCAGGCCCTGGGCTATCTTGTTATTACATGCCCAGTAACTAATTGCATCCTATGTAAAAATGTACACTTTATTCCTGTGTGTAATGTAACTGTAAGTATAAACTGGGATTTGTGTAACAGTAAAATAGAGCCGAAGTCTCTGGGCATGCAGGGCTGAGAAACCCTTTGTACAGCCCACGTGTTCAGATAAAATGGCTGCTGCTGTGTCGAGAGGGGGGAAAGGGCAGGGACAAATCAGAGCTTATCCAGGGATAAGGCCAGTGGGCCATCTGCCCAAATAGCAGAGCATTTGGTTGCCTCCCCAGCCAGAGCGAGGTGCCAGCCCATCGGGAGATATCCTGTTTGCCGGGGGAAAGCCATTGTCAAGTCCCACTGGTAGTCACTGCTCTGATTGGCCCGTTTAAACGTCCCTCCACAAACCCTTTAACTTTGTAAACACGCTCCCAGCTCTGATTGGCCAATGCAGACGAGCTCTCGGCTCCCTATTGATCCTTGAACAGTATTCGCGCTGTGATTGGTCGCCAGTCCATCTACCATTCTTTCCTATGGCAGCTGGGAAGCTATATAAGGGGAAACCGAACTGCGCTCGACATCCCATTCGGATCCTAACGTGTAGGTGATCTAAATGGTGTGCTCTTAGGCTTTGTCAGAGACACACAAAAACAAGGCTGAAAGCTTTGCCAGTGGGAAACTCAAAAGTGCTCTATGATACCGGACTGTACCTGAGCTGGAGTAGCAGAGAGCAGTACTTTTCAGCTGGACTTTTGAAAGTGCTCTGCTGAGAATTGTATCAGAGAGGCCTGAATGGTCCCTGCATCATTGGAGAGTTGAAACAAGCCTTGGGTATGCCTTTGATGTGGCGCACATCACCTACTGTAGTCAGCTAGGATTCCCCCATTGCGAGTATAGCTCTGATTGTTTTGTTTTTTTGTGCTTGCTGGCTCTGGCTTTGTCCTGTCTGGTGCCTTGATCCCTGGGTTATGTTCTGGTCTCCCGTGACACCAAGTATAAGCATTAGGCGCAGTAACAATAATAAGGAGAAATAAGAAGAACACTAATAACAACTAAGATGGTGCATGTTTTGTGCTCAAATCATATATAACTCTAAGACAAAAAAGGAACGTTCTACGACTAAAAACCATAGTCCTCATTCTCCTAATCTATCTATTCCTCTCCACAGCTTCTCTGAAATACATAATTCTTTGCTCTGTGAAAGCATATAGGAAACAAGCAGACACAGACAAGGCCTAAATAAAATAGACTTTCCTAAAACAGCAATGCTTTGAACACCATCTCACCGTTTTTGAAGATAAAAAGAATAGAGCTATGGTTTTACTGCCTGTGTATGAAATCTAGCTTGTACAAATGGGTACATTTATCGGCAAAATTTGAATTTGCAGCAAAAAAAGCATTTTTCAACGGTTGCCAAAATGTTAAATGCAAAAAAATTAAAACATTAAACAAATAATCATTTTTTTTTTAACTTTCATTTTAAACTGAACCCCCGCACCCCCCCCCCCCGCCCATAAGGTGCAAATATCGATGCTATAAAAGGCCTACTAATTCTCTCTAAGATATAGCTTTTTCCTGAAGGAGGCCTACAGACAGTGAAAAGCTGATGCATAATGGTGGATGAGGTATCCAGTACAAACCTAGACTAACGTTATTGGATTCCAAACCCAAAATGCAAATTCATTGAAGAATGCTGGAAAAACCCTGTGCCTGCAGGAATTATAGCACAGAACACAAATTTCCACATACACTGTAACACTGAGGCTATTTAGTATGCTTCTGTAGTATGAGTTACCGGGGTGAAAGCAGGGATTTATAACATTAACTAATTAAGAAAAAATGACAGCACAAAGTATTCCTATATATGACAGGGGAAAAAAACCTGAAAGGTCAACCTCTTCAGCTTGGATTATTCTCTACATTAATTCATACTACAAATGTCAAGTAATATGTCAACGGAAAGTAAGCAGAGGCAGGGAGATTGATCACTTCAGTCCTTTTTCATTCTGACAACAATTGCAGTGAAGTATTCTACTTCAGTTAAACAGAAACATATGTACCCTTGAGAAACAAAGAAAAGTCACCAAGCAAGATAGAAACATTTTCAGATACATTGGGACCTGTGCTCTAAGCGCTGATAAAAAAAAAATCGACGGGCTTTTTAAATCGCCATTTTTGACAGCGTTGCTATCACGGTATGCAGAAAGCCCAGAATACCTGTGATAGCAACATTTGCAAAACTGCCGAGTAGCCGGCGACGTGATGATCGTCTCTCTGAAAAGGGCTCGCCCGGCGAGTTCTTTCTGCTGCAGAGAGAGAGAGAGAGAGAGAGACGCCTCTCCCTGCGCAAATCTCGTCCAAAATGAATGTTTTTTTAATTTAAATTTTTGTTACTAGTATATTGTAGCAGGGGGTCTCCTGAGCTGAACCGTGTTGATTTCAGGTCTGGGGACCCCCTGCTTCCCGAGATACAGGCCCCGTTATGGGGTGCCGGTATCTCCTATGCATTTGATTCCCATGGTCACATGGGAATAAATTTCATAGGAGATACCAGCACCCCATAACGGGGCCTGTATCTCGGGAAGCAGGGGGCCCAGACCTCAAATCAATTCGGTTTTGCTCCGGAGACCCTCTGCTACAATGCACTAGTATTAAAACCCAAATAAAAAATAAACAAATTTGTTACCGTAGCGCTATCTGCTATGGTAATGAATCTGCTTTAATGGAATTTTTATTAATAGTGTGAGGGAGCAGGGGGTCTCCTGAACTGAAGCGCTTTAATTTCAGCCTCAGCGAACCCCTTCTTCCCGAGTTACAGGCCCTGGTACGGGGCATCGAGTGCCGGTAGCACCGCCATTTTTAAATTGTCTGTGTCACGTGACCGGGGGATTTAAATAATGAAGGACACACCGGCAGCCCATATCAGGGCCTGCAACTCAGGAAGCAGGGGGACCCTGAGGCTGAAATCAATGCGGTTCATCTCAGGAGACCCCCTGCACCTCCATTAACTTAGCGGATAGCCGCTAAGGCAATGAAGGGGTTAAGGCACAATAGCAGGTTTATTGAGGGCAGAGGGAGTGAGTGAAGCGAGTACTTGCCCTTCACTCATCCCCTCTGCCCCAATCAGCATTACAATATGTACTATCCAAAAGTTACTAACCCACCCACCCCCTGTGCCCCCACATAAAACCATCATTTATTTTTTTATTCACAGGATTGATACCATAGTCTGGTGGGGGTCCCCGGGTGGTCCCCGCGGGTGTCCGTTGGCCTCCAGTGTGTCCCTGCGGGTGTCTGGTGGCCACACAGTGGTCGCTGTACCATGTGATAGGTTACATTAGTTCAAAAGGATGAGACATCATCCTTAACCCCTTCATTGACTTAGCAGTTAGCCACTAAGATAATGAAGTTGCCTGTAAATGCATTTTTATTGCATCGGATTGATGCCGGGGGTCTCCGGTGCTGATATTAATGGGTATCAGCTCCGGAGACCCCTGGCATCAATCCGATGCATTTTGTTTTCTAAGTCCCATCTCGCCGCTTCTTGGCAGCTTCTCACCACCTTCCTGCCAACTTTTCCTGGCGGGACGATTTTGAGAGGAAATCTCTATTCTAGACCCGCGATTAGCCTCGATAAGATAATCGGCGCTACTAGAATTGCACGAAAACCTACCGATAAGTGGCTTATCGCCGCTCATTTGGCGTTTTTTTTTTTCCTCAGGAAAAAAAATTGCCAAAATGGTCTCTTATCGCTTACTGAATCGCTGTAGGCCTTTTTGGCGATACGGCGTCGATAAGTGGCTTATCGGTGCTTAGTGCATAGGCCCGTTTATTATAATCATCAGAAAGAAAATGTCCCAGAACCAAGGTGCTGATACAATTAAAAAGCATCAATATCTCAATATAATACATTTTTGAATTTACAATTTAAATACTAACTAGTACACTAAAATTACTAATCTGGGTTGCTACCCTTAAATCCGCATAAACAATTTCTAAAAAAAAAAAAATATTTTAATATTTCGAGCAATGCTTTTGGCCCTGGTTTTCTATACACTACTCTGTCATAATGTCATCAGACACCTTCTGGTATCGGAAGGGACCTTATACTGGAATAGCAGCAACAACTATGGTAATTTGTGTTACCTCCATTTATTCCCAGTACTGTGTTGCTAGCAGAAGGCTTATTTTGGTTACTAGTTGAAAGAAAGGTTACATCTCATGGTTAACTCTGTACAGAGCTGAAATGTCAGAGATTATCTTCTATGAAACTCTGGTGAATACATAGTTTGCAGCATTGAACATTATGTTATAAGAAGAACTCCTACATATATACACACAACTTTAAGTTTGCAAATAATCATGGATGCACATTGTAAGTACTGTAATACACACTCCAGTACTGAAGGAGTGAAAGAGTAAACTCTATCACAGGATGTAAATGAACACGCCACAATGTAAATAAATCCACAGTACAATGACCTAATCATTGTAGATTACCAATGACAGATTTAGACAGTTATTGGCTCTCCTTTCTATAAAATTCAAGATGCATCAATTAATGAAAATCTATTAGAAAAATAAATATCAAAAGGGAGCTGGCAATGATACGATGCCAGTGGATCATTCACCAACATAGATACAGGCACCTTCTCACTGACCCATATACAGTAGCAACTCACTAATTCCTACAGGCACTAACGCTAAATACAGAAATACTGACATATCTAAACAGATACTCGCTTCCTAGATAATACAGACATTGACACAAACAGGAAGACACTTAACTTCTGACCCATAAATGCATATACTATGCCTCACATAATATGTTCCCACACATACTAATTCATACAAGCTACTGTAAACCACAATGTGATAGGACTCAACTTGGCAGCCTTGTCCTGCTCTGTAAAGCAGCTGTTCAATTCTTGTTGTTAAACCAAGTGAGCCACAGTTCATTCAAGTCCATTGACTGGTCTCATCTCAGGAAGCTGATTCAAATGCTGAGCAAAGTCTTTCTATCAGTAATTCCGCAACACAGATGACATTTGTCAATGCTCCAGTGAGCATTGACATCTTTACATTTCCAGAGCACAAACACAGATCTACACTAAATCAATGATGGGGTGTGTGAAACTGCTGGTCCATTGGTCACAAACCCACTCCTCTGTCCTTTCTCATAGACAATATCGCCGGTGTAACAGCGAGATTCAAGGAGTATGATGTGCAGGTGTGCTTCCAGATTTTTAGCTGGGTCTAACATCAAATAGTGATTCAAAATTCTGCCCATTTCTATCACTCATTTCGCTCCTTCAGTGCAGGAATGGGTTGTTGGTGCTCTAATATCATAGAGCTTATATCTCAAAACAATGAAGATTGACATCCCACATCTTTGTAGCAGCCACTCTGGGCCACTGTCTAATAAGGGACAGGTTGGTGGTCACAAATGAGTTGTGGTTTCTTCAGTCCCATGGTGATAGTTAAAGGTCAGCCATAAGAAGCAGGACTTGAGGTTAAATTTCTCAACCCTTCCACTCATTCAAATACATAACTGAGGATTTAATTGCAGATTAAATAAATATTTGCACACATTTGCAGCAAATGTTGGACATTTCCATTGCTGTAGAAAAAGTTGTAAAAATATAAAAAATTAACAAAAATATCCAAACATAAATATCTTAGTCAAAGATCCATTCTGAGCACATTTTAGATTATTTGGGGGATACACAACACATTGACAAATGTAGACAAGATGAGTCTTGCACATATTTACACAAACACATGAGAAGAATGCATTTTTTTGTCCCTACAAACAAGCGGCTTTTGATTAAATTCTTTGAGGCTTTACAAATTACTTAAAACATTTGAAATACCTTTCACAAAGCAAAACAGGTCAGATTCACACATCTGTAGATGTAATATACCTTTCTTTTGCCATGATATAATTCATGAAGATGTCAAAGAAGCCTTCGCTTGGGTTACCTTTTGAGAATATAATCACTCTCTCCCTCCTACGACACAATATATGCAATAAACAAAACACAGCTTACCAAATTAACAGTATAAGCACTTGGGGCAGTCATTTCACTGTGGGAAATATAAGTGGATGGTGTCTTTGGACTCTTAGAAGAGGCCACTTGCAGCATTGAGAAAATTTCCATTCTTGCTCAATGAGCAGGCTCTGGTTTGCAATAGTGGCTCAGAGGGTAGAACTGTGACACAGAAGTAACAATAGGGCAGCAGGGTAAGAGTTATCAGATCAAATAAGGGGAAGAGGAGGAGGCAGACCAGCTCAGGGGTAGGAACAGCAATTCTGGGGCAGACTAATTTTTCTAGCAACCAGTGGAATAGCCCCTCCTGTAGCAGTGCAGGCTTTTGTACAGGGAACAGACCTCTGAGGCTCCAGACAAACCATGGATAGGTTGAAGACAGCTGATCATACCCAAGGCATATAAGGCCTAGCTTTTGTACTTGGCCCCTGTGATTACTTTAGCTAGTCACCAAGGGTACACCCACACGAGAGCCAAGCTGATGCAAAATTTCTACTGGCCTGGAGTATCACAGGAGGCATCAACGTTCTGTTGCATCTGTGATACCTGCCAGTGAGTAGGCCAGCATGGTGATTTGATCAAGGAGACTGCGACCACTACTAGTGATTGGGGAACCCTTCCAGCGAGCAGCAGTATGTACAGTCAGGCCCCTTATGATCCTGAATCAATCAGGGAAAAAGTTAATCTTCATATTAGTGGACTTTGCCACAAGGAACCCCGAGGCGGTGGCACTCTCTTTGATAGAAGCCAAAAAGGTAGCGGAGGCACTAATCACTACTAGGGTAGAATTCCCTAGCAAGATCCTAACCGACCAGGGAGCGCAGTTCATGTCTGAACTGCTTCAGTGTCTATGAGGCTACGTGCAGAGTTAAACCTCTCTGCACAGCCCCCTACCAACGGACTGTGTGAGCAGTTCAATGGCACCCTAAAACAAATGCTGCCAGCGTTCATTTCTGTCAAATGGGTAGACTCGGAAGCGCTCCTGTGGCACCTACTGTTTGCATACATAGAGGTGCCACAGGAGTTTACCGGCTTCTCACCCTGTGAGCTTTTGTATGGGGGCCGGGTCTGTGGACCACTCGATCTGTTCCATGAGAGAAGGAGGGGGAGACCATCACAACTGATGCCTTGGGACTGCAGTATGTGGTGGAGCTCAGGGATCAGTTAGCCGATCTCAAGGGGTTGGCACAGGCCAACCTCCAGGCTTCTCAAACCAGGCAGAAGTGCTGGTATGATAGAAATACCCATTCCAGGGAAGAAGGTGCTTATTCTGAAACCCTACACAACACAATAAACCCTAGAACTAGAACGTATCAGGGAAGCAGGGTTAACCCTGAAGACTACCAAATGCAAAGTTGGTATGGTGGAGGTCATATCTGGGACACAGGTCAGGCAAAGGACAGCTCAAACCTGAACCAACCAAGGTGAAGGCTATTATAGATGGCTGGTACCCACAACCCAGAAGTGTTAGCATTTCTTGGGATGGCCAAGTATTACATGAACTTCATCCCCCATTACAGTGTCCTGGCCAAACCCTTGACAGATCCGACCAGAAAAATGCTCACCTACACGGTGATCTGGTCTCTGGAGTGTTTGACTGCATTCCACGCATTGAAAGATGCCTTAGCCAATGCTCTGATCTTGGCGGCTCCAACTACACTAAGAGATTCCTTGTGTAAACCGATGCCTTTATCTATGACATTGAAGTCGTTGAGGATGGGTTTGAATACCCCATGGTCTGCGTGAGCCTCATGTTGTTAGCTCGGGAGGTTGCTATTTCACAATCGAGAGTGTCTGAAAAGCATGTGGGCTTCAAAGAAGCTACAGCCCTATCTTTATGGTCGAACCTTCAGCGTGGTCATCGACCACAACCCCCTGAGCTGATTGCATCGGGTGTTGAGGGAGAATGGGAAGCTATTACACTAGAGCCTTGCCCATCAGGAATACGACTTTTATATCCAACACAAAAAGGGTAATGGCATTGCAACTATGATGGCCTAACCCGGCAGGACGACCCAAGGCCAGAAAAGAGAGCAAAGACTGTCCTTGACCTTGGGGACCAACTCATCGGGTTGCTACCACAGAACTCTCATGTTAAGGGAAGAGATGTGATATTAGGGGCAGACTGGCGAGTACATTGAAGATTAAGCCTGGCTGTTGCCCCTACCTGTCAAGGAGGATGCTTAGGTTACACCTAAAAGACCTAAAAGACCTTGTTATTGACGCCAAAATTGCTGACCAGTATGTTTCTGTTTATCCCACCTCAAAGACCATTTATTCCCCTGTGCATATGTAATGTATTCGTATGACTCCTTTTTGTGCTGGGCTGGTAATTACCTAAGCAAGTCAGCACACAAAGGGATCTGGGTCTATTATCCATACAGTATGTGAGCATGGCAAGGTGCTTGTGACACTGAAGAGTGGGGAGAGGTGTTTCCTCAGGTCTCATGAACATTCACTTCAAAAGTCATTGTTCATTCCAGACTTTGAGGCATGTATCTTGCAAGAGTATCAGGCTGAAACTGGAAACTCAGGCCTGGGACCTAGCCCCAACCAACTGAGTTCCCATTGGTCTGGTGGGATGTCCTAAAGCACTGTCACCTCCCACAGCCCTGATGTAAGGGATCAGGGGACACGTCCCCCACGGCGTGTCCCCCCCCGCTTCGGCCCCGAGTGCCGCCGCACACGCTGTGCTTCCTGCTCGCCGGGTCCCTACCTCCTCCGGTCGGGTGCCCCTCCGCTCCCTCTCCTCTGTGGCACACGCCGCCACTGCCTCCACGCTGCCGGGGTCGCGCACGCAGGAGCCTTATAGGGCGCACGCGCACCCGATCCTATCTGCTTGTCCCCCACACGGCTGGCCCTGCCCCCCACCTGCTGCAGGACTTAATCCCACTCTCTACTACTCACCTGGCTTTCCCCTCCTCTAGGTCCCTGAGCCTATCTCAGGGCCTGCCTGGGCACACCTCCGCTCCACCTCTACCCTCTATTGGTCCACCAAGATATATTACCCCAGTCTGCCCTCTCCTTCCTCGCTCGGCATTGTTTCTTGTGGCTCTTGCTGTTCAGAGTTCTATGCCTGGCTCTCTTCTGTGTTTCAGCTCTCGTTCCTGTACCTACCCCCCCCCCCCCGTATACCATCTCTGGACTTGATCTCGGCTTCCATTTTGACTACATGTACCTCTCTTCCCCCGGACCTGGCTTTGGACTACGACTACGCTGCTTTCTCCTATCCTCGACCCACGGCTTCTGGACTTCACTACTCGGACCTCTGGCGCCCCAGACTCAGCAAGTATTTAGCTAACCCTCTCTAACCAGACCCGGCAACGCACCCTACCACACTCCGGGCACGCCCTCACTGCTCTGGGTGCGTGTTATACCCTTACCCACCTCCGTACTGGGGACTGGTCTGGTCTGCGGGCAGTACAGCGTTACATCTGATTGGCCAATCACAGGTGAGCCCTCGCTCTGTGATTGGCCAACGTAGCATCCATGCTCTGATTTGTCGACACCTGATCCTCCATGGTTTCAGACGGAGGCCGGAAAACTATATAAACTCCTGGTAATCACAGCTAGAAAGATTATATCTACAGTCTGGGATACAGTTAGTGTGTTACTCCAAGCTTTTTGCCAGAGACACATAGATCCAGAACAAGACACCCATATTAAATACAGATAATACTAGAAAACTTCTAAAGACTAAATCCAATTGGAGTAGAAAGGCAGGAGGTGGATCTATGATGTGTATAGTATCAGCCACAGAGCTACCAATATGCTTCGTTAAGGAGGTGGGTTTTAAGAAAGGTCTTAAAGGTGGATAGAGAGGGTGCTAGTCGGATGTGGAGGGGAAGGACATGCCAGAGGTATGGGGCAGTGAGAGGGATGTAGATACAAAAGGGGTAGAGAGTAGACATCCTTGAGCAGAACGCAAGAGTTGGGATGGTGTATAGCTAGAAATTGGGCTGAGATATAAGGAGGGGCAGAACAGTGTGTAGCTTTAAAAAGGAGGAGAATTTTGTGTGTGATATGGGATTTCAAATGAAGCCAGGAGAGAAATTTCAGCAGGAGAGATGCTGAGACAGATTTAGGAGACAGTAAAGTAATTTTGGCAGAAGGTTTAGGATAGATTGTAGGGGAGACAGGTGAGAGGCAGGAAGGCTGGAGAGAAGGGAGAGTCGAGCCGTGACGGGAGAGAATGAGGGCCTGCATCAGAGTTTTAGCAGTAGAGCAACAGAGGAATGGGCATATCTTTGCAATATTGTGGAAGAAAAAACAACATTTTGAATGTGAGAGGAGACTGTGTGGAAGGTGTAAAATGTGACCCCAAGGCAGCAGGCTTGTGATACTGGGTGTATGATAGTGCTTCCAACAGTAATGTAGAGGGAGGTAGTAGGGCCAGGTTTTGAAGGAAATATGAGGAGCTCCATTTTTGACATGTAAAGTTTGAGTCAGCAGAGGGCCATCCAGGATGATCTAACAGAGAAGTCGTGACATGGCTGGAGATGAAATGGCTGAAGCTTAAACCTGACAAGATGGAACTAATGATAATAGGTTCGGCAAGATGCCGGAGTATGGTACAGGGAGTCTGGGACATGCACCTAGTCAATGGTGTGCAGCCGCTGCCCGTGCCCCAAGATGCTCTTTGACCAGAGCCTCAACATGCAAGCCCAAGTGGCCTCAGTTGTTAGGACTTTTTTTTCAATTTGAGGGGGCTTCGGAGTTTGCCTCTACTCCTGTCATCTATGAACCTTGAGTCACTGATCAATGCCTTTGTGTCGAAGCAGATGGACTATTTAGGACATCCCACCAGACCAATGGGAACTCAGTTGGTTGGGGCTAGGACCCAGGCCTGAGTTTCCAGTTTCAGCCTGATACTCTTGCAAGATAGATGCCTCAGAGTCTGGAATGAACAATGACTCTGCTTTTGAAGTGCATGTTCATGAGACCTGAGGAAACAGCTCTCCCCACTCTTCAGTGTCACAAGCACCTTGCCATGCTCACATATGGATAATAGACCCAGATCCCTTTGTGTGCTGACTTGCTTAGGTAATTACCAGCCCAGCACAAAAAGGAGTCATACGAATACATTACATATGCACAGGGGAATAAATGGTCTTTGAGGTGGGATAAACAGAAACATACTGGTCAGCAATTTTGGCGTCAATAACAAGGTCTTTTAGGTGTAACCTAAGCATCCTCCTTGATAGGTAGGGGCAACAGCCGGGCTTAATCTTCAATGTGCTCGCCAGTCTGCCCCTAATATCCATATGCAGATTGAATGCATAATATGCAAGACTACCGGTGTGCCTGATGCGGAGGCTCCAGCTTGTGCAGAAAGCTGCTGCTCGGATGCTGAGACGTGTTTCCTGCTTCAGCATATTACTCCAATCCTGCGCGATCTGCATTGGCTTCCAGTTATTTTCCATGTTTGGTTCAAGTTGGCCGTTATGGCCTTTAAAACCTTGCAAGGCCAAGGGCCTGCCTATCTGTAGTATCTTTTAATGCCTCAGAAGGATACTGGCTATGATTTCAGGTACTCGGGGAGGGGGTGGTGGGGGCTGCCTCTCTGTGCCAAGGGTACTGCACACTACGCTGGGTGTGTGGACTTTCTCATGTGCATCTTCAAAAGTCTTGAACTCTCTACCGCCAGAGCATAGGGGTTATATCGATTTTACCACTGTTTCTGGTACGGTGTAAGACTTATTTCTTCCTTCTAGCTTTTCCAATGTAACAAAATGAATTGTGTATAATTTTAGTTTGTTCTTAAACTGACTGTAAATTATTGCTGTGCTCCATTAAGTGGAGGCATTATAGGTAAAAAAAATAAATGATGATGATGATGATGATGACAACGATGATGAAATCTTGAGCTACAATGTGTTGTTCTGGTATTGTAGAGATGATAAATTTGCACATGTGCTGTAGGAATATATATATATATAAATATTAGAAAGACCACTGAAAGCTGAGAGTAATAGTTAGGATTTGATTTATAAGTGAGTCAGGTAATTAAGAAATACAGTAAGAAGAATAAGGGCCAATATTTACCTAGCCAAGTTATCTTTACCTATCACAAGAAATCTTCTGGCACCAGAAACCACCTCACAAAAGAATGGTCCATAGGGTTTCTTCCACAACCAGATGGTGTCTTGTGGTATTGCATCAGTTAGTAAATATGAGCATTTTGTTAGAAAGAGATAGTGATGATATATGTTTAAAGTTAAAAAATACAGTTGTAGTTATACTGAATATATCAAGATTTTCTTATAATATATATGCATTGCTCAAAGCTTACATTACAAGTTGCTGAACAAATCCAGCACTGTACAAGTCCAATCCACCTTCTAGTCCAATATTCAGCATAAATAAATTTATAAAGAAAAAATAATGATTCACACATCAAATATACATATCCAGCTACTGTATAACAAGTTCATATTTTTGGTTCCAATACACATATAAAAATGGCTTGGCCACTAACGACACTTACATGTCTGAAGGCTGAAACTAGAACAGTCTTTTAATTTTGAACGCTCAACAATGTAAGCTTTGTCTGGGATGCTGTTATTTGTATGTGAGTACTAGAAATGTATTTTGATTGTACTAAATCTGTATACACACGGTCACCCATAAAATGTAATGATGCACTATAAATGTCTGTAGAATGATGTGCTAATGATGTTGATCTATGGACATATCACCCATCAGTGCAAAACAAGTCGGAACAGAGAGCTCCAAATCTTACAGCTCAAAGGAGAAAAAAGAGAGCAAACTTTAGAAGTAGCTGGAAAAGTTCATTGCTTGTAATAGTTTAAAATTCTTACTGGGGTAAAAGAAGCTAATGCTATGAAAAAAATAAAATAAAATGTCCCTTTGTTAACTATACTCAATACCAGAAAAGGACTTGATAACTCAGCATAGTTCTTATTTGTGGAAAAACAGTATATGTGATACCAGATAAAATAAAATCAAGCACTGATTTGACCAAGATATGAAGCCGGCTGGAGCCAGCACCAGAGGGGTTAATTCAGACATACAGTATAATGTAACACAAAAAAAGACAACAGCGCAAACGCCCATAGTGAAGTTTGTAAAAATATATGAATATATATTGTTAGGGTATTATATCTGCGTACATCAGATAAGTAAGTTTACAGCATTTCATGTGCAATACATGAGTTACCAATCGTCGCACTGCCACCACCAGACCTCAGGAGTTCTCCTTCCCAGCCTCCAAGGCAAGCCGCCACGATCGTGATGTGGAGCCTCGGCTGCGGTGCTGTGTCCTGATCGATATCCTTGCCTGATCACTGCCGTCACTTTCGCTCGGTCCTCAGGTCTGCCGCCGTCTGCAACTGCTTCCCGCACCTCAGATCACTGAGTTAGTAAGTCACGTGTCCCGCGGGGTTTTACGACCGGCCGTAAAGGGAGATGCGTGACGTAAAGCGTGATGGTATCTTTACTGCAGCATACCGAATACAGCTTTTTGCATGAAATAAGTCCAATGAGGATAGACCCCGCAGATTGTGGAAATACAGTTCTAGGACTATTAAAATTCTTTATCCAACGCGTTTCGAAGCGCGAGCTTCTTCTTCAGGGATAAATTTGAACTAAATTAAGAGCATATTTATACCCTTGAACCACCGCTGATTGGTCAAATTCAGAGGTTTGTAAACCAATCTTATTAGCACTATACAGCATCCCACATGTGTGGGTGTGATGGAATCATTACTTCTTAGTGTGCTCAAGTGAGTTAACCCTATCAGCTCTGGTCCAAGGATATAGTTTAAACACAACACATCTTTATTACATATATCAACTTAAAATCACAATATTAAAATTGCCAATGATTAAGGACTTTCAATGGCTCTGAAATGAAACAAACAAATGTTAATACCACATATATGCAAATATAAAAATAGGTTTATGATTAATATGAATGGGTATCGCATATATTGTTCAGGTCTTTTACATAGGACCAAGCACTTAGCTAATGAAATACAGATAGCTACATAGTACCTATTATTACATATTAATTAGTATAGACACCATAGGTCTATGTTCTCATTTAGACCTTTAGGACCTAAAGTCTTAAGCTTGTGGATCCAGTATGTTTCTTGGACAGATATATCTTTGATTCTGTCTCCTCCACGTCTATTCTGAGGGATAGTTTTAATCCCTTTAAAGGTTAGGGATGAGGGGTCTTTATTGTGATGAGTCGAGAAATGACGACTTACACTGTGAGTCTGTAGGGCACAGTGTAAGTCGTCATTTCTCGACTCATCACAATAAAGACCCCTCATCCCTAACCTTTAAAGGGATTAAAACTATCCCTCAGAATAGACGTGGAGGAGACAGAATCAAAGATATATCTGTCCAAGAAACATACTGGATCCACAAGCTTAAAACTTTAGGTCCTAAAGGTCTAAATGAGAACATAGACCTATGGTGTCTATACTAATTAATATGTAATAATAGGTACTATGTAGCTATCTGTATTTCATTAGCTAAGTGCTTGGTCCTATGTAAAAGACCTGAACAATATATGCGATACCCATTCATATTAATCATAAACCTATTTTTATATTTGCATATATGTGGTATTAACATTTGTTTGTTTCATTTCAGAGTCATTGAAAGTCCTTAATCATTGGCAATTTTAATATTGTGATTTTAAGTTGATATATGTAATAAAGATGTGTTGTGTTTAAACTATATCCTTGGACCAGAGCTGATAGGGTTAACTCACTTGAGCACACTAAGAAGTAATGATTCCATCACACCCACACATGTGGGATGCTGTATAGTGCTAATAAGATTGGTTTACAAACCTCTGAATTTGACCAATCAGCGGTGGTTCAAGGGTATAAATATGCTCTTAATTTAGTTCAAATTTATCCCTGAAGAAGAAGCTCGCGCTTCGAAACGCGTTGGATAAAGAATTTTAATAGTCCTAGAACTGTATTTCCACAATCTGCGGGGTCTATCCTCATTGGACTTATTTCATGCAAAAAGCTGTATTCGGTATGCTGCAGTAAAGATACCATCACGCTTTACGTCACGCATCTCCCTTTACGGCCGGTCGTAAAACCCCGCGGGACACGTGACTTACTAACTCAGTGATCTGAGGTGCGGGAAGCAGTTGCAGACGGCGGCAGACCTGAGGACCGAGCGAAAGTGACGGCAGTGATCAGGCAAGGATATCGATCAGGACACAGCACCGCAGCGGAGGCTCCACATCACGATCGTGGCGGCTTGCCTTGGAGGCTGGGAAGGAGAACTCCTGAGGTCTGGTGGTGGCAGTGCGACGATTGGTAACTCATGTATTGCACATGAAATGCTGTAAACTTACTTATCTGATGTACGCAGATATAATACCCTAACAATATATATTCATATATTTTTACAAACTTCACTATGGGCGTTTGCGCTGTTGTCTTTTTTTGTGTTTATGTTGCCTAGGGGTTTATATCCCTAATCACATAGCTGCAGATCACCAATCGATTTAGAGGTTGTATTATTCTTTATATTTAACACAAAGGTGGTGAAGGGTATAAACAATAGAAATAGTAATTTTGCGCACTTTATTTGTTTTGTTTTTCCTTATACAGTATAATGTGCTGAGAAAACAAGAGTACTGAGCCGTGTTGAAACAGCAAAGATACTTTACACAATGCTATCCCTTCCCTTATATTCCTCAAATGAACGAACTCTTCAAGCACTTAAATGAACTTACTTGTTCTAAGGTATAAAAGCAAGGACTGATGGGATCACTGAATATGTTGACAGCTTGCAGAAAAGGACAATAAAGATGGGTGGGATGATGTGAATGATGTATGTTTGATTGACAGGGACATGGTATAGTTGTATGTCTCAGGGCATTGGCTTGTTGTTAAATGCATATACCGAGGACTGACCAGTCTTGTGTACTTCAGATACGAAAATCTGACTCATTTGCTGAGTCCATTTAAAATCCAATAAAGTAAGATAATTCATTGACTACAACCAGCTTGAATCCTTCTTCAGAAACAAACTACTAAGATTGTCATGTTCCAACATTATGGAAATCCTTGTAGCAAGTTTGGGATGCCATTTAAATATACTTTGCACATCTCATTAGCATATCTCCCAGGTATTCATACTCCTTTTAATTTATTTTTTTACCATTTGTAAACCACTTATACATGTACAAAACAATGTTTTGTATGAGTAGGGTCTAGTGAGAGTAACTAAGATCAGAACCACAGAGCTGCGTTAAATCAGGGCAAATAATGTTACCTATGTAAATAGGTAATGGACATTAGCTTTCCGGAGTTTAACGTAGATTCACAAAGATAATGATAAATCTCGTCCCACACTTCCTAAAAGTATTTCCATAATAGAGTGCAGTGAATAGCTCAAAAGTATGCTGTGACAACATTGCTTCCCATCAGCTGATTTAACACACACTGCTAGAGCTGCTGCCCAGAATAACAAAGGTTGTGGGTTCTGATTCAGTTGGGCCTGACACCAGTACTTTACAAGCTACCTTAGACTTACAGTAACAACTCAATATAGTTCTTATAGAAATCCTTTCAGGAACTGTGGGATTTGAGTCATTTAAATATACTTAATATATCTTTCAGGTGTGCTCCTTTTTGAGCACAAAGGTCTCTCCTTATGCCATTTAGAGGGAGGTTTGAGGGGATATATATACACAACTTGAGAGATGATAGACAAACAGGACACACAAAATATGGCCCTAGATTATAGTGGGTGCATAGAGTTAAAGCAATCTTAAATTTAATATCGTTTTTTTTCAAGTAACAGTCCCCTTTAGTATATTGAAGCACTTTGTGCCTCTATTTTTTAATGAGCAAAATAGGGACAAAATAATTAAGTATCTGAATACCCTTTCCTTCGAGCCAGTTATCTATAAAAGCGGTTCTTAACCGCCAATGATTCTGACATTAATTATAGATGTTTGGAAGTATTAAGATATGGGAGAGTGATGCAAGGTGTAGGAGACACCCTTGAGAAATGCATCACCTCCCCTCTAGTCTCAATCATATATAATATTAGATCAAACATCAGAAAATTGCATGGGGAGAGAGGTGTCTAACACACCATCACTAAACGTGTCCTCCCTCACATGCCTTATGACATAATCAGCAGATGACAGACCGACGGGCGTTTAATGTTAAATTGCTTCTTCCTGGGTAAGTCTCTTTGCTCCAGGGAGGGGTTTAAATAGCAGTTAGTAGTCATGGCCACAGTTTGAAGAATTAACCCCTAAAAGGCCAGTCTTTCATCTACAGACATGAATTAAAATGATGAATCCTTAATAAAAGCAAATTATATCTGTGTATAAATTGGCTTAATGCTGTCCAAAATTTACCAACAATGTATAACCTAGAAGCCACTTTAACAGCTTTTAAAAATAGATTATACATGCTTTGGTTTATAGTTCATGATTAGGCTGTTCTTTATAAGCTGTCTATAAATACATAAACATGTATCAAATATGTATTTAGTAACTTATTTTGTTCTCTGATGAATATCCTTTAATCTAACTATTGCAGTAAAGTTGCTATTCTATTTAGATGAGTTGGGGATGTTGGAATTTTCCTCTGTGCAACTTGGAATCCCAAATTTTCTTCCCCATTAACTCCTCCATGTTATCCACCAGGATAGAGTCAGTAGGAGGAAAGCTGCATCCAGGAAAAGGATTTTCTCAGGAAACAGCTACAGTAAAGAAGTGTGAAAGACGGGGTGTACTTTAATTGACTTTGAGAGTTCCAATCTGAAGGACACAGGATTTACCAGTGCTGAAATGTGGAAGGGACCAATTTATTGTTTTACCCAATTTAATGGTGGGGACTTTCAACCGTAGGTTTCTTGTAAACAAAAAATGACCATATCACGAAAAAGAAACTTTGGGGATGATGTGCGGTGTTGGTCTGCTGCTTTCTTGTGTTATGCCTGGGTCTAACAAAGTGTCTCTTTAAGAGTCTCGTGGACTTCTCGTAGGGCCACAAGTTCCTCCATTGCCATCGGATTCGGACAAGATGTTAGAAAGCAAGAAATAAAAGTTGGATAAAACCCACAATTCAAGAAAAAGGGGCTCTGCTGTGTCGAGGAATGATGTGAGATATTGTAAGAGAACTCTGCTAGAGGTAAAAAGTAAGCCTAGTCAACCCTGGAGACAAACAAAATGGCATAAATATTGCTCTGATTGGTCCTTTCAGTCTGGCTATTGAATTGTGGGTGATAGCTGGAGAATAAATGTAAACTAATTTTCAAAGATGAACAGAAGGTCCTCCAGAATCATGCCTCCATGACAGGGGTGGGCAACCAATTTTTCAATGTAGCCACAGGTGTGGCGAATTAGATGTGAAAATAGCCACACCATGTAAGAATTTAGGTATTATGTTGCGCATGTGAAAATTTAAAACACACATTGTTTGAACAAGTTTATTGAAAACATGAACACTTTGACTACTCAGTAACAACTGCGTCAGACGCAAATGATGAAAACACACACACACACACAGTCGGTGGGGTGGTATGTTATTTATATATTCTCAGTCCCCCCCACCCCCCATCATCTAATTTCACCCCCCCTCATCTCATTCCCTCCCAAATCCATGATCAGGGGCACAGCCAGGACGTGACTGGGTACATAACAAAGATAAAAGCAGCCATTGCCAGCTGCCCGCACGCAGCCACACACACACAACCAGCCCTTCATCTCCCCCCTGCACACTTCATCTCCCATCAGCACCCTTCATCTCCCCCCTGCACCCTTCATCTCCCCTCAGCACCCTTCATCTCTCCTCAGCACCCTTCATCTCCCCTCAGCACCCTTCATCTCCCCTCAGCACCCTTCATCTCCCCTCAGCACCCTTCATCTCCCCTCAGCACCCTTCATCTCCCCTCAGCACCCTTCATCTCCCCCCTGCACCCTTCATCTCCCATCAGCACCCTTCATCTCCCCTCAGCACCCGTCATCTCCCATCAGCACCCTTCATCTCCCCACTGCATCCTTCATCTCCCCTCAGCACCCTTCATCTCCCCTCAGCACCCTTCATCTCAGCTCAGCACCCTTCATCTCCCATCAGCACTCTTCATCTCCCCCCTGCACCCTTCATCTCCCCACTGCACCCTTCATCTCCCCACTGCACCCTTCATCTCCCCTCACACCCTTCATCTCCCCTCAGCACCCTTCATCTCCCCTCAGCACCCTTCATCTCCCCTCAGCCCCCTTCATCTCCCCTCAGCACCCTTCATCTCCCATCAGCACCCTTCATCTCCCATCAGAACCCTTCATCTCCCCTCAGCACCCTTCATCTCCCCTCATCTCCCCCCAGCACCCTTGAAAGCACACACACCCCCCCCCCTGTCCCCCACCAATCCCTACCAGATTGCGGCGGCAGCAGCGGGCAGCAGTGGTGGCGAGCGGGCAGTGGTGGCAGGCGGACGGGGGGCAGTGGTGACGGGCGGCAGTGGTGGCGTGCGGCCGTCAGCGCGTCACGCTGGAGCATGCTGGGGTGGTGTGGGGGGAGGGGGAGCGCATCATGGAGCGGCCTCACAGGGGAGGGAGCGCGCGTCACGCGCCTGCTGGAGGGGGCTGGGGTGTTGGAGGGAGAGGAGCGCGTCACACCGCTGGAGCACGCTCCTTACCACGGAAGGGGAAAGGGGGGGGGTTGAGTGTCCCGGCGGCCCTGTTCACCACAGTTTTACAGCCAATTCGCCACAAGTGGTGAATGGCGACAGGGTTGCCCACCCTGGCTCAATGAGATATAATCTCATCCATGAAGATGGAGCAATAGTAGGTATAAATGGCACACCACTGTTTGTAAGGAGTATATAAATATTATTTTGCTTTTGGTGCTTACCTTCCAATGGTCCCGGTGTCTCTAAGCTGGACCTGATAATAGGCACAAAATAGAGGAAAAGAAGGAGCACACAGGAGACTGGGTGGTGCTGGGTCTGAGGATGGGACGCATTAGTCCTGAAAAGTTACCTTTATTAGCTCTGATGCTGTGAATACTTTATTGAAGTTTGTTCATACTCAAAACAAGTCTCCTGTGTGCTCCGTCTTTTCCTCTATCTCATCCATGAAGATAGAGCACCTCTTTTAAGATCAACTTGACTACAGTGTCTGATCTTCTGAAGGGAAGTTCTGTGTAGCAATGAAGTGGACAATCTTCATAAACCAATCAACTACTACAATAATGGTGTAATGGTGTGATTCCCACTAGATATGGGTAGTACTACAATAAAATTCATTGATATGGACCCCAAGGATAAGTAGGGATCAGAAGAGGCTGCAGCAAACCCCCAGGGGATGTTCGAGGAAACTTGGTCCTAATGCAGATCTCATAAAAGAGAAAATAGTCTTTAACATCTTGTGATAGTTTGGGAAACCAAAAAGAGTGGGACAACAGTCCCTGTGTCTTGAGGAAAGCTGGGTGACCAGTAGCAGGGAGTCATGTAATTGGAGCACTTTTAATCTTACTTCCTTAGCAACAAACAGACGATCCCTACAATTCCACAAAACATCACCTAGAAAGAATTCAGTATCCTATGGAGGATTGTTAAGAAGAGAATCATTGGAGTAGTTTCCCTTAATTCGTGCGACAAAATCGTCAGCATACATGATGCCCAGGAAATTACTTTTTGGTAGAATGGTCTCTTTCTGTTTCTCACCTGAAGAAGGATTAAGCAATAACCAGGATAGAGCAGCAGCCTTTCCATTCTTAGAGCCGGGGTTGTATGAAATGTGCAACTGAAATCGTGTGAAGAAGAGAGCCTATCAGGCTTGTCGGGCAGACAGTGTTTTTTTGCCAACCAAATTAATTTTAAGTTCGTGTTATCTCTAACGACAGTAATCGGATTGTTATCCCCCTTAAGTAGATGTCTACACTCCGAAAATGCGGCTTTTAAAACCAAAAGTTCCTTGTTTCCGATATCATGATTTCTTTCTGCTGGTGACATCTGGTTTGAATAAAAGGCGCATGGATGAAGGAAAATTTTGGGCCCAATTTTTTGGGAAAGAATGGCACCAATAGCGGAATCAGAGGCATCAACTTCCACAACAAGCGTCACTTCTGGATTCGGGTGAACGAGGATAGGAGCAGAGGTGAAAAGTGACTTCAGTCATTCAAAGGGCGAATCAGCTTTAGGAGACTATTAAAATTGATTTTTTTTTCCTTTTGAGTCAAGTAATTGGGGCAATAATGCCAGAGAAGTTTTTTAATAAGTTGTCTGCAGAAATTAGCAAAGCCCACAAACCTCTAAATGTTCTTCTCATTTCGAAGAATTGGTAATTTCACCATGGCTTGAATCTAGACTGGGTCCATACTCAATCCATCAAGGGAAATGACATAGCTGAGAAATTGCATGCTGGTCTTTTCGAAATCACACTTTTCTAATTAGAGGTAAAATCAGTGCTTTTGGAGACGCTCCAGGACAATTCGGACATGTTTCTGGTGATCCAAGATGTTATCTGAAAAGACAAGGATATCATCAAGGTATGCCATACGGTGTGCACCCACCAGGGAAGTGGAAGGTCAGATGAAACCCTTAAACAGATTCTTCTGGTATTCCTTTAGTACCATTAATTATAGTTTTGAGAAGGAATAGATTCTCCTGAACGGAATGGTTTTAATTCAATAGGGCAGTCATAAGAACGATGTGGAGGAAGCTTATCCTTGTTCTCTTGTCACAAACATCCAAAAACTCAGTATTGGATAGGCCACAGATCTTCCTGAGAACCATGCGCTCTGGCTCAGGAACTTTAGGTAGGCAGGAGAGCTGGCAGTGCTCTGAAGGAAAGCCGGGTCTTCTAGGCAATTGGTTGGTTATGGATCATGAGCTATAGAATCCCCAGAATCCCCAAAAACTGGGGCGAAGGGATACAATTAAATTAAATATTCTCCTGGTGATTGGGATTTATGACTATAGTCAAACTGCAAGTTTTGTGGATGACAAGTGCTGAACTCAAGGGAGAACCATCAATGACTTCCAGCCTTTTTGGGGACTCTCTGGGTAGAGAAGGCACCAAATGACCCTTGGCATATTCAATGTCCATGAAATTTCCTCCTGGCCCAGAGTAAATCATTGCTGCTGTTCAAAATCGACGAGTTCCTCATCGAAAATAATGGGACAAAGAGGTGTGGAAGTCTAGGCGGATTGTTGTCTTTACCCTGACAGGCAGAGAAAACAGTCTTGGAAAGGGCATGCAGATGATTTCTCCTGGAACCCTGTGAGAGAAATCCTCTAAATGGCATATATTCCTTGAGGGAAGATATGTCCTCACACGGTGTCCACTTGCATTGGCTTTACCTCAGGAAGAGGACCCACAGTTGCTCTGTAGAGTTTTGAGGTGTTATTATTTCTAACTCTGGGGTTATTTGGCATGAACCCCTATCTCTCTATTTTACTTTAAGTGATCCTTCGATCTATTGGAATACATAAATGGAGAAAATCTTCAAATCTCCTTGGGGGATATAACCCGTTCAAGTCTTTAATTTGCTCAGAGAGACCTCTGCAAAATGGAATTTCTGTGCAGGCTCATTTCAATTAGTGCCAGCAACACATCTGTGAAATTAGTGGCATATTCTGCTGCCAGGCATTATCCATGACGAAGGTTTATCAGGATTCCCTTGGCACTTTGGGTTCATGGTTTCTATGAATTCATGCAGGTCCCTTAGTAGTGCACTATTCTGTTCTATCATAGGGGACCCAAGCAAGGGCCTCATCTTTGAGGAGAGTGACGATTAGTCCAACCTTGGCTTCGTAAGTATTATAGACGGTTGGCTGCATTTGAAACTAAAGTCTGCATTAATTAAGAACTTGGAATTGGAATTGGTGTTAGCCCCCATAAAAAAAATTCTGGAAGCAGTAGGCAGTGTGTGGTTTGAACATGCACAACTGGTTGAGAGGTAAGCAGTTCATGTAGTCAATTTTCTGCTCTGACAGGTGATTGTGAATGTGCTCCAACTGATCTTGCATTGTTAGGGAGGCAGAATGGTGGGCATTTAGTTCCTGCAGCTGATTTTCTACAAGGCCAAGACATGTTTAAACATGTATTTGTTGTTCCTGTATTCCTAAAATGACATGTTGTATGGAAGCTATTTGCTAAGAAAGGATTGGGTTTGTCCCGGTAGAATCCATAATAGGGAATTTGCATTCTGTCAAGAGATGATCTACCACAGGAGTGGATCCCAGTGGCCGAAACAGTGAGGCAAATGTGAAGACATAAATGGGATCACAAGCAGGGTCCAAGGCAGGCAGAGAAGTATCATCATTGGGGTAACAAGCAGGGTTCAATGGCAGGCAGCGAAGTGACTTTGTCAGGGTCACAAGAAGAGGTCAAAGACAAGAACAGAAACTATTCAGGAACAGGACTGGGACAGGCACAGGGACTGGACTCAGGAACAGGATTTTGACAGGGATAGGGACTGGACTCTGGAACAGGACTTTGACAGGGATAGGGACTGGACTCTGCGAAAAAACAGGAACCATAGCAGGTGCAGTTGAAACCAATAAACAGGTACTTGAGTAGCAGCAAGGGAAGTTAATATAGACAGGTAGAGAAGATCCAAATTCAGGGCAGAAGGAACCGCAGAGACAGGACAGGAGCAACAGCATTTGTGGTGGATGTGTAGGGGAACTGAAGACCAAGAGCAAGAGCTACCAGGACATGTCAGGGTTAAACAAAAGAGTTAAATAAACAAAGGCTTAATCTGGTCAGAGCCAACAGGGAGTGACACAGGAAAAACAAGGCAATAACTCACCACAAACTCGGTGTACTGGGGGCTCTTAGCTCGCTACTGTAGGTGCAGGGTGCTGCCAAAGCAATCTTACTGCAGAGGCTGCCTAGATCCATCCATTCTAGAGTATACCCCTAACTTGGGATAGCTGCCTACGGTCTACAGGTCCCTCTCCAGAGTCTCTAGTCACCAAGACCACATGTGGAGCCCTGATTGGAATCATCTTGTATAAAACATCAGTCTTAATTTGAAATTATGGAGTACTGGGTGTCAACCAATCAGCAGAGTCCTGACCTCTGCTAATCCAACCAGGAGCCGGGGGCTTGACCAGACTGATTAATCAGGCCGGGGGGCGGTGGTAGTGCCAAAGGACAGCCCCAGGGTGTGGGGCTTTGGGAGCGCAACTAGCAAACAGTCATTTACACATGCAATTTTCATGGCGAAGAAATCTTACGTTGCGTAAAAGATTAAAACAGTAATAGACAGACCCTCATTGCTCTTCAGGATTGTTGACAATCGGTTACATCCTGCTTATACTACTGTAGAGGTTGTTCCTTCTGCAGAGTATATACTGAGTTGCAATCTTTCTTAGCTGGAAAGATCAATCACATCAGAGCTGCGATTGCACCAGAGTTCATTCCTTTTTCAAATCTTGTCCCCGAGGCAACTCTATTCATGGATTGCTTCACTCATGCATTCCTCACTGACATCAAGCAGATTACTGGGTGCATAAATTGGATGACCTGCGATTTGTGATTTATGGCTGTGTAACATCAAAAGAGTCACATCTTAATTGTCATATCTAAAGTGTCTACAAGAGTTCATTTTGGAGTGATCATCTCTGGATGTTTTCTTTCTTTATCTTTAATCATGGATGCATTTTGAATATCTGGATTTATATTCTGATTAATTTCTTCAAACAGGTATGTGTCTGTATGCTGACTCCAATCAATTGAGAGAGAATTGATAATCTAACAATTTGGTATGTGTCTGTATGCTGTATGCTGACTCCAATCAATTGAGAGAGAATTGATAATCTAATTAACGATTTGGTGTGTCTGAGTTGATTATGCAAATCCCTCCCTTAAGTGTTAGTCAAATGCATGCGATTAGGATAATTAAGTCAGTGGGCCACTTGGCTGTGAGCAATATGGCTGTGTAACATCAAAAGAGACATCTTAAGTGTCATATCTAAAGTGTCTACAAGAGTTAATTTTGGAGGTGAAGATTGGAGGAAGATCTGGACTCTGCATTACAACTTTTCCACTGTGAGACATTAACTTTTAACATCTGTGATTTTGTTTATTTATATCCTCCATTACCTGTGAAGTCTCTCCTCCTGCATCGTACTATGCCCTACCTACTGCTTTTTCTGTTTACTGTTTCCTCACTCCTTTGTGAATGTCTCAGTTCTCTCCAACTTCCCCACTCCCCACTGCACCATTATGTATACACCCCACTCCCAACAACTTCTATACCCCTCAATAAAAAACACCCACACAAATCCTCTATTCACACCCTCTATCTACTCCTTCCCACTGCTGGGGATCTCCCCATAGCCAGAAGTCAGACATGCACACCTGATCTCACTCATGCGTCCATGCCATCTCTTCCCCTGTAAATGGTGTTAACCTTTTCATTTAATGCTGACCAGCCTTAAATCTCACCCCACAAATTAAGTATCCCAATAGCCTGCACTCATGGCTATTGTCCCACACTCAGTTACTCCTACCACACATTGTGACCAAGCACTGCCATCTACAGCACTTACTCCCTCGCCTACTGTCTCTGTAAGTTTCCCATTAAACCTCTTAGATTGTAAGCTCTCCGGGGCAGGAATTTCCTTTCCTATTGTCTGATTTTGCTGCACTTATTGTATAATTATAATTCCCTTTACTGTATTCTTTGTGAAGTGCTGAGTACACTTTTGGCGCTATATAAATAAATATGTGAAAAAATAAAGGCACAAAATAGTGCAAATATAGTTTTGGATCAAACGATGTGATATATATTATCAGGTGAATGGAGACTCACGTGGCATCAAATAAAATCAGGCATGTCAGAGATCAGAGGCGAATGCTTGACTCTGTAGTGATAGATGATGGATGAATAACCCCACAGCTTGATATCTGATATGATGTTAGCAGCACACACGGCACCTCATCAGTCAGGGTGTTAGGAAAAAAAGAGAGGCTTCCATAGCGTAACACGATAATAACAATTTATACACACAATAAAATTAACACTTACAGTGTCTTAGATCAAAATGGGCACATAAAACAAGTGATATCACCAGCTCCAGTCTCCTCCGTCTCTGGCCTCACATTCCGGACTGCAGGAGTTGCCTGGATCTGCTAACACACAATTGGCACGACCGGAACGGGGGTCCTCTGTATCCTCAGTCCTTGTTGTGCAAGGCACTAGCATCCAAGGCTCTGCACTGGACACACAGCAGGTATGTCTGAAGATACAGTTTGTATCGTGGGGAGACAATCGGTAGTCTTCCGGGTGGCAGCTGATGACGTCACAGGCAGCGACTCTACGTGTTTCACTAAACAGTGTAGCTTCGTCGGGAGTCATGGTGACGCTACGTGAACCTCTCTTAAATACCCTCAACAGCATAATCTAATTGGCCAGAAATATTACTTAGACTAGGTAAACACCCATAGTCCGCCAAACATGGAAAAGGGGGCAGAAGGGGGCAGGAGGGAGGAAGGGGAAGAGAACCTAAGCTATACAGAAAAACGCAAAATATTACATATACAACTCGGACAAGATAAACGCAGGAGATATACATGGAAGGAAGCGAGAAAGAAATTATATTAGTAACACAAATGATAAAAACGGAATAATATCTATTTCAGCATTTAAACCTGCTGGATTCATGGTTTTAACCCTATGGATCCAGAAGGTTTCTCTTTTACCCAAAGCAAGGGACCCATTTCCTCCCCTCCAATGGGGCAGAACATGTCCAATCTCTCTAAATTTTATTACATTTGGATCTGAATTGTGATAAATTTCAAAATATTTAGGAACACTATGAGTTTGTATTTTGCATCTAATATTACTCATGTGTTCCATGATCCTCACTTTTAGAGGTCTCGTGGTTTTCCCAATATATTGCTTTTTGCATGGGCATTCTAACATATAAATTACATAATCCATTTTACAATTAATAAAATGTGACATTTGAAAATTCTCCCCTGTAGAATGAGAGGAAAAGGTCAGTTTAGGAGGAGCGCGGCCTGGTGCGAGGTAAGTAACCGCAGGGGAAGGGATCTTTCACCCCCCCCCCGGCCCAGCCCTTCACCCAGCCCGGCCAGGCCCTTCACCCCCCCCTGGCCCTGCCCTTCACCCCCCCCCCCGGCCATGCCCTTCACCCCCCTCCCCCGGCCATGCCCTTTGCCCCCTCCGGCCCTGCCCTTCGCCCCCTCTGGCCCTGCCCTTCGCCTCCTCCGGCCCTGCCCTTCACACACACACCCCCCAGCCATGCCCTTCACCCCCCCCCCGGCCCTGCCCTTCGCCCCCTCCGGCCCTGCCCTTCGCCCCCTCCGGCCCTGCCCTTCGCCCCCTCTGGCCCTGCCCTTCACTCACACACCCCCTGCCCTTCGCCCCCACCTTCCCTGCCCTTCGCCCCCACCCTCCCTGCCCTTCGCCACCACCCTCCCTGCCCTTCGCCCCCGCCCTCCCTGCCCTTCGCCCCCACCCTCCCTGCCCTTCGCCCCCGCCCCCACCCTCCCTGCCCTTCGCACCCACCCCCACCCTCCCTGCCCTTCGCATCCACCCCCTCCGGCCCTGCCCTTCACCCCCTCCGGCCCTGCTTTTTGCCCCCTCTGACCCTGCCCTTCGGCCCCACCCTCCCTGCCCTTCGCCCCCACCCCCACCCTCCCTGCCCTTCGCACCCACCCCCACCCTCCCTGCCCTTCGCACCCACCCGCTCCGGCCCTGCCCTTCGCCCCCTCCGGCCCTGCTTTTCGCCCCCTCCGGCCCTGCCCTTCGCCCCCTCTGGCCCTGCCCTTTGCCTCCTCCGGCCCTGCCCTTCGCCCCCTCCGGCCCTGCCCTTCGGCCCTGCCCTTCGCCCCCTCCAGCCCTGCCCTTCACTCACACACCCCCTGCCCTTCGCCCCACCTTCCCTGCCCTTCGCCCCCACCTTCCCTGCCCTTCGCCCTCGCCCTCCCTGCCCTTTGCCCCCGCCCTCCCTGCCCTTCGCCCCCACCCTCCCTGCCCTTCGCCCCCGCCCTTCCTGCCTTCACCCCCACCCTCCCTGCCCTTCGCCCCCACCCTCCCTGCCCTTCGCCCCCACCCTCCCTGCCCTTCGCCCCCACCCTCCCTGCCCTTCGCCCCCCTTCCTGCCCTTCGCCCCCCTCCCTGCCCTTCCCCGCCTCTCCACGCCCCCCGCCCCAGCAATCACGGGCAACGCCGGGTTTATCAGTTAGTATGTAATATTTTGCGTTTTTCTGTATAACTTAGGTTCTCTTCCCCTTCCTCCCTCCTGCCCCCTTCCGCCCCCTTTTCCATGTTTGGTGGACTATGGGTGTTTACCTAGTCTAAGTAATATTTCTGGCCAATTAGATTATGCTGTTGAGGGTATTTAAGAGAGGTTCACGTAGCATCACCATGACTCCCGACGAAGCTACACTGTTTAGTGAAACGCATAGAGTTGCTGCCTGTGACGTCATCAGCTGCCGCCCGGAAGTCTACCGGTTGTCTCCCCACGATACAAACTGTGTCTTCAGACGTACCTGCTGTGTGTCCAGTGCAGAGCCTTGGATGCTGGTGCCTTGCACAGCAAGGACTGAGGATATAGAGGACCCCTGTTCCGGTTGTGCCAATTGTGTGTTAGCAGATCCTGCGGTCCGGAACGTGAGGCCAGAGATGGAGGAGACTGGAGCTGGTGATATCGCTTGTTTTATGTGCCCATTTTGATCTAAGACACTGTAAGTGTTAATTTTATTGCGTGTATAAATTGTTATTATCGTGTTACGCTATGGAAGCCTCTCTTTTTTCCCAAACACTCTGACTGATGAGGTGCCGTGTGTGCTGCTAACATCATATCAGATATCCAGCTGTGGGGTTATTCATCCATCATCTATCACTACAGAGTCAAGCATTCGCCTCTGATCTCTGACATGCCTGAATTTATTTGATGCCACGTGAGTCTCCATTCACCTGATTATATATATCACATCGTTTGATCCAAAACTATATTTGAACTATTTTGTGCCTTTATTTTTTTCACATATTGATATCTGCGCTCCCCTGATCCCCGAGACGTCCTGCTATTGAAGTGGAATCTGCAAACCATCCACTTAAGGGTTTTTGAGCTGCAATTTTGTTCACGTTCACTTTATTCACAATATTTATTTATTATTTAATTTTATTCACTGCGCCGCCCCACTTGCACTTTGTTGCACACATTATCACTATATAAATAAAGACATACAATACAATTCAATTTGATTCATGTCCCTCTTGGCTTCTTCGGGAGTCAATTGGTCCCATGGTCCCAGTAGTGGCAAAGCTGGTAAACAACTCCTTCCTCAAAGACATCCTCCCAGCATACCTGAAAAGGGCTCTGGTTGAAGCCCCTGCTGAAGAAGGCAGGGTTGGATGTTGACCAGCTTGCCAACTACCATCCAATTTCCAACCTTCTGTTCTTAGGAAAAGTGTTGGAAATGGTTGTCTGCTCCCATTTGGAATCCTGTCTTTAACATCATGCTTCTTCGACAAAACCCAGTCTGGTTTTTGTGCTTGGCATGAAACAGAGACTGCTCTGGTTTGCGTCGCAGATAATCCTCGCCTAGCCATGGACAGGGGCAGCTTGTCTGTCCTTGTAATGTTGGACTTACCAGCAGCCTTCAACACTATTGACCACAGGATTCTGCTGGCATGCCTGAGCCTCTGAGGATCAGGAGATCTGCTCTTAAGTGGATCACCTCATTCCTCAAGGATAGGACACAGCAGGTAGTCATGGGTGACCATTTATTGGCTGTTGTACCAGGCCCCATAAGGGGTTCCTCAAGGTTCTGTGCTGTCTCCCTTGTTGTTTAATGTGCACATAAGGCCAGTAGGTGATATCATCCAGAGACATGGTATGTTGTACCATCAGTACGCTGATGACACACAGATCTATGTCTCTTTTACATTAGATCCTGGGGAGTTGGTTGCTGCACTGAATGCTTGTCAGAGGTAGCCAGTTGGATGGGTCAGAATTGGCTGAAGCTTAAATCAGACAAGACTGAGGTCATGATTGTTGGGTCAGAGCAAATATATTAGGCATGGCAGGGTGGGGCTAACAGACCATTAATTAATGGTGCCAGAACCCGCCCTGTGTCGGAAGTGTGCAATCTAAGAGTCCTTTTTGACTCTAGCCTGAATATGCGAGTGTAGATTCTGGCTACAGTTAATTCCGGGTTATATTACCTAAAGATACTGCGAGGATTGCATCTGCTTCCCTCGACACCTGACCTGGAATTACTTGTCCACGCCCTTGTGATAATACTATTGGACTACGGAAATGCCCTCTATGCAGGAATACTTTTTGTGCTGATAAAGAGGCTCCAGATAGTGCAGAATGCAGCTTCTTGCATGCTTCAGCCTGCCTGTTTTGAGCATATTACATCCGCTCTCCATGATTTGCACTTGGTTCACGTGACCTTCCATATTCAGTACAAAATTACCCTTATGGCATATAAAGCATTTCATGGTGTAGGCCCTGAGTATTTTTGCCATTGCCTTACTCACCAATCAGTTGGTATATATACCGTATACTGAGGTCAGAAGGATCAGCCTAACTATTTTCCCAATGGATTTATCATCTAACCTTGGGAGGTTGAGCCTTTTCGAGTGAAGTCCTAGGAACTGGAGTTCCCCACCATCGGACATTCAAAATGCACAGAGTTTGGCTCGCTTTAGAGCCCAGTGCAAGATTCACTTTTTCCATCTAGCTTTCCCCTAATTGTGTTACATAGTTACATAGTAGATGAGGTTGAAAAAAAACGTACGTCCATCAAGTTCAACCTATGAACTTGTTATTTATTTTGGTTACTATGTACTGTTCTGTTCTGCTTTTAATTATTTCTCTAACCTGATGTAAGGGTCTGGCAATACCCCATTTAATGGGGGAGAATTCGGACCTAGGCCCTATACTTGTCAGGGCCAGTAAATAAAGTGAGGATGATAATGATGATGAAATTTAAACTAACCAATGCGAATCAAGCTGACAGGATTAGGAGTCAGACCATTGTTCCAAATTACAGTTCAATACCTTCAACAGGAGTAGACACCAGGCTGGCAGGCAGAGACCCCGACTCACCCTTCCCCACCACAGCATTGTTTACAGACACTGCATCGGGCCCTACACAAAGGCCCTTACTCACTGTATGCCAGCCAATTGACCGTTTGTGGCCAATGCATATAATGTGTCACATACAAACTTACAGTAATCATAACTATATATTAAAATACTTACACAGTTAATTAACTGGAGATACTGTAATGTATTAACGGGGATGGCAGACATTTTGCAGCCCAAAGATAGCCATTTTGACCCGGTATACTAGGTCGCCATCTTAATTGGTAGAGGCAATGAGTGGGCTTAATCTTTAATATGGTGTCCCCTCTGCCCCTATGACCACACCACTGATTAAGCCCGTTGGGATAGAGAGCTCTGAGAGTTATATCCCAATAAATCTTAGGACTTCAATATTACCTCCATTTATGTCATTGACATGTTTAATAATTGGTTGTCAACTTTTTTTCAATTAAATACACATACTGCCAAATAAATGACTCCTATCGTTTGCATTTATTGAACTGTCAGACAGTGTACTTTCTTGTATCATTCAAATTGTATAATATCTTATTAGGAAACAGACAGGAGCAGGCTCTGCATCTATGGCATCTGTAGGTCAAAGTGTTTTCTTAGATTGCCATGTAACTCCTATATGCTGCTCAAAATGGCCAACATATCTCTGATATTCCTTGATCTTCTTCTTACAAATATTGGTTAGTTTTAATACCTGTTTCAGGTCTTCAGCTTCCAGAAGGATGTGCCAATGTGTTTCCAGATCTCCTTAATTTGTTGCCACTGTTTGCTGTATATACCAACAAACCTAATTATTTTATGGTCAGAAAAGTTCCCAGTGTGGGGTCAATTAGACTCTTCTGTATCCTTTCTTTATGATATTTTTGCTCTAGTCTGTTTCTTGAAATCTTAACCTTATGAGGTGAACTTTTTTCTCAAATTCTTCCACAGTTTAGCAGTTCTTACATACGTACTCTATGAAACCGTCCAACTGAGATTCCCCCGATCATGGTCTTATGATGGTGACAATCCACACAAAAAAGGCTCTTCATTGTCAAGTTTGCAATATATAATTGTGACAAGTTCGCCTTCCCTCACTCTGGATATATTGAGGTCTAAGACTGTGTGTCTTACTAAGGGGTTTTAGTGGTATGGGTATGAGGTTTTAGGGTAGGGGTTTTTAGGGTAAGGGCTTAGGTTAGGGGGTTTTAGGGTAAGGGCTTGCAGTAGGGAGCTCTGGGGTATAGTCTTAGAGTAGGCTAAGGTACTTAACTTAGCGTCTGTTGACTAATTTCACTTATTCCTTGTTCATAAAGATTCCAATACATCAGAAGATTGTTGGTCAGCAGAGAAAGTTCTAGTTTATTCTCAAAGCGTTACTTACAGATGGAAATTCAATCAATGATGAGAACATGTGCTCAGGTGGTAACGATAGAGAAACCTTTGTCTCACATTGCAGCTTAAATGTTTCATGCAGAGTGAGGTCTTGGGACTAGAGAAAGATATTGGAGAGAGAGAGGGTTGATCAGAGTACAACTGTATTTATTGATGACTAACTCCGACCCCTTCATCCTTGTGATTCTGAAAAAAGAACCCTTCATGTTAAGATTCATAGAAAATGTCCAAGGAATGCGGTGCACAGCAGAGAAAAAGAGTGGATCCTTCTCCAGTACAATCGAGCACACTGGTCTCAGCGTGACAGCAGGTACTTCTGTGGGTGGAGAAGGCTGGGGGCTGTGTTTGGAGTCAGCAGGGTTGTTCTCTGGTAGGACGGTCGGCGACTCTATTCCTTACCCGTTTTATCACCCCTCCCCCTAGTCTGCATAATAGTCCGCTTAGCTTCAAGACCGAGTTTTAATATGTGCCTGATCTGTGTGATCTTTATTATTAAGGATTGGAATTTGGACACTTACTAGTTCTGGAGCACTGGTTGTAGGAATATTGTCCTATGTTTTCATGTTAAGATTCAGATTACGTAGGGCCTTGAACTGTGATACCTAAGCCAACTTCCAACATATTTTATGCATTAAACCTTAACTTCAACTCAACTCTTTGGGCTTACATATGAGTTCTAAATCTTATAACACATTCTCATTCAATTGTCTTGATATATGTTCTCATTCATACATTTTAATATAATAAACAGATTTCTAACAGTGGCAAAGCAGCCAGCGACAACAGGTTCCGGTGGTGGAGGGAGTCACGGTGAAGTGCTGGCGGTATTTGGTAGTGGCAAAATGGCCAGACAAAATTTCCTAGACTGCCTCCCACCAGCCTAGATATAGGTTTGTATACGTTGGGGCACAAGTCATCCCCATGGCTGTTCTTTGTATCTTGTGGTACAGCTTCCTATATTCCAGGAGTTTTAAGTAAAAAAAAATTATGTATGGCATATTGTAAGTGTAACACCTCTGCCCCCCCCCCCCCCCCAGCCAACCAAAGAGAGCCACTCAAAAGTGATCCAATGTCTATTCAGGTGTTGTTTATGTGCAGGTGATACTCAGCGTCTCTTATTCACCTTGTTTCTCAGGGTGCTGGAATTCATGAAGGGTTGGTATAGTAAGCATTAGAAGAAATGATAGAGGGTTTCAGTAACTTTTCTTTTATGTTTATCCACAGCAACATATAAACTCTTTACTTAAGATGCTCATGTAGCATTCCCCAAAGAGGCACATTCTTTCTCCTTGTTGTCACTATATGTTGCAATCCAATGCCTGGCTGTTGGCTGTTCCTTCCTCCACTAGGATCCCAAGGCAGGGCGCCGTCTTGCATGAGGAGGCCCACCCTATCAGAGTTGCTCTGGGGTGATACTCTGAGGCACTTACTGAAGAACCTCCTATAGAGTACCTGTCCACTCGCTCTTGAGGCTGGAACACACCTCAGGGCCATATAGAGGGGCCCTAGTATTTAGGGGTGACCCTTTCCCTAAACTAGAAAATAACAAAGGGGTCCTGATACTAACACACATAGTTACAGACTCACAAGACTTATGATGAAAAATCAAACCGCGCTCATGCTTCCTAGAAAAGATCTTGAAGTAGATCTGCTCTCCCCTCTTGCTGCTGCTGTGGTGTGAAGGCACCCCTCCTTCACCAATAGCCGTCGTGGAAAGACTCCAATGCCAGATAATTAAGCAAAAAGAAGGCACAGAAGCGCACCAAGGGTCAAGATACATGTAATAATCAAATAAAAAAGTAACAAGTAAAAACGTACATATAAAATAACATTAGTCCAGTAGAGGCCAGTGCACAGGCATCCACTCCAGTTGGATGGTAAACGCAGGGGTAAATGCTGAGGCTCACAAATCAGTTTCGCGCGCTGGGAACAACTAGCTCTGCAGTACTCAGATGGCACTTCCGGGTTGCATCTTCTCGCGAGACCCGTATTGAGTAGTCCACTGCAATCGCCGTTTCTCTGTAACTCCAGCGCTAATCCCATTTAGAGTAAACCGGATGGAGTTGGCTCAAACATCTGTGGGGAGGCTGGAAACTATACAGCCAAGTGTCTGGATCCCTGTGTGTGCACTGAATGAACTCCGCAACGCGTTTCACACACTTTAGTGCTTCATCAGGCGGTAGTTTGGGACATCTATAGGGGGGCCTTATGTACTGTCACTCCAAAGTTAATTGGTAATTGAATAAATTACTTAATATGCACAATAGGTGCAATTAACAATAAAAAGATGAGGGTATATAAGCACTCAACTGCTAAAGGTTTAATATATATATGAATGAAAATAAATATAAATATAAAAAAAGGAGTATTTGATTAAAGCACTGTTGAAGGCCACCCATATAAGGTGATGCAAACTTACATAGTCATAAATAATCAATAATTCACAATGACCACAATAAATATAATATTAGCATATATATGTATTCATGATTTGTGGTTATCCCTTACTGAGATAATACTGTGGAAAGAATGCACCACTAAAGATATATATCACAATCATTGAATATATACATGTCTCCGGATACTAATTAGGAGAATTACATGCCCATATATACAGTTGCAATACACTTCCAAATGTATGCCTATGTCACCATACTCAGGTATCACTATATATCATACATGCACGATTGGATTATAGAGGTCTGACGAACCTATGATCTTATGGATGGATTGAATCAGTTCAATCTCAAGATAAATTTGTATACTGTATTAATCCACAAGTTCTAACATTTGATGCTAAGATTATACTGCTGACCTGAATAAATTATTGGATCTATTTGGAATAGATGTTTATAGATAGCAGTCCGTACCTTATATACTAAGATATATCCATCTTAAGGGCTACCTATACAGCCACTTCATCATGGGGTTATTTTAAAGTATGAATGAATTTATGTGTGTTTTTAACAAATATTTGAATTAATAAAATGTTATTATTTTTTGATCTTCCCAGTTTCTATGGGTCAATAGACCTATAACAGTAATTATCTGTTGGACCATTGTAGTCCGCTTATTATAATCCAGCATAGAGTGCTACTAATAGAGGGAACCTTTCTGATCCTTCTTGGATCAACACTGTTATTATGAGCCTTTTTCTTCCCTCCAAGCAACTGCATCAACTTACCTTGATTACTATTTTGATATACACATATGGGATGAGCGGTCTCAATTTTCTTTTACATGTTGTAGGGAACTGCCTTAAGACAGGGACTCCTTCACTGTACTCATAGAGAGAGAGATGATGCAGGACAGTGCCTAACTGTCAGCACCGCGTGTAGCTGAAAGAGGATCTGACTCCATAGCAGAGACTATTTGCAAAGGGATCATCCGACTTGGGATCCCTCCCCTGAGGAGTCAGTGTGTGTATCCATTCCTGCAGAGAGCAGCGCAGTGCGTCGTGGGATCACGTTGCAGAGCTGCTGATCATTCAAGGATTATCCTGGTTAGGACAATAACCAGGAAGGTAGTATATTAAGTGCACCAACGGGCCCCAACACAGGGAAGCACTATCCCCCACATTCACAATAACTCTATAGCTGGTGAACACTCAGCGGTTAAGTGCCCTGGCACATTGGTACACCAAGGACAGAGGGTGATGCAATGATGGACATGTGGGCTGCTGGGATGGTATGCATTCAGGGTGATGCAATGTTATGTGATGTTATGCTAATGATATGCCAAGGATAGTATGCTGATGTAAGGAATCCGCTCCGCAGTTTACTGGTTGCCTTACCTTGCAGACAGTGCAGTCCTGGAGCACCTCTCCTGATGTTTGCTGCAGCCTGGATTCACTCACCAAAGCTATACACACTCCCTCTGGTATCTACTGCAGCTGTGCAGCCTATCACTGCAACCTAGACTTGCATTCATTCATTGTTGGAGCAGTACCTTCACACCCCCCTCCGGGGATTGGCCCGCTGGCCTTTAAGTATTGTCTTCCCATAATGCTCCCTGCCGAGCATAGTCCTTCCTGGATGTCACTATCTGTTCTGCCACAAGCCCTCGCTTGTTCCTGTCTCTCATGCTGAAGCGGAGTATTCTCCTTGTTGTCTGCAGCTCCAGGTTTCCTAAGGCCGGCTGCTATATTCACGCAGCGGTCTGCTCCAGTCTCCTGTGTTGTAGCTGAGTACTCTTCTTGTTCACTTCAGCTCCTTGTTTCCTGTGACCGGCTGCTATAGTCACGCAGCGGTCCACTCCTGTTCTCCTGTGCTGAAGCAGAGGTTTTCGTCCCTGCGTCCCTCAGCCTCCTGGATTCCTGCACTGAAGCGGATGTTTCGTCCCTGCGTTCTTCAGTCTCCTGGATTCCTGCACTGAAGCGGAGGTTTCCCTGTGTATCTTCAGCTTCCTGGTTCCTGGGGCCTACTCTTTCCCTAATCTAGAGAGGCCGTGTCCTGGTTCCTGCGCTGAGACAGAGGATTCCCTAGCCCGCTCAGGACTCTTGCGCTGTAGCACTGGTGCACCCGTGCAGCAAAGTGGTGTGCTACTCTGGTCTGCCTACCATCTCCTGTGACCAGTACCATGGGCCATGGTCGTCGCTCGCGCAGAGGCCAACCCCGCGCTCCTAAGCTGAAGCGGGCTCTCCTGACTACCTGTTGCCGAACTCTTGCCTGAACAATGTTTATCCTGATGTCTCCTGTCCTGACCCTGGCTTCTACAACGACGACGCTGTCTTCTCCAATCCTGATCCTGCGACATATGACTACGAACTGCGCAATCCGGATCAGCCTGCGCGGTCTCAGGTCGGTGCTTTTACAACCCCACCTCAGCCTCGCGGTCCGGTCCTGGTTTGTGGCGAGCAGAACCCTGACAGTATGCTCGGCCACACAAACTCGGACCGCCCTGTGGTGAGGGTTGGTAAGTTTCTGTCTGAAAGCCTGTCCCAGCCTGTAAACCAGTCCCAGTGTGAATACCAGTTTCTATGTGAGATAATACCCCTGATTGAAGATCTGATTGTGTTTGTAGGTTTAACCCCTTTGCAAAACAAATGCCGTAATGATCTCATGATGAAGGTTTACCACCTCCGGGACTTAAAACAATCGCTGGCCGCTTGTATTTGCTTTCCTGGTTACCCTTTAACTTGGGGAAATGTGTACCCTTTAGAATTGGACGACGCCCAAAAGGAACTCTCTTCCCTGGCCTTGTCTTTAGACATTTATATAGCAAAAGAGGACCCTCTTCTCATGTTGGCTGATGCCCAAAAAACACTCCATATCCTTTCCATGACATTGGACATTTGCATAAAGGAACAGGATCCTCTCCTCGCCAGCTTCGCTGCTGCTTGGCTGTATCCTTGGTCTACCACGGATCCTTACCCTGAGTGTATGGCCGGGTTCCCTGACACCAATGATATGTTTTCGTTAACCCCTGCCGATCAGTCCTGTGAGGTCCCCCTGGAGAATACATATGTTGCTCTACCCAGCACTAATGTTCTTGTATCAGAGAATAAGTTCATTAGTTCTCCTATTTCTAGCTTAGAAGTCCTTTCTCTAGGTCTTGAGGGTTTTCCAGCTTTAACCCCTGCCGAGCAGTCCTGTGAGGTTCCCCTGGAGAATACATATGTTTCACTAGCCAACACTAAGGTTCTACCATCAGAGAAAGAATCCCTAAGTTCTGTTCCCAGGGTTATTTCTGTATTAACCTCTGTGGGGCAGCTCTCTGAGTTTCCTTTGGTAAATCCCTGTTCTCTGTCAGCCATGGTCACGCCCCTAGCTTCAGAGGAGAGATTCCTGGTCTGTCCTAATACAGAGAGAAGATTACCTATGTTTTACTCTCAGGCATTGTCTGCATTAACCCCTGTAAATTCTTGCTGCCTCCAAGTTAATGCCTTCGTTTTAGCCTCAGAGAATGAGTCCACAAGTCAGACAGCAGAGGTTGCATTGAGGGATTCCCATAACCGTACGGAGTCCCTAGATATTCTTTGCTATAAATCCCCTGCTTCAGCTCAAGTTTCCGCAGTTTCGTCTCCGGAGATTTCGGCTAAAGTTCTGGTTCCTGATAAATGTATTCAGGAGTCAGGTTTTTCCCTAAGCTTGCTCGCAGAGTTCCTTCTCCCGGGTGTTTCTCTGAACCAGCCTGTCGCCCACATAGCGGTGATCCCTGCTTCAGCGCATAGTTCCCACATTATGGAGTCTGCAGTAATTTCTGGTTTCCCAGACATTCCTTACCAAATACCTACTTCAGAGACCAGTACAGTTATGATTCACCCCCGTGTACTGTCTGAGTTCTCCTCCTCTTTAAGCTTAGGGTTAAAAGCATACAGTAGTCTGTATGTCCCTCCTGGGGTTCATATTATGTTCCCAGGAATGTTTGCTGACGCACGTTTTTTTCCCAAAAGTGACGCTTGTTCATATAGATTAGTAAAAAGCTTGCACACTGTTTCCCTTTTTGCTGAATTGTGTCTTACTAGTTTTGAGACTCTGAGAGGTAATGATTCTCCTTCTGATTCTGAAGCTCTTCCTACAAGGAGTATCCTGATTGGGGGTCCCCCTGATTTCTCTGTCCAGGCTAATTCTCCAGGGATCAGCATATCTGTGGTCACTTCCTTAGTACTGTCTGAGGTCACCATGCATATATTACAAGTCCTGGGGTTTAAATCTGAGCTATTTAGCTGTCCTGCCTTTGCTGAAACCCAGTCCCTCAGTACTGTGTCTAAATTTGCCCCAGCAAACATGGGGTTACTCTGGGAAGAAATGAAAACTCCTGTCTTAAAGGGTATTTTTTCTCACATGTCCAGCAAATCTAGAACCTCAGTAATTGTTTCTAAGTCACTTATCAATACATCTGATTTTTTCTCTAATCAAACCCAGACACCCTCACTATCGGTTAGGAGTCCTGTGATCAGAGATTTTGCACTAGAAAACACACCAATTCAGGTTTTTGTCAGGTTAGGTACCCCTGTGGTTAGGGCCATTGCAGTTTCGGAAAAGACTCCTTGTACTCCTAAGGTGCCTGTCATTAAGAGTTTTCATAGTTCATACTTGCTGCTTGTTGATTCTCAGGGCCCTGTCACTGAGGTTAAGACTTCAGCTTCTGATGTTAGCTTCCCTCCCACCACTACCCTGGCTCTGCCTTTTTCTCAAGCTACTGATTTGAAGATCCCAAGGACTATTCCTGATTCACTGACAATATTATCTCCCAATGAAGATTTCCCAGTATTGGAGAGCTCTACTGTTGTTTGCTTCTCTGCTCCTGCTAAACCATGGTTTTGTCCCTCGGAATTTTCGGTTGCCCCTGTTATTTCCTCTCAGTTGGAAATACTCTGTACGTATCCCAAGATTTCGGTCCCTATGCCTGGTTTACTGCTTGCCTTGTCACCTTCCATACCAATACCGGGAGATGCTTCCAACCAACCTACACCCTTACTAACCATTACCTGGGAGCCTTCTAGAGGAAAAATTCCTCGCAAATTCCAACATGCAGTGGTCAGCCAAGACTTTTTCTGTTACAAAGTTCCTCCTGGTGTATTCGATCAACTATCAGGGCCGCTGATCCTAGAGTCCGGTTCATTTATTAAAGACTGGGCTTCCTGTAGGGGTTCTCCTGCCGTTTCTGCTCTGGAACCCTCTGGTTCTTCACAGCCCTGGATTTCCAAGTCATTTTGCGAGGCGAGCCATGTACCAAAGATGTTTCTTCCATCAATCTCATATTCTAGAACTGTACTCACCAAAGAACTGCTCGTTTACGGATGCCCTTTCCACCTAAAGAATTTTAGGAACAACTCAATGTCCCCAAGACCCATGGATGGTCCTGTCTGGCCGCAGTTCTCACCGGGGGGTGGGGGTACACTAAGGACTAACCACGAGTCTCTGGACCACGACTCTAACCCCAATCCTAGACGGTTCAGCAACAATTCCCGGTCCCCCAACTCTAGGTGTGCTCATGTTCGCCCGGAGGTCTCGCGTGAAGGGGGGGGTACTGTAAGGAATCCGCTCCGCAGTTTACTGGTTGCCTTACCTTGCAGACAGTGCAGTCCTGGAGCACCTCTCCTGATGTTTGCTGCAGCCTGGATTCACTCACCAAAGCTATACACACTCCCTCTAGTATCTACTGCAGCTGTGCAGCCTATCACTGCAACCTAGACTTGCATTCATTCATTGTTGGAGCAGTACCTTCACACCCCCCTCCGGGGATTGGCCCGCTGGCCTTTAAGTATTGTCTTCCCATAATGCTCCCTGCCGAGCATAGTCCTTCCTGGATGTCACTATCTGTTCTGCCACAAGCCCTCGCTTGTTCCTGTCTCTCATGCTGAAGCGGAGTATTCTCCTTGTTGTCTGCAGCTCCAGGTTTCCTAAGGCCGGCTGCTATATTCACGCAGCGGTCTGCTCCAGTCTCCTGTGTTGTAGCTGAGTACTCTTCTTGTTCACTTCAGCTCCTTGTTTCCTGTGACCGGCTGCTATAGTCACGCAGCGGTCCACTCCTGTTCTCCTGTGCTGAAGCAGAGGTTTTCGTCCCTGCGTCCCTCAGCCTCCTGGATTCCTGCACTGAAGAGGATGTTTCGTCCCTGCGTTCTTCAGTCTCCTGGATTCCTGCACTGAAGCGGAGGTTTCCCTGTGTATCTTCAGCTTCCTGGTTCCTGGGGCCTACTCTTTCCCTAATCTAGAGAGGCCGTGTCCTGGTTCCTGCGCTGAGACAGAGGATTCCCTAGCCCGCTCAGGACTCTTGCGCTGTAGCACTGGTGCACCCGTGCAGCAAAGCGGTGTGCTACTCTGGTCTGCCTACCATCTCCTGTGACCAGTACCATGGGCCATGGTCGTCGCTCGCGCAGAGGCCAACCCCGCGCTCCTAAGCTGAAGCGGGGCTCTCCTGACTACCTGTTGCCGAACTCTTGCCTGAACAATGTTTATCCTGATGTCTCCTGTCCTGACCCTGGCTTCTACAACGACGACGCTGTCTTCTCCAATCCTGATCCTGCGACATATGACTACGAACTGCGCAATCCGGATCAGCCTGCGCGGTCTCAGGTCGGTGCTTTTACAACCCCACCTCAGCCTCGCGGTCCGGTCCTGGTTTGTGGCGAGCAGAACCCTGACAGCTGATTAGTAAATACTGTTTAATTCCATTGTGTGTATTTACTGTATGATTGGTCTGGTGAGGGCACACTCCCACCACGCTGGGATTCCTCATCAGTGGAGGCGCTGCACCAAGTGTAAGTACACCCCAGGCTCCCAGTGGCGGAGGTTCAGGCCTCTTGTTAGCCTCACAGGTGACAGCAGTACCGGTAGTTAGAGTACCCTAGGGGTACACCCGCTACACCTATATATTCTCTTGAAAAAGGGTAATTTAGTTCAACCCTATGGCCAAAGCTTCCCAATCCTTCTAGCCAACTTCAAGGCATGACCGCTTTGGCATCTTTATTTGTTTTTTGTTGTATACATCTGTATCTTGCCAGTTTATAAAAGACAGGTGGTAATATATTTATATGAGACTAAATTGATCTAAAAATATGATCTAATTAAGTGTCAGATAATGACATAATAAGTAAAAGGGCATAAGTAATATTGCTTTCTTTTACAAAGATTTTGTAAAATAGTTCTGTTTTTATATGTGCATTATCATTTACATTACTGATTTTACTACAATGTTGGTTTCATCTGATAAAGCAATAGAACATTCATCTTAAGCTAAAAGGATTGCATTGTATTCATGAAAAATTGATCCATCCAACAATAAGACTTCATAGTTTTTGAAGTGAAACTTCTTTGCTGGCACCTACAGGGTTTTCGTGGGAAAAAATGCATTACCTTGTAACGAAAAACCGTAAAAAAATTATGTCACGCTGCTAATGGGCGTGTACCCATAGCGCATGCGCAAAAGAGAAGCTTGCAGGCCCCACCACGCATTTGCAGTACCACCATTGTTCACCAAGTACATTGACGCTCCCCCCTCTTCCAGCACGCATGCGCACTAATGGTCGCGAGCCTCTGAGCATGGCCGCGGACCTCTGCACATGCGTAATACAGGCCGCGGCCTCTGCGCATGCGCGCCACTGTCCAAGGGGGAGGAGAGGAACTGGGAACACCGGCAAGGAGAGAGTGAGACAGCCGCGTCCCCTGAGATCCCGGTGCTGACACACACACAGTCACACACAGTCACACACACAGTTACACACATACACGTAGAGTCACACACACACATTCACGCAGAGTCACACACAAACACACAGAGTCACACACGCAGAGTGACACACACGCAGAGTAACAGAGAAATGTACTGTAACCACTTGGCAGTTGCATATATTAGAATTCCATGGGATATGGCTGTGACGAAATAGGCAGTAAGGCTTACAAAAAATCCTAGAAAGCTCTGCCCTGTTACTTATTCTCATCAGGGTTACTGTGAGTAACCATGGGGTTAATGTTGGATATCTGGGATTTTCCCATGTATTTCAATGTACCTTGTGTTATGCAATATTTGTAAGCAGTGGTTAAGCTTGATTCCAAAGTATATTGTATGTACTGTAATGCATATGGTGTTTTTAGTCTGTGAAAACAGTTGTACTGCTAATCCTAATGTTATTCTATGTACATAATGTATGTTGTGTTTGGACTCATTAAAGCAGTAATACTGCTTTGCTCGGTATTCAGGGATTGGTGGGGGTTAATAGTGCATTTGTTCAATATCAGAGCTATGATCACTGGGGCTGTATCTTGTTTTGAATGCCTGGGATGGGGATGTCCCCATAAAGTCACATAGCTCCATATTTACGGCAAGTAGTGTAGACTTTGACTGCATGGATCGAAAGTGGACCGTGCACAGAGGCTGTGAACCAAAGGACACCTGCTGGGAGTGCATATTGTAAGTGAAGCCTTTGTCTACCCTGACATGCTGGTGCCAAAGCAGCCGGCCACCTGTAGCCCTGAACCGGATAGATGCAGCAGAGACCATGCTTCATAGGCACTCTCCTGATTGGACCGTTCAAACCATCCACCCACACTGACATCACTCATTCTCAACCGGCCTATGCTGTAACCAAGCCCCTGCCTGTGATTGGCCCGTTCTGACTGCCCACCTTGCTTCTGATTGGCTGTATGTTTAAATGGACACCCAGATTGGCAAAGCATGACTTCTTTCATGCTTTTGAATGGGCGGGGAAACACGACTTCTGCAAAGCTGATCAGTAGTTTCACAGATTTGGTTTTGTGTGTGGAGATGCTGAGGCATGCAGAAGAGGCTGAGAGTGGCAAAGAACTTTTGGGGATGGTTCTTCTGGCTGAAGGAGCCATGGGCTCAACTGTAGGACTCGGCTGGATCGTGGGGGTGAGTCGTATTGGAGAGAGAGACCCCAAGGAATGCTCCTAGCACCGCTGGATAGGAGATCAGCAACCCCTCATCACTTCACTCATCACTTGAAGGAGTATCCTTTGTTTGTAGGCATCCAGTTTCAGCCACTCAGCTTCCAACTACCTTGGACTGGTTAGCCAGGGGGCTACCAAGCCATGTTTTCCTTTATGTCTACCTGACTACCTGACTAAATGACTACCTTTGTACTGGGAGCATCCACAGGTGGTGGACAGAGACCCTCTTCACCAACTCACTAGCCAAGAGGCTGCTATCTATAGTGGGCTAGGTGCCTAGAGGCTATTACTCCCTTCCCAGTACTTTGTTCTGTTGAACTGCAGGGTAGTTACCCAAGGATAAGGGGCGGGTTAAGTGGAGTGCTTATATATATACTGTATATATATATATATATATATATATATATATATATATATATATATAGCTCAACCCCGTTACAATGCGAATCTGCTTATAACGCGATGCAAGGGTGGCTCCCAATTTTGGTATTTATGAATACTTTACAACACGATTATTAGTATCTTAAAAACTTTATTGTATAATGAATACAATAGTACATTATTTCTAACGTGACACGCTTATAACGCAATGTGATTCTTTGGACCCCAAGCACAGCGTTATAAGGGGTTGAGATATTTTATATATATATCCCTCAGACTGATGCTGCTCTCCTCAGACTTCTGTACAAGTCGTTATTTTAATCTTCTCCAACAAGGGGGGTGAATTCAGAGCAGGGATTTGGAAAGAAAAATAATATAGTACAGTATCTTTAAGCTGATGTGTGAAAGTTAAATATCTCAGAGGCACTCGCACATCAGATGAGAGAAAAGCCTTTAGATATTCTTCATAGTTGTCATAAATAAAAGAGAAAAGATTTATAGGATAATACTGTTTAATTAACACATCTGGATAAAATACATAATGCACTCACAAAGTGAATGAGATTAAAAAAAAGCATAGCAAGAGAGTATTTTACTGCTGCATATTGTCCAGCACCTTAACTACTATACTTCTGGTTTGTCTGACAGAGATCTACAACAAAAAGGAAAGTGCTGAAAGCGCTACTGCTTACAAACAATGTGTGTGGTGACCATTAGTGACTTAATATAATCAAAAAGTGTACAAAGTACTTACACAGTACATATAAGTGTAGCCATGTTTAAAAATGGTATACAGTTCTCTCTCATGCTGGCAGTAAACCTGGTAAGTATACAGGATTGCCAGCATCAATCATGGAGGTTTGCCCTCACACCCTGGTGAGGTGTCATATGTACTCAAGGGGAGTGGTAACATGCTCTGAGTCCACTGTTAGTGACATAAGAGGTGTGGCTATTTCCTAAGTCTATATAAGACACAGCACTGTCTTAAGTTAGGAGTTGTTAGTTGTTCAAGTTCAAGTTGATGGAGAGTATGATTCACATCTGGGGCTTTGCAGCAAGCAAGGCTGTCAGACCTAGGCAATAGTACCTACACTGTGATCAGGGACCTGACACAGGTGGTGATCTCCCTGAGGGGAGAGGTGATCCAACTCCATTGGGAGGGAAGAACCTTCTAAAGGGATGCCAAGCGAAAGAATCAGCGGCTAGGATGACCGCTGTGAGGGGCAGTCTGTCTATCATGCAAATAAAGATGCCCGTCTTCAACCAACCCTCGCTGTGTGAGTGAAGTTCTTGCACAGAAGGAGGCACCACAAAGGAGGTCCTCATCAGAACCATCTCCCTGCGGACGCAGAGATCCTGATGAGGTGGAGGCGCTGCACTGGATGTAGGTAGGACTCTAAGCACACTACCTCCGCTGCCTGTCTTGCTGATATCTCCACTAACATCATGCGGGAGACTCAGGAGTCCTGTAGCCAACAGGTGCACCACAAGACACAACCATGCAAGGCTGTCAGACCTAGGCAATAGTACCTACACTGTGATCAGGGACCTGACACAGGTGGTGATCTCCCTGAGGGGAGAGGTGATCCAACTCCATTGGGAGGGAAGAACCTTCTAAAGCGAAACTGTTTAACAGCTTAACTGTTTATTTAAGCAGTGTTTTGATTGATCATTGTTAGTGTGTTTGTCTTGTCCTGTCTTAGCTGTTTGTTGTTATGTTGTTTATGCAGCAGTACACACTATGTGGTCCCTTGTGTTTAATTCCACATGTCCTGAGGAAACTTCTTCGTGGATTATTCAAGTGAATCCGGATGTTCCAGATTGGACTTCTGTAATAAGGTTTTCATATTACATTATATTTGCATTCATTGGACGTTTTTGAGGTGCCGGTTTGTATTTGTTATATGTCAGTGATCTTCGGTACTTTGGTTTTCAAGACTGAATTGAATGTGGGCCTCTGTTTTTGTGGTTTTGTCTCCCAATGTCAGTTCTGAGATACTGCACTATTTTCTTTTTCTTTCCAATTCCGGATTCAAGTTATGCCCCTCTTTGTGGAGAAGATTGAAGTGTCAGACATGCCTGGCAAAGTTATGTTTGATAAATGTTTATATCTTGGGACTTTTTTTGCTAGCTGAAGTGGATATCTTGGCCCACTCGAGTATAAATTAGAACAGTTACATAGGCATGTTATTTAGTTTTATTTTGCCGGAAAAGTGCACAAAGTTTCGGGGTTAGTCGAGTGAAAAACTATCGCTGATGTGTTCTTTTTCTCTCTGTCTATATGACTATGTTAATTTATACTAGAGTGCGACATGATATACACTTGATGTATCTTTTTTGAGGACTCCAGCCACCTTGCATCTGCATTGACAACGCATCACTGATGTAAGAAAAGAGTGCCACAACTACCTTTTTCACTAGCACCAAATGTAAAAAAATCATCAGATTCACAAACTTGTGAAAGTTTCCAGTCCCAATCAAAAGTCTACTTTTCTATTAGCACAGTTCTAGAAAGCCCCTGTGACTGCAGAACCATATTGTCTTGCATTTTATTAAAGAATTCAGGAAGGGGAACCACAGACAGGTGAAGTGGGTAGGGTAACACTGATTGGTTCCAGAAATGCTGTAAGCCTGCCTGGGTCAAGGGGTGCATCAGTCGAACTTGGAGAGGGTAAAATTGATGATAATGATGATGGTGTCTCTTCTGATGAGCTTATTGATGAGCGTCTTGAAGAAGGTGTTAGTCCCAAGGTTGTCATTTGTGGAATTCCATTCTCCTACCCTAGCTCACAGGTATGACAGGGCACAAGGACCCAGTTGTCCATCCTGAGGAACCCCCTATAGATATGGGAATTCTTTGAATTGCCCTGAAATGGTTTGTGTGTGACTCTTAGGTGGTATACTGTCTACTTTGTGGTGCCGCAGTGGATAAGGACAGTAGTAGTTGCTGCCTGGAAATGACTGTTCTGCAGCAACATATGCAAGAACAATCCCCATAACCTCTGTGAGAGGCAGACATCAGCGAATCTCTGCATTACTTGAGACCAGACATGATGATCCTGCTCTGGGTCATTGGAAAAAAGCCACCACCGTCCCTCAAAGAGGCGGTCACCAATTCATTCCCCACGATTGCACACTAGGCCCAGACGGCTCAACGGTGGCTGGATCCCCCATTCTGTGAGAAGTGTCTCTTTGCTTTTCCACCCATCTCCCCACCTGTGGAACCTTCTCCCCTTCATCTACCCCCAATAGACAATGGGGCATGGGTATGAGAGCGAGACCTAGTAGGCTTCAGAGCCGGCGAATACCTGCATTCCATCTAGGGGCATGCGCAGACCACACTCTGCACTAAATGCCATCCCCACTGGCCCCACCTCCTGACTACGCTCGCGCGGTGACGCACCATCACGCAGCGTGCACCCGCTATGCACGGCACTCGCACACATGCGCAGAACCTTCCTTGCTCCTATGCATATACTACACCTGTTGCTGATTCCTTTGCTTGAGTATACACCTGTGTGAAATCCCTCTAGCCAACCACAGCCAGGCATACTCCTGAGTATGCTCCATCCTCATTGGACAATCTCCCTTTATATGCTCAACTGCCACTCTGGCAAATTGACTGAGCAAAAACCTTCCTGCTAGCGAAGTGTTCACTGCTGTCTTGCCTCCACAGTCTTGTCCTGCTCCTTGTTCCTAGTTCCTGACCTTGGCTACTCTTCCGGACTCCACTCTTCTATTCTCCTGACCTCAGCTACGTAAGACCATCCGCACCGCTCTAATACTGACCTTGGCAAAGTACCTTGACGATCCGCCTCTCTCCAATCCAGACCATGGCTAAGTACCTCCAACGATCCGCTACTCTCCAACACCGACCTCGGCAAATAATACTGACCATCCAGACCGCTCCTATCCGGACCCGGCTACCTCGACCAATCTACACTCCAGACCAGCACACACGGCTGTGGGTTGGTGTTATATCAAATCCCCACCTCAGCCTCGCGGTCACGCCTTGTTTGTGGTGAGCACTCCGTTACAGTATGCTCAGCCCAACAAACATGGACTCCACTGAGGTGGGGTGAGTCTTGAGCACGCACGTCAGCATGTTTTCCAAAATTTAAAAATACTTTGAGCAAAATGACCATCGCATGGATTTATTGCACCAGAATCTCATGCTCCTTTCTGACTGGGTACAAACTCCACCTCCTAGTCCTGTCCCTTCGGGGCCTTCTGCTGCAACTATTGCTTCTATGCCTATGTCCCTCATCTGAACCCCGACTTCCTAGACTCAACCGATATGGTGGCGACCCCCATGGGGGTAGGGGTTTTCTGAATTAATGTTTCATACAGTTTGAACTTATGCCTACTCGATTCATTTCTCAAAGATCCAAGGTGGCGTACATTATATCTCTACTCACCGATGATGCCCTGGCCTGGGCTTCTCCCATCTGGGAACAAAGATCGGATCTCACCAGCATATCGGACAATTAACCCGGGAATTCCACAGAGTCTTTGATACGCCTGGCCACAAGGTAACTGCCGCTTCCTCTCTTTTTCATATTTTTCAGGGAAGCCGATCTGTGTCCAGATACGCTTTGGCGTTCCGCACTATTGCCGCTGAGACCGGATGGAATAACGAGGCATTAGCAGCCGCCTTCTGGCAAGGTCTTACAGAGATTCAAAGGATGAGCTCGCTGCACATGAACGTTCTACTGATCTCGAGGAACTCATGGCCATATGTACTCGCGTTGATCAACATCTGCAAGAGAGGAGAACTGAAAGATCCCGTCATAGGCAGCTTACTCCAAGGGTTCCTTCTTCCCATGCCGGTACAGCTGAACCCCGTCCGCCAGATATCCCAGAGCCTATGCAACTTTGAGGTAACATATTGTCTTCCAGCAAGAAACAGCGTAGATGCAACGCTGGTCTCTGTCTCTACTGTGGCAATCCCGGACATCAGGTATTCTTTTGCCCCCACAAGTTGGGAAAACGCCAACTCCCAATGAGGTCCAGGGGAATCACATTGGGAACACTTTCTACATCCCCTATCACAGCTAAACAGCTGCATACTAGGATCTTGCTTCCTGTTACACTTACCGGCGAGGGCTTCCACACTTCTGCAATGGCCTTTCTGGATTCCGGGTAGGGAAGCAATTTTATCGATCAAGGCTTCGCCGAGAGAAATAAAATCCCCCTCATTTGCAAAAAATGACCAGTAGGGTTAGAATGCATAGACGGTCGACCTCTGGAACCAGCATATACATGTATCTCTTTACAGACCGTTCTCTTTCATCTTTGTACAGGTGAGGACCACACAGAAAAGATCCAGCTGGATGCCATTCACACCACTTCGGTAGCCATGATTCTTGTCCTCCCATGGTTGGAACTCCACAATCCACGCATCGACTGGTCTGATAAGTCCTGATAGGTCCTGTGGAGCCCCTTTTGTTCCAAGAACTGGGCTGTGCCCATCAAGAGTATTGTTGGGGTTACTGCTCCCAACGAAGAGAAGGTAAAATTGCCAGAGGTCTACGCCAAATTTCGCGACATTTTTGATAAAGCCAGATCTGAGATCTTACCACTGCATCATCCTTTCGATTGTCCTATCAACTTGCTGTCTGGCTCTGCACCTCCCAGGGGAACTGCTTACCAACTTTCCCTTCCTGAGACGAAAGCTATGAAGGCGTATATCCATGAAAATGTACAAAGGGGTTTAATTCGAAAATCTTCTTGTCCAGCCGGCGCAGGCTTCTTTTTTGTGAAGAAAAAGCATGGATCACGACGTCCATGTATTGATTACAGAGGTCTTAACAAGATCACCAACAAAAAACATTACCTCTTACCACTGATTGATGAACTTTTTGATCGCCTCCAAGGAGCCAACATCTTCACTAAATTGGACCACCATGTGGCCTACAATCTGGTAAGGATCCGTCAAGGTGAGTAATGAAAAACGGCTTTTAATACCCGTGATGGCCACTATGAATATCTCATCATGCCCTTTGGTCTCTGGTCGCTAGAAAGACCATTGACCTTGTGGAACGAACCTTTTGGTGGCCCGGCATGCAAAAGGACATCAAAGAATTCGTTGCTGGGTGCTCAACATGTGCTCAAAATAAGACTCCCTGGGATAAACCACCAGGAATCCTTTGACCGCTGCCCATCCCGGACTGTCCATGGACACACTTATCCATGGACTTCATAGTCGAACTGCCGGTATCTAAAGGGATGAATACCATCTTAGTTGTGGTAGACTGTTTCTCAAAGCAATCTCATTTTATCCCATTGAAAGGTCTCCCCAACTCTCCCAAATTGGTAGACGTCTTCATCAAAGAAATCTTTCGCCTCCATGGGGTAACATTGATCGTAGTCTCCGATAGAGGGTCACAGTTCATATCCAAGTTTTGGCGCTCCTTCTGCCAGCAAATAGGGATAGCGCTACATTTTTCTTCAGGGTATCACCCCCAAACCAATGGCAGACTGAACGAACCAATCAGTCTCTGGAGCAGTATATCCGGTGTTTCATTTCGGACACTCAGGATGACTGGTCTGATCTCCATCCTTGGGCTGAGTTAGCACATAACAATTTGTGCAATGAATCCACCACTGAGTCGCCCTTCTTCATTAATTATGGGTTCTACACACTACCCCTACATCTTGGGTTCAAGCAGCAGACGACAGAATCCATAGTCTACAGAATTTATGGACAGGGATCCAGGAGAACCTCAAAAAGGCAACTACCAGACAAAAGGCACAACCAGACAGTCACCGAAGAAAGATCCAAGAGTTCAACCCAGGAGACAGGATGTGGTTGTCCTCTAAGAACATCAAGCTCAAGGTCCCTATACTGAAACTGGCATCTAGGTTCATCGGTCCGTATACCATCACGGAAAAAGTCAACCCTGGACGCATACCGGCTATGCCTTCCTCCATCCATGAGGATTCCCTCCGTCTTCCACGTATCCCTATTGAAGCCAGCTGTCCAGGACCCCTGCTTTCCCGATCCTTCCTCATCTATGGCTCCTGTCCCATACAGGGCCAAGAGGAGTACGAGGTCCAATCCATCTTGGACTCCAGGATTTCCAGGGGATCGATCCAGTATCTGATACACAGGAAAGGTTTTGGACCGGAGGAACGTTCCTGGGTTCCTCGCAACCGTCTTCACGCCCCCAGACTTATCTGGCTATTCCATGCCATGTATCCACAAAAGCCATCCCTGAGGCACCTGGAGGTCGCTCCTGAAGGGGGGGGTACTGTCAGGATCCTCGGCGCGTTCCTCGCTTACCCTAACCCGTGACTGAGTGTTCCACTTCTCCTGCCTTCTGCAGCACATCTCGCCTGCCGGCGAATACCAGCATTCCATCTAGGGGTATGCGCGGACTACACTCTGCACTAAATGCCATCCCCACTGGCGCTGCCTCCAGGCTATGCTCGCGCGGTGACGCCACCATCACGCAGCGTGCACCCGCTATGCGCAGCACTTGCACACATGCGCAGAACCTTCCTTGCTCCTCTGCATATACTACACCTGTTGCTGATTCCTCTGCCTGAGTATACACCTGTGCTAAATCTCTCCAGCCAACCACAGCCAGGCATACTCCTGAGTATGCTCCAACCTCATTGGACAGTCTCCCTTTATATGTTCATCTGCCACACTGGCAAATTGGCTGAGCAAAAACCTTCCTGATAGCAAAGTGTTCACTGCTGTATTGCCTCCAGTCTTGTCCTGCTCCTTGTTCCTTGTTCCTAGTTCCTGACCTTGGCTACTCTTTCGGACTCAGCTCTTCTGTTCTCCTGACCTCGGCTATGTACGACCATCCGCACCTCTCCAATACTGACCTCTGCAAAGTACCACGACGATCCGCCTCTCTCCAATCCAGACCACGGCTAAGTACCTCCTACGATCCGTTACTCTCCAACATCGACCTCGGCAAGTATTACTGACCATCCAGACCTCTCCTACCCCGACCCGGCGACATTGACCAATCTACACTCCAGACGAGCCCACACCAGACGAGCCCACATGGTTGTGGGTTGGTGCTATATCAAATCCCCACCTCGGCCTCGCGATCATGCCTTGTTTGTGGTGAGCACTCTGTTGCACTAACTGAGCGTGCCAAAAATGGCTGCCTGACCTTTTACCCTCTCCTGAACTTCTCTATAAAACAACTTAATTAATATTCCATTTAATTACAAACACCCTAAATAATCAAGGATTTACCTTCACTAACAACCACTTGACATCTGTGTGAATCCAAAATCAAAAGATTGACACTGCACTGAGATTCGCATCGGATTCAACTTCTCCCTCCACCCTCAAAGAAGAACACTCCATGACTGCAAGTCCTCTGCAGTGAAGTCCACAATAACCCTCCTTCACATGTTATCCAACAGGGATAAAGATACTTTCCAACACACAGCACTCCAGCAAAATTCTACAACCACAAGAAAATTGCTATTGTTCTACAAACCATGCTGTCTGTACACATTGAAGATTATGGCATCTCCAATTGAAAGGTTTTTCACACCAGCACATGAAAGAACTTTCACACTGTACTCAAGTCTGCTCTGATGTAGAGTAGTGTCATATAACATGATACAAAGCTCACTCTGCCTTTATCTACAGTATGACATCCTAAACAAACTAGACAAAGCAAAATATGTTTATACATCAACTGTATATCACAGCAACACAACCTTAGAGATCCTACTGTACATTATCCTACTACACAACAAACCCAGCCTAAGGACTCTTTGAACCCTCTCTCCAATAACTTGATTTAGTGATTTAGTCATCCACACTCTCCTCTACCACTAACCAACCCTCAAAGTCTGACATCCACCACGTAACTGTTTTGTTGTTTTGTTGCTGACCTGATGTATTCCTGCAGGTATACACAGGGTGAGGGAATGATTGTTTTGCAGACACTGTAGGTAAACAGCAGCCCATTTGAGGCTTGACAATTGTAGGTAGAGTGGTGGTTGTGGTTGTAGGTACAGGAGCAGCTTGGATCTTGGCAAGGATAGGAGAAAAAGGGGACTGATAGTACAATATGTAAAATAACTTTTAATACAACATGCACAAATAAAATAATCCCTCTGAATGCACACTCACATTTTTATGTGTCATTTTTATGTGTCATAAAAAAATGTATATTTTGGTAGAGGACTGTCTCTCTCTCCAACACAGGGTTCCGGTGGATGTCACTGCTTCTATGCTTCGCCTTGTGTTCTCTCCTAGTGTGGCCGCTGGAAATAGCACAGGTTCTCCACGAAGCTGTGACGTCATGATTCTCCGGTTCTGTCGGTTGTTTTCTCCTTCTCTTGCTCACTCAACGTGTTTCGTTGGCTCTAGTCCAACTTTGTCAGGAGTGATTAATGATCCGGGCTACCTACACTAATAATACCAGAGTCATCCTCGTATTGGTTGAGAGGAGAACCTGGGAGGGGGAATGCAGTAGGCTGATTCGCTACACGGCCTTCTGCAAATAATTTAAACTAACAATCTCTAATGCGACCAAGCATACGAATAAGTTAAAAACAGTATCAGGGAATAATTACTTCCACTGTGGGTAATTCATATCAGATGGAAGTTCTACCATACATAAAGTTGGCACAAAATAAAAAAATATCTAACAATTCTCTAAAGCTGATTCAACATAAGTGCTAACCTAAGCAAACAAACAAATATAAACCCTCTAAAAGCGCTAACCTACACTTAAATATGTGTAAAATAATGTGAATATTAATTATCAAACATAAGTGAAGTGATAGACAATACTGGTGAAAAAAGCAATATTAGTGAAAAAAGCAGCCTAGGGGAACAACAAACAACAGATCATTCCAAATCTGATAGGACAATATACAAACACAAAATAAGTGTCCCCGGCTCTAGCGTGATCAGTCCAAAATACCGTAATACAACAAGGATAGTCTCTGATGACAAGGCTCCCTCTGGATGGGTTGATGGACTGGTTTGATAAAGTTCCATGTGGGAAGGGTGTCACAGGAACAGGCCGCCAGCTTGTCTGTATAGCCGCAACACCAATCTGTTCTTGCCGGGGGGAGATTCGCCAAACACGGTGTATTTAGAAGTGCAATGATAGCCACCCTACGCATTTCGAAAGCCAAACTGCTTTCTTCCTCAGGGGTTCAAGATCTCGGCCTGTTCCTGTGACGCTGTATCACTGTGTCGAATCTGCGGCTGCAGACCTGGAGTAGCTTCGCGTCCCGTGCTGTGCTTTGTGGGAAATCATCTGCTCACACGCCGGCGGGCGTGCACGCACCAGCGGAGACGCCCAGGAGTACACAGTCCACTTCACCGAGAGGGGATACTCTCTAATATATCTGCTTGCAATAACCATCTGGTGAGTGAGCATTTCATCCACATCCACCGGTGTTGCAGAGTGCATATTCAATTAACTGTGTCCTATTGTTTTTATGTTTATGTATACCTATTAACTTGCTATTAAATGTTTTTAACTTTATTAGTTCCTAATTGATATCTCAGCTGTATGTTGTCTTTATGTTGTTTGTCTCTTGTGTAACAGTATTACGCTATGTATTGTGCTTTCTTTTTTTTAAAGCACACCACGAGGAGTCATTCCTGATCGTCCAAACAGACCTGGTTTTATATCCTTTATATTTGGTATTGTTTGCACAGGAGCCTACTGATACATATTCCTTTCCATATATTTTGCATAGTGTTACATGATGCACAGATTAATTGCATCATGTACACACTCAATGCAATTGTGTGATATTTCATATACATTTGTGTAGCTGCTGGTTTCTTGGTTTATATTTACAATTGCTGCTGGATTTATTTTAACATGCAATGTGGTGATTTTAAGATTAAAAATTCATGTTTTGATTTATGCATGTTTTGTGTGTTTCATAATGGGCAAATAATTTATTATCCATATCTGGATAATAGTTATTTTGCACATTATTGTACTTTATGTGTTGGGGGGGGGGGGGGGTGGATGTATGTATTTAATGTATAGGCCCGTTTTTTTTTTTTTTTTTTACATACAGGGTTGGTTCCTTTTGGTTTGCGAGAGACCTCTGGAGACCACCTGAGGTCTCCTCGGGCTTCTCACGGGTAACAGGCTGGCGAGTCCACGGGGGACACCTGCGGGGAAGAACCGGTGGCCCCACATCTGTAGGGGCACCGCGGACCCATAGGGACCACCCGTGGGTCCCCATACCCTCGTGGGAACCAACCGAGGCCCCTCAGACACCTGTGGGTCTGACCCAGGTCCCCCCAGACATCCGCGGGTCTACCGTGGGGATCCCATTGTGGCCCACGGTGACCCGCGGAGACCACCTGGTGGGCCATGGCGCCTGGCGGGACCCACGTACAGGCCTCCAGACCCTGTGTGAAACATGATGCTGGTAACCTGTAGGTCTGTGAGGTGACCCGTCAGGCCCACCAGGGACTCACGTGGGCCTGGGGTATGAACCCTGTATGTTAAAGAATAAATCATGTATTTATGGGGGGGCACAGGGGGTGGATTATGTATTTAATAAATAGAATGATGTTTATTGTGGGGCAGTGTGTTGTTTTTATTGTGGGTACTGGGGGTGGGGGGAGGGGGTATTGGCCCCAACGGTATGTGGGTAGGCCTCCCGGCTGGGTAGTGGGTAAGGGTGATTAGGCCTCACGGGGTGGGGGGTTAGTGGGGGAGGGTATGTAGGCCTCCCGAGTGGTGGGTGAGGGTGGGTTAACCCCTTAATGACTGTAGCGGTTAATAACCGCTATGGTGATTAAGGGGTTATGGGGACATTACATTGGATGTTTTTATTCTTGTGTATGTTTTGCAGCATCGGAGGGGGCATGGGCAGGATGAAGATGAGGATGAAGACGACCTTCATCGTGGGTGCCTGTAAAAGGTAAGTGTAATATATATTGACTGTATTTATTGTAATTTATATGTATTTAAAATGGGCAAATGCATTATTATCCATATGTGGATAATAGGTTTTTTTGCCCATTACTGTATAGTATGTGTTAGGGCGCGGGGGGGATGTGTGTTGTATATTGCTATGTTTATTGGGGGCAATTGTCCCCAATAAACATGCTAATGTGCCTTAACCCCTTCATTGCCTTAGCGGATAGCCGCTAAGGTAATGAAGCTGCATTAATGTAAATTTTAATAATATTGTGCTGGAGCAGGGGGTCCCCTGAGCTGAACCGCATTGATTTCTGCCTCAGGGACCCCCTGCTTCCCGAATTACAGGCCCCGGTTTGGGGTATCGGTGCCAGTGTCGCCGCCATCTTTATAGAGCTGACGTCGCGTCTTGGACGCTATAAAGATGGCGGCGACACTGGCACCCGATGCCCCATACCGGGGCCTGTAACTCGGGAAGCAGGGGTCTCTGAGGCAGAAATCAATGCGGTTCAGCTCAGGGGACCCCCTGTTCCCGCACACTATTATTAAAATGTACATTAATGCAACTTCATTATCATAGCGGATAGCCGCTATGTTAATGAATTACTATTTATTGTTATGTGTGTTTTAATACTAGTGTATATGTGCAGGGGGTCTCCTGAGCTGAATCGCATTGGTTTCAGCCTCGAGAACCCCCTACTTCAGGAGATACAGGCCCCTTTATGGGGTGCCGGTATCCCTCTGCAGAATTTAAATGTCCCGGTCACGTGACGCGGGAGCTTTAAAGTGCAGGGGATACCGGCACCACATAACGGGGCCTGTATCTCCTGAAGTAGGGGTTCCTCGGACCTGAAACCAATGCGGTTCAGCTCCGGAGACCCCCTGCTCATGTACACTATAATTAAAATGTTTTTATTTAGTGTACGATCGCCTGTAACAGCCTTGCATGGAGATACAGAATCTCCATGCAAATGTTACAAGCGGCTTTTTTTTCTATCAGCTAGCGTACGTAAAGGTTAAGAACGCTAGCAGGGGGGAAAAAAGCAACACGTACGCTGTGGGTGTTCTGAGTTATTTTGAGCAGGTACGTTAAAAAATGGGCTCAAGGCCTTAGTGAATCGCGTCCCCGGCCTCACTTTTTAACGAACCTGCTTTTTTGGAAAATCAGAACGCAAAGCCATTGAGCTTAGTGCATAGCCCCCAAAGGTACAGAGCCGAGCCGAGCCATGCTTTTTGGGAGCTATTGTGGTCTTGGAGGGACATAGGCAGTATGCTGCTGAGCTGGCCTCAGAGCCTTAGGCATATAGGATCCTGTGGCAGCATATAGGGAACAACTGCCTAATGCTCCCGATAGGCAATGGAGCAATTGATTGTAAAAGCAGCATACAGAGCCCAGCATCTGCGCTTGGCCAATGAAATTCCACTAGCTGGTCATCAGGGTTTATGTTGCTTGAAAGCCCATTCGACTCATAATTTTACTGGCCAGGAGTGGCACAGTTGGTTGTAACCTTCTGCCACACATCTGACACTTGCCAGAGAGTAGAAAAACATGGTGATTGGGTAAAGGCACCTTGAGATTGCTACAGGTGATTGGGGAACCCTTCCATCAGGTAGCGGTTTATATAGTGGGGCCCCTGATGATCACGAGTAGGTCCAGGAAAGGGTATATCCTCACTGTGGTAGACTTAGCCATAAGATACACAAAGACAGTGGCGCTCTTCTCGATAGAGGCCAACAAGGTAGTGGGGCACTGATCAGCATCTTCACTAGGGTAGGTTCCTGAGCGAGATCCTAACATAACGATCAGGGGGCACAGTTATGTCGGAACTGCTACAGTGTCTCTTGGGTATGTCCGGGTCCCTGAGGCTTCCTGAGAATGTTCCTATGGAACAAAATGTGTAGAGAAGTGGAGCATGTCAAGACGGGCACTATCCCCTATGGTTTCCATACTGTGACGTATATTACTTTTCTCTATTTGTATTTTTCTCTTATCACTGGGTTTGGTTATGTACCACTTTTAACTTTTAAGTTAAATTTGTGCTTGAATAATTCACCTTAGTTTTCCAAATATATATCATGTTCAATGAGGAGTTTGTTGTAAGTTTTGATTATTATAATTATCTTCTGTATCAAATGACTGAGGGCAGTTTGGAGTGAAAATGATGTCATACCTTTTGAGGAAGTCCCACCTAGGAATAACTTGGTGTTGAAAATAAGTTCAGCTTCCAGGTGTGCTGGAGCAACTATTTTTGAGTGTCAATTGAGTAATATCCTTCTTATACTCTTGCCACCTTATAACAATACGCAAAAAAAGTCATAAAAAATATACTTTAAACTGATAAAATGAATATAATTAAATAAATATGTGTATCAGAAAAATCAGCCTCTATTTCTTTTGAATGCCAGTTGTTTCATTTTTTAATTTTATATTTTGTTCTGTTTCCACAACTATATACCGTAGTAAGAGTAGACAAGGTTGAAATCTCTGATTCTCCACAATCCTTTATCTAAATCAATAGTTTATATTCCTCGGTATCAGACTACAAATGCATGAGTGACAGGGATATCCCCAGTATAGCAACCAATTCCAAATGGTGTACTGTTGTACCTCGAGTTCTTGCCACCAAGGATCCTGCTTTTGCAGATGATGGAACAGTTTCTCTTACTGCAGATCGACTATTAAAGAAAGGAGGCTGAGATGGAGGAGCATTGTCATTAGTATCCACAATGAACACATGTATGTATGTATGTATGTATGTATTTATGTATGTATGTGTAGCCCTGGTAAGAAATAGGGCTATAAGTCTTTCCTCCTACTGGTATAAGCCCTGGTAAGGGCAGGCTGCCATTAGTTATCATGGGTTTCCCCCACATCAAGCCCTGCTCTGAGTGGTGGAAGTAGGTCACCTGACCCTATGTAGAAGGCATAGACACAGGGGCGGTACATGCTGATGTCATGAAGGGGAGGGCTGTCTCTATTTAGAGTGTGCCTGTTCCTGTCAGTGACAGTTCAGTCCTGAGTTCAGCCCTGATGAGTTAGTGTTGGAGTGTCTGACTGGACAGTTAGAGTATGTGAGCTAGCTAGGTTCCTGAGGAGTAGGGCCTAGTGAGCTATAGGTGGACCAATTCCTCTCACCCTGTTTAGGGGGTGAGGGAAGAGCTAGCCCCACCCTGAGTGCCCGTGGCTTGGGGTGGAGGCAGGGAGAAGAGATACCATCCTGAGGGAGAGAAGTCTGGAGGAGGGGGACAAGCTGTACTTGACTGTCTTTGATCCTTCTGCCATTCCTGCACTGAATAAAGAGCTGCTGCTGATTTTACATAAAGACTGTCTGAGACTGGAATCTCTCGTCCCTGAGAGGGGGACTCTCTGTAAGGGTTCCACCCCATATCGCTGGGGCTTAACAGAGATGGAGGCGTTGCACCACTGAGTAAAGAACAGAGGCATTCACCCCAGAAACCTGGTCCTGTCACCTCCATACCATCGCAGGAGACTCAGGCCCTTCTGTTACCTACAGGTATGCACCACCCACAGACACGTAGCCAGACCCTAGTACAGAGGGGGGGGGCAATCTGCGATTGGCCCCGGGAAGAGGGGCTACATATGTATGTATGTATGTATGTATGTACGGAAGGAGCTGCATCTCTGAAGGAGCTGCATGAATACACATCACGCTGCTCGTACGGATCACTCTCCCACAGGGACAGCACAGATAAGTGTATAGGGCCCTCTCTCCCGCTTTCTATCTCTACTTCCCCCCCCCTGTGTGCGTAGGGGTTTATTATCGAGGGATAGAGTATGCGGGAATGTATTATTATTTACCACCAGGCTAATCTCATCATGTAATACCTCCGCAGGGTTAGCATAGACAAGCATACAGTGACCTGTTACTCATTCCCTCCCCCATATTGTAGGGGTATGTTTTCGAGGGCTAGTTATCATGCGGGGTGTATATTGAGTCATTAATATTGACTCATTTGCCTAATACCCTCCCCCCTTGTCTACAGGGGCTCGTTCTCTGAGGGAATAGCTGGCATAATCACACAGGTACTATTCATTAGTAGTGTTTATCAGTTGGCTATAGGACAATACATTGGTTGATGCCACTGCATTTAGCTGTCGGCCCACCACCTTTTCCCTGGCCCCTGCATCATTCATCTGACTTACTTGTGCCTATACAAATCACTGTTTTGGCTGCTGTCTGCCATCTAGGGTCACTGTACCCCTAGCCATACATGCTAGCATGACAATTCCATAGAGGCATCTACTTGGCATTTATCCACCAGTCACTGTATGTTGGTTAATGTATGCCTCTATAGGAAATAATATTTTTAATTGTTCTCACTACCTCACTTATAGTCTGGTCCCCATTATCTTAATGCATATCAATTAAATGGATTTTAATTTAATCACTATACCTCACACACAGGATCAGTATTGCTGATTTGTATCTGTATATCTGCTCATTATCCTTGTGATTGCCTATATGTCAAGTTACTTTCCCGCACACAGATATTGAGTGCACGCAACATGGCCTTATCCGTTTTGGAAGCATCTATGTTCCAACGGTGTTCTCCTCTCTGTGTATCTATGTATCTTTATTTCTATAGCGCCAACCGTGTACTCAGCACTTCACAAAGAATAAAAGAAAAAGTAAGGGAAGCGCAGTCAAACGGGTAATGGTATGAGCTTGCGTGTACTGATTGATCTGTGTGGTTGATTGAAGTGCTGGTTGGTTAAAGTTTGTGAAGTTAGAACCAGAAGCAGTTTGAACAAGGAAGCAGTTAAACAAGGTATAGTTTATTGAAGTACAGTTTACTGTTAGTACTTCTAAACTTCATAGTTGCTAGAATGAGCAGGATTGAAAATGCCACTCAATGCACATCTTGCCACATGTATGTGCACTTGGAGCAGCTGTTCCAAGGAGCATACCGCTGTGAGAAGTGTGAGCAGGTGGTCTCTTTAGAATCAGAGATTGCTGATCTGAAGAGGCAACTTGCAATATTGAGGGACATTGGCAATCTTGAAAGGGAATTAGAGCTCACTGAGCAGGCCCTTGCTTCGACTAGTGGTGCAGATGGTGGCGCTTTTAGTGAGGAGCAGGTAGGTAGCTTAGTTGCTGTTAGTGAGGAGCAGGTAGGTAGCTGGGTGACAGTTAGAAGGGGAAGCAGGGGTATTAGGGAGAGGCAGGTCGTTTCTGAGCTGACACATCCCAATAGATTTGCCATGTTGAGTGAAGATATTGGGAATGTTGGGGCAGAAATGGCAAGGCTGGGGGAGATTAATTCCTCTAGCAGCCAGGGGAATAGTTCCTCCAGCACAGTGGGGACTCAGAATGCTCAGATGCAAAGAAAGATTGTGGTGGTAGGGGACTCCATTATTAGGAAGGTAGATAGGGCAATCTATTGCCAGGACCGCATGAGCCGAACAGTTTGTTGTCTCCCGGGTGCTCAGGTTCGGCACATTGCGGATCGGGTAGACAGATTGTTGGGGGGGGCTGGGATTGACCCCGTGGTCTTGGTACATGTTGGCACCAATGACAAAGTTAGAGAAAGATGGAGGGTCCTAAAAAATGATTACAGGGATCTAGGCCAAAAGCTTAAGGCAAGGACCTCCAAGGTAGTATTTTCTGAAATACTACCAGTGCCATGCGCTACCGCAGGGAGACAGTCAGAGATCAGGGAGGTTAATGCATGGCTAAGAAAGTGGTATAGGAAGGAGGAGTTTGGGTTTTTAGAGCACTGGGACTCCTTTTCTGAGAGGTGCCATCTATATTCTAGGGACGGATTGCACCTCAATGAAGAGGGATCTTCTGTGCTAGGGGGGAGAATGCTAAAAAGGTTGGAGGAGATTTTAAACTAGGATGGAGGGGGGAGGAGATCAAATAATGAACTAAATGGAATAGATGAGGATACAAGGTGATATGGAGGTAGAATGGGGACAAGTGCAAGTCTGACAAACAGTGAGATTCCCATAGTAAATAGAGATAATACTAGAAAACTTCTAAAGACTAAACCAAATGGGAGCAGAAAGGAAGGAGCAGATAAGATAATAGTACAGGCTGAAAAAAAACTTAAATGCATGCTTGCTAATGCAAGAAGCCTGACAGATAAAATGGGGGAGCTTGAATTAATAGCTACAAGGGAGCAGTATGATATCATAGGCATTACTGAAACATGGTGGGATGAAACTCATGACTGGACAGTTAATTTAAAGGGGTATTCTATTTTTCGGAAGGATCGAACAAATAGAAGGGGAGGTGGAGTATGTCTATATGTTAAACCAGATCTAAAACCTATTATAAGGGATGATGTCTATGAAGGGAATTATGAAAATGTAGAGACCTTGTGGATAGAAATTAGCAGTGGAGGTAAAAGTATAAAGAAAATGTTTGTGGGAATATGCTATAAACCACCAAATATCTGTGAGATTGAGGAAGCTAAAATACATTTGCAAATGGAGAAGGCATCAAAACTGGGTCATGTTTGCATAATGGGGGATTTTAGTTATCCAGACATAGACTGGGGCAATGAGATTAGCGTTACAACAAAAGGAAACAGGTTTTTGGGGGTGCTTAAAGACAATTATATGACCCAAATTATTGAGGAACCAACCAGGAGAGGGGCAGTTCTGGATTTCGTCATATCAAACAATGTAGAAGTAATAACAAATATTCAAGTCCTGGAACACTTGGGTAACAGTGATCATAACATGGTCTCATTTGAACTAAATTATCAAAAAACAGATTACTTGGGTTCAACAAAGACTTTAAACTTTAGAAAGGCAGACTTTAATAAAACTGAGGTCTAATCTAGTAGTAATACAATGGGATGATGTTTTTGCAGGGAAAAATGTAGAAGATAAATGGGCAGTCTTTAAAACATTGTTAGAAAAGCACACTTATCAGTGTATACCCTTGGGTAATAAGTATAAAAGAAATAAGTCAAAACCAATGTGGCTAAATAAACAGGTAGGGGAGGAAATGGAAAAGAAGAGGAAGGCGTTTAGATTCTTTAATCAAGAAGGGACAGAGACATCGTATCAGAATTATAAGGAATGTAACTAAAATTGCAAAAGGGCAATTAAATTAGCAAAAATGGATAATGAAAAAAGGATTGCAATAGAAAGTAAGGTCAACCCTAAAAAGTTCTTTAAGTACCTTAATAACAAAAAAATGAGAAAATAAAATATAGGACCCTTTCAGTGTGAGATGGGAAGGCAGATTATTGGAGATAAGGAGAAAGCAGAGGTATTAAACAAATTCCTTGCCTCTGTGTTTACCAGGGAAGAATCAAGTTCAATAGTAGCGCCACAGGAGGATGCCACAACCTCCATATTAATGACCAATTGGTTAACTGAGGAAGAAGTTCATAAAGGACTTGAAAAAATTAAAGTAAATAAGGCACCTGGCCCCGATGGCATACATCCAAGAGTTCTCAAGGAGTTAAGCTCAGTAATAGCAAAACCATTATATTTAATATTCAGGGACTCCATTTCCACAGGTTCAGTACCACAAGATTGGCGTAAAGCAGATGTGGTGCCTATATTTAAAAAGGGAGCTAGATCACACCCGGGGAATTACAGACCTGTAAGCCTGACTTCAATAGTAGGGAAACTACTTGAAGCTTTAATACGGGATAATATTCAGGAATACCTAATGGAAAACAAAATTATTAGTAATAGTCAGCATGGATTTATGAAGGATAGATCTTGCCAAACTAACCTTATTTGTTTCTTTGAGGAGGTAAGTAGGAATTTAGACCAGGGTAATGCAGTTGATGTGATCTACTTAGATTTTGCCAAGGCTTTTAATACGGTTTCACACAAGAGGTTGGTGTACAAAATAAAGAAAATTGGACTCAGTACTAATATATCCACCTGGATTGAAAACTAGTTAAACGACAGACAGCAGAGGCTTGTCATAAATGGAACTTTTTCAGGTTGGGCTAAAGTCACGAGTGGAGTACCTCAAGGATCGGTACTGGGACCCCTACTTTTTAACTTGTTTATTAATGACCTTGAGGTTGGGATCGAGAGCAAAGTCTCCATCTTTGCTGATGATACTAAATTGTGTAAGGTAATAGAATCAGAGCAGGATGTAATTTCTCTTCAGAAGGACTTGGAGAGACTGGAAACGTGGGCAGGTAAATGGCAAATGAGGTTTAATACAGATAAATGTAAGGTTATGCATTTGGGATGCAAGAATAAAAAGGCGACTTACAAATTAAATGGAGATATATTGGGGGAATCCTTGATGGAGAAGGATTTAGGAGTGCTTGTAGACAGCAGGCTTAGCAATAGTGCCCAATGTCATGCAGTAGCTGCAAAGGCAAACAAGATCTTATCTTGCATCAAACGGGTAATGGATAGAAGGGAAGTAAACATAATTATGCCCCTTTACAAAGCATTAGTAAGACCACACCTTGAATATGGAGTACAATTTTGGGCACCAATCCTAAGAAAAGACATTATGGAACTAGAGAGAGTGCAGAGAAGAGCCACCAAATTAATAAAGGGGATGGACATTCTAACTTATGAGGAGAGGCTAGCTAAATAAGATTTATTTACATTAGAAAAGAGGCGTCTAAGAGGGGATATGATAACTATATACAAATATATTCAGGGACAATACAAGGAGCTTTCAAAAGAACTATTCATCCCACGGGCAGTACAAAGGACTCTGGTCCATCCCTTAAGGTTGGAGGAAAGGAAATTTCACCAGCAACAAAGGAAAGGGTTCCTTACAGTAAGGGCAGTTAAAATGTGGAATTCATTACCCATGGAGACTGTGATGGCAGATACAATAGATTTGTTCAAAAAAAGGTTGGACATCTTTTTAGATGGGAAAGGTATACATGGATATACCAAATAAGTATACATGGGAAGGATGTTGATCCAGGGATTAATCCGGTTGCCAATTCTTGGAGTCAGGAAGGAATTAATTTTTCCCCTTATTGGGGTTTTTTGTTTGCCTTCCTCTGGATCAATAAGTAATTATAGATATAGAATAAAGTATCTGTTGTCTAAATTTAGCATAGGTTGAACTTGATGGACGTACATCTTTTTTCAACCTCATCTACTATGTAACTATGTAACTATGTAACACCTTTATAATGATAAAACAATTGAATAAAAAACAATAACCAATGATAATGATAATCATAAAAATGTGCTGAAATATAAAAGTCAATGAGATATATTGCACTGGTGAAAGGCAATTTTAGCAAGCTGCTGCTAGATGAAAGTCAGAGGCGTAGCAACAGGATAATGAATAATCCTGGTTAAAGATCACAGTCCTACGACCAGATGAATGGCCCCAAATGGTACACAGATCGTGGGGGGATTTGATGTTAAGGGGTGCCGATAGTGAGCCAATGCTCAATGTGCTCACCCAACCTCCGCTGGTTGCTAAGAACGGCCAGATGGTTCTCCCAAAACAACTCCTCCGGTCTGGATGTTGGTGACTGTCTGTGCACAGACAACCGGTTTCCGGGTATGACGTCACTTCCGGACGTGACGCAATAACCCTTCCCGGCTGTGCAGGAGCTATGAGATCCTCCTCCGCTGTGATAGTAACAGCAAGCCAATACAATAAGCCGTCCTCACAGGAGCACGTTGCAGTGCTAGATGGATAGAATCAACTGTGGCAAATGGGATCACAGACCCTTGGCTCCTCCTCAGGGTCAGGGTCGATGAAGCCAACTAGTTTGGTGAAACACGTAGGAGGAGGAGCCAAGGGTCTGTGATCCCATTTGCCACAGTTGATTCTATCCATCTAGCACTGCAACGTGCTCCTGTGAGGACGGCTTATTGTATCGGCTTGCTGTTACTATCACAGCGGAGGAGGATCGCATAGCTCCTGCACAGCCGGGAAGGGTTATTGCGTCACGTCCGGAAGTGACATCATACCCGGAAACCCGGTTGTCTGTGCATAGACTGTCACCAACATCCAGACCGGAGGAGTTGTTTTGGGAGAACCATCTGGCCGTTCTTAGCAACCAGCGGAGGTTGGGTGAGCACATTGAGCATTGGCTCACTATCGGCACCCCTTAACATCAAATCCCCCCACGATCTGTGTACCATTTGGGGCCATTCATCTGGTCGTAGGACTGTGATCTTTAACCAGGATTATTCATTATCCTGTTGTTACCCCTCTGACTTTCATCTAGCAGCAGCTTGCTACAATTGCCTTTCACCAGTGCAATATATCTCATTGACTTTTATATTCCAGTACATTTTTATGATTATCATTATCATTGGTTATTGTTTTTAATTCAATTGTTTTATCATTATAAAGGTGTTCATACCATTACCCGTTTGACTGCGCTTCCCTTACTTTTTCTTTTTTTCATTGCACTCACCAAGGACTGGAGCCCCTTGTCTAGGAAGCTGCAAATTATTTGGGTTTTGGTTTTTAACACGCTTTATCTGATTTTACATCAACAATTCGATGTTGCCAGACCCCACATGCTCCGGATTGGTTCATGTCACATTTTATTTATTATAATTGTACTTTATCTTTTGTAAGGTTTATCATTTATCTCTACATTAGGTCATTTAGTATTTTAAGTGTTATTCTTTTGGCGCACCCGTTTTTTTTTTTTTTTGCTTTTATACTTCACAAAGAATACAGTACAGGGATTATAGTAATACAATAAGCACAGCTAAATCAGACAATAGGAAAGGAACACATTCAACATTACAAATGCCGCTCATTTGAGGTAAACCTGCATTCTTGGCTTTTATTTCACCTTGAAAAAAAAATGATCTGTTCATAATCAAATGAGTTAAGTTGTGTCGCTTTGGTTGACTACCATCAAGAGCTGTGAGTGCTAAATTGTGAACTGATCATTGTTCTCTATTTAAGCATTTTCTTTCGATTAAGTTCAAGTGATTTGCTTTCATGCGTGTGTATTTTAACATCTGATGCAAAATATTCACTTGAGCTGATCTCATAAGTGTTGATAGAATTTCTACCAACATCTGTTTCCAATACGCCCTATAGTGAAAAGAGAGTTCCTAGAAGACTTGTTTCTGCTATAACAAGATTTAATTCGTTTGCAGAGACAACTGGATATTTATCATTCATATCTTCTATTTCCAAATCTATGTGCTATATCTGTACAGGTTTGTCAACAATAACCTCCAATTGAACATTACAAACAGAGATCTCTGGACAAAGCTCTATGATATTATTAACAAATAAGATTTATTTTGCAAATTGACCTGCAAATATTCTTGCTCAACCTTAGGGACAATCCATAGCAGTGTGGTGGTTGATATCAGCAATATGGAGCCCACGGTCCAAAGCGAATCACCCTATTAAGGTGCAGTGTTTGGATTCTTCAGAAACCATATACAGTAATAAAGCTGACATCAGACCAGCTCCCAAGCCACATGTAGTAATTAGAAAAAGAACAGCCGATTTGTTACAGAAATATCATTAGTTAAATAAATTATCTCTGGGATTGGATGTAGGATTTAGTTGGTAGAAACCTTGGAAATACTTTTGTCAATTATGTTCATGGTGTGGGTCATTTAACTCACACACACACCTTTAAAAACTCCAATCCGTGAAATAAGAGCTAATTGTGCACTGTAGCTTTGAATCCAAATAGAGAATCTCTGAAATAGCCTCAGATTTGTTCAAAATATATAGCGTCACCATGTGCCAGATTGTGGTACTGCAAAAGGCTATATTTTTATTTCATGTCATTGTAAATAAATAAAAAAAAATTCCTGTAAATATATGTATATGTTTTTATTAAAGCTATAGTATGTACTAATGTATTTTTGTTTGTTTGTTTGTTTGTTTATTTCTATCTAATGAAAAGTCTTGATAATATTGCGTAAATTACTTATGTGGACACTGGACTTAAATGTATTTGCACAATTATATGTCCAATAGTGTGTTGTGAAATAGTTTTTCTGTGAGCTATAATAATTGCTATGTTTATAGATAACAAATAATTACTTGAATAGTTCGCTATATTAGTAGTACTGTTTGTGATACACAATAAGGCAAACATTCATTATAGCTACAGAAGATAAAAAAATATTTCTTACATAGCACATATATTGACAGTTTAATAGTAGAGTGTATAAAAGGTAACACTTTAGCAAGTGTGAGTTGTCAAAAAGGATGTGAGAAAAACTGAGAGAGAAGGAACCCAACTGTAGCACTCAAGCTCACCCTCTGGTGATGAATGTAGTAATTAAAACGTAATCTTTATTATTGTTAGCAACCAAATACAATAAAGGGTATTGAAATGACAGACTGAAGGTATGTGCTGGATCCAAATGCTGACAGCCGTACAGGCTCAGGATCCGGATATTTAAGTGTGCCAATGGAAAATGCTACTAGCACACTAAATCTTAGTCCTTGTATAGGATCTGTATGGAAGTGGATACGTACAGGGAAATATCATATACAAGATAACATACGCTGTAAATCACTGGAACAAGTAACCTAATAAATCAAGGTAAGGAGAGTAGAGTGATTGGATTTACAGTTGCCGGTGGGTGATTATGGTGTCACGTTTATATTATAAGATACACCACAAATCAACCAGCAAAGAATAAGTGTGATCAGAGCTCAGCTGGGTGCTCTCTGTGTAACTGTGGGCAAAAGTATAGCTAAATCTATACCATTGCTGTTGCTGGCTTGACCTCAGGTAACCTGGGGGGGATCTGCAGCAGTGATCAAGGTAGGTGTATATATCTGACTATCGCATATCATCAAAATCAGGTACGCTGAGATGGAACTGCTAAGGTAAGGGCTTAGGGCCAATGTCACTGTATACGGTTCCTATAAATACAGACCCCTAAGCGTGGATAGGTATATCTGTAGGGGTGACATCAGTGCTTTAACCTCAAATAACCTTGGGGTGAACCATATGATATAGAGGGTGTCCTCTGTTCACCCTCTGCGTAAGGAAGGTTAATAACATGTAAGTATTGAGGCGTCAAAAGCACTTGAACATCAGGATCAGCCTAGTAAAACACAGATGTAGCAGCTACTGCTGTTCACATTAATAAAAATGTACTGATTAGTTGCCCATATGTACTGCTAACAGAGGAGACTCTTGTGTAAGGTAGGTAGTAGCAGAGATGTGCTGTCAAAGAAGACTCTGTATGAGCAGAAGGTAAGTAAACCTGGCTAATCAAATGATGAAACTAATCATAAGTACATATGTATCTCTCTTGAGAGGGCATAGTTGCCCTGTAACTATGGAGGAGGTTATTAGTGTCCGTCGGGGCACATAATAGACCTGTATAGTGCACGTACAAAGAGACGCTTTCTCAAGGCGAAGTGCAACTTACCACTTCGCCTCGAGAAAGTGTCTCTCGCGAAACGCGCTCGTCGGCTCCATTTTCAGACGTGCACGCGCACAGTTCTGACTTCCACCGCACCTGACTATCTCGCACTGCGAGCTGGTGCGTCTCTTTGTACGTGCACTATACAGGTCTATTATGTGCCCCGATGGACACTAATAACCTCCTCCATAGTTACAGGCAACTATACCCTCTCAAGAGAGATACATATGTACTTATGATTAGTTTCATCCTTTGATTAGCCAGGTTTACTTACCTTCTGCTCATACAGAGTCTTCTTTGACAGCACATCTCTGCTACTACCTACCTTACACAAGAGTCTCCTCTGTTAGCAGTACATATGGGCAACTAATCAGTACATTTTTATTAATGTGAACAGCAGTAGCTGCTACATCTGTGTTTTACTAGGCTGATCCTGATGTTCAAGTGCTTTTGACGCCTCAAAACTTACATGTTATTAACCTTCCTTACGCAGAGGGTGAACAGAGGACACCCTCTATATCATATGGTTCACCCCAAGGTTATTTGAGGTTAAAGCACTGATGTTACCCCTACAGATATACCTATCCACGCTTAGGGGTCTGTATTTATAGGGACCGTATACAGTGACATTGGCCCTAAGCCCTTACCTTAGCAGTTCCATCTCAGCGTACCTGATTTTGATGATATGCGATAGTCAAATATATACCCCTACCTTGATCACTGCTGCAGATCCCCTATAGGTTACCTTAAGTCAAGCCAACAACAGCAATGGTATAGATTTACCTATACTTTTGCCCATAGTTAAACAGAGAGCACCCAGCTGAGCTCTGATTACACTTATTCTTTGCTGGTTGATTTGTGGTGTATCTTATAATATAAATGTGACACCATAATCACCCACCGGCAACTGTAAATCCAATCACTCTACTCTCCTTACCTTGATTTATTAAGTTACTTGTTCCAGTGATTTACAGCGTATGTTATCTTGTATATGATATTTCCCTGTATGTCTCCACTTCCATACAGATCCTATACAAGGACTGTGATTTAGTGTGCTAGTAGCATTTTCCATTGGCACACTTATATATCAGGATCCTGAGCGTGTACGGCTGTAAGCATTTGGATCCAGCACATACCTTCAGTCTGTCATTTCGATACCCTTTATTTTATTTGGTTGCTAACAATAATAAAGATTACATTTTAATTACTACATTCATCACCAGAGGATGAGCTTGAGTGCTACAGTTGGGTTCCTTCTCTCTCAGTTTTGTATTTATCATTACCCAATAGCACCGCTTACTATTACTACCATTGTGGCAGTAGCAGGGGCTCCCCTATTGTCTCTATAAAAAGGATATGAGGTAAGAGAAATAGAGAAGGTGAGAAGAGAATTGAAATAACAGAGATCCTTAGACCCCATACTTTATAGATAGACATAGGGGAGGCCAAAGGTGAACAGAGAAGTGTGGAATCATGTTACAGGTAGGTATGGCAAAGGGATGGGATCAGTCAAATAACATTATCCTGATTCCCTTTTATTATGCTAACAAATGATGTGGGCCACTTGTACCACTCAGTTCACGTTGGCCAATATTGCAGTCTACAGTGCAACTGCTTATTATTCTCACCTGGAAGGGATCTATAAATTATCTACAGGTTTTACAAAGATGTGAAGAAAGTACCTTTCACTCCCATCTCACACTTCCTTGTCACTGCTTATATTACTTTGTAAAGGAAACACATATCCAATAACCCCAATTAATGGTAGTGTTTGATTTAAATATATATATTTTTTTTTTTAAATCACACTTTGATGTCCAACGTATGTGTGTGTTCAACGTAGGGATGCGTTTGTCTACCACAGTCAGTAAATGATCTTTGTGCAGTAACCTTTCTTTGCATCTTGTGTTTGTGTGCTCAGCCCCCCCCCCCCCCTCCTTGCTTATTACGCTGTCTCCTTGACTAATTTTTTGCCTGTATCACCCATATTGTTTTGTACTATCTCCCCCTAGTCCCCACTTCCCAGGGGCATCCCAATTTGCCCTGTCCTGGCCCCTCTTTTTTGCTTGACTTCAAAGTTGGACTACCATCAAATAGTAATATATTTTCTTGTAGCAAAAGTTAAATTCTATATGACTACGTACCAAACTCCTAAATAATGGGTCAGCCTTTAAAAACGTGCTCAGCATTTGCTTATAACTTCAGCTGCAAAATACTTTTAGTCATGTTTCTTTAAATTGGTACAGATCTGTTGCAGCAGATTGATTACAATTTAGACCTGATAGATATTTTACACCAATTAAAAGAAGAGAATGGCACCTGAGAAGATCTCATTATAATAATGTAGAGTGTCCTGTCAAGTAACCACTTGCAACACATCCTAGAATTGCTCTCCACATTTCTAATTTATGGAAGTTCTCAAAATACCCTAATGCATTAACCACATCCTACAAATAGCCACTGAAATGCTTTATAGGAAATAGCCACTAAGGGATTAATTGACCATTGTGTTAAAGCCATTAATGATTGTTAATGACCATTTGCTTATATTGTTTAATCCACTGCCCAGCACATTGCAAAAGTACAGAAGCAGTTAATACCACTACAAGACTGATCTGACTTAAAACATTTAATGGGTCGCCGATAACAAGAAGTACAGTGCCACTATCAATATTTGATTTATTTTATTTTTTTACCTTGTTTAGAGATCAATTAAATTCAGTAACATTTAGAACAATTAACCACACCAGCAACTCTATACCCCACAGCAAAAGTGCATTAATGCAAAATGACACTGTGAAATGAAAGTAATTAGAAATGCAATCATCAACTATGTTATGGATTTCAGAAACACAACTTAACTTAACATATAATAACACAATAATAATATGTGTTTTATATTTAACTTACCTTGCATGAAGTATTAATGATGAGACCTTGCTGGTTTGCACTTTCTCCATTCTCTGTTGACTGAGGACAGTTTGGAGTAAAGACTAATAAATCGTTATGCGTTTGAATTGAATTTAAGTATACCTTGTATTGGCTTTGTTGAGAATAAGTCCAACTACCAATTGTGTTCTGACATATATTGTAGTTTTCTCGCAATTCATTGACCTCATCTCTGTATTTTTGCCACCTTAAAACAGTGAACGAAAGAAGAGTAATAAGAAAAATACTTGATATGGAGCAAATGGATATGATCAAATAAACATTTGCATCAGGAAAATCGTCAGCTCTTCCTCTTGAATGCTGACGATCCAATTGGATGTCTCCACCAGATTCCACCAGGGAGATGACGATTATTATCAGTGCTGACATCGCAGGCTCTCCATGATCCTGTGCCAACACAACCAGTCTATATTCTTCACTATCTGATTCTGTAAAGGTACGTGTCATACTTATTTCTCCAGTATTGTGACCAATACGAAAAGGTATATTTTCTTCTGGGTCTTTAAACTCATAAGACATCCAAGCATTGTATCCAGAATCTGGATCAACTGCTGTAGCTTTACCTACCAGGTAATCGGGTTGGGCTGACCTTGGGGTGTTAATTGTTAGTGTAGACTCACTATTAGAAGAAAGTGGAGCAAATGTAGGAGCATTGTCATTGATGTCTACAATAAAAACATGTAATGTCAAATTGGAGCTAAGTGAAGGTAAACCTGCATCAGTGGCTTTTATTTGACACTGAAAATATGTCAGCTGTTCATGGTCAAATGACAGCAAAGCAAACAACTTCCCGTTTTCTGGGTTAATGGACATGTAGGAAGAAATGGGAATTCCATCAATTGCACTTTCACTGAGTGAGTATGTAATGAATGAATTCTGGTTTGTATCAGAATCGGAAGCGGATACAGAGTGCACATGAGAACCTGGTGGGTTGTTTTCATTGATAAAAATGGTGACAACCGACTGTAGAAATTGGGGAGCGTTGTCATTCACATCACTTACTTCAACTGTAATTGTTGTTGAAACTGACAGAGCTGGTGAACCTTCATCTCTGGCTGTAATGACAACCTCATATTCAGACTTTGCTTCTCGATCTAATGGCTTGTCCACGGTCAAAGAAAAATCCCCCATAAAGGCTGGATTTATTTGGAAGGGGGTGTGTTCAGAGATTTGACAAAGTACCCTTCCATTCACCCCTGAGTCTCTATCATGTACACTAATAATTGCAACAATTGTTCCTCGGGGTGCGTTCTCGGGAACAGGGACAGAGAGTGAGGTCACTGTCAACGCAGGAGCGTTGTCATTAACATCAAGGATAGTAACTAATACTTTGCAGTGTCCAACCATAGAGTGTTCACCATTGTCAACAGCATCAATTTGAATTTCATACATGTTAGTAGTTTCAAAGTCCAGTTCTCCTTTCACTCTTATTTCCCCTGTGTGTTTGTCTAAAGTAAAGATCGATGTCACTTGCAATGGGACCAGTTTGCTGAATTCATACGATATTTTGCCATTTTTACCCTGGTCCAAATCTGTTGCATTCAGCTGGACCACTAAAGTCCCTTTACCAGCATTTTCAACCACACTGCATTGGTAAAATGGTTGTTCAAAAGTGGGAGCGTTATCATTGACATCTTCCACAGTGATGATAAGTTGAGTTGTCCCACTTAACTTTGGTTTGCCCCCATCAAAAGCTACAAGCGTCAAATTGTGAACGGATATTTTTTCCCTGTCAAGTGATTTCTTCAGGACAAGTTCCAATGATCTAATTTGGTGTATAAATTTGGGAAATTCTAATGTAAAGTAATCATTTGCGCTGAGCTCGTAGTTTGTGATAGAATTTGATCCAATATCAGCATCAAATGCGCCCTCTAGTGGAAATCGAGATCCCGCAAGCCTTGATTCTGCTATTGGAGTGATGTATTCATTCACAGAGAAAACTGGATAATTATCATTTATGTCTTCAATTTCCACATCTACCCGGTACATTTGCACAGGTTTATCAACAATAACTTGTAGGGATACAATACAAAGAGCTATATTTGGACACAGTTCTTCTCTGTCTATGATATCCTTAACAAATAAAATTCCGTTTTGCAGATTTACCTGGAAATATTCCTTCTCATCTCTAGAGATAATCCGTAGCATTCTGGAGTTAATGCCACCAATCTCAAGTCCCAGGTCCTGGGCGATTCTTCCAACAAAGGTGCCGTGTTTGGATTCCTCAGGGATGATATAATGCAGCTGACATAATACAAGATCCCAAACCATTTGCAGCAAGAACACATGAATCAATCGGCTTCTTACTTGATAATCCTTGTTTAGAGTAAGCATTTCTTGGACTTGATGATAAGGATTTAGATGTTGTATATAATCTATATGAAACGCCTTTAAATGTATTGGGTAAGCAAGAAAACCCCACAAATGTAATCAAGACCAAACAGCTTACCGTAGGAGGTTTAGTATTCCAACCAATGGATAATACATGTTATTTCGTCCTCTTGAATCCTAAAGTTAGTACACAGTGACACCAAGTGGCTGTAAGTAATATTGCAACTGGCACTAATATTTAAAAACGTAAGTAAAAGTAATATTTAAATGAGACGTTATAGCATTTAAACCATGTTTAATGCTCATGTTTTCATTGAAGTAATATGTGTATATATTCTTATATGTATGCACAATAAAAAATATGACCTCAAAGATTATTTGATAATATTTAAATACCATGATGGAATACAGCGCCGTCTCTGTTATTTTTACACCCCTCACCAATAATTATTCTAAATGTTTAGGGAAATATAATTAACATGATATAGTCCATTAATGCAAAATAAAAATCCTTTTTGGAGTATGATTTGACAATGTTCCTGCAAACAAGCCAGTATTTTTTTATTTTTTTTAATGAAATGTGGTCTATTTTCAATACACGTCGGTATCACAGATAGGAGTTATACCAATAACTTGATGCAAAGGAGTCATCTTGAAGTTGCATCTTGTAGCCTTGATGTATAATGGTCCTCTCCAGTGGTGGGACTACCATATGTGAAGCCAGTTTGACTGCACCTGGTGAGATGTAGTCCCCAGTGAGATGCCCATCTTCCTCTCGCTGGAACACCGCTCCGGCACTTATTTTAGCAGCAGGAACACCATTCTGGCATTTCTAAAGATCCCCTTTCTTCACCCTTTCCCCGGTCCTTACCTGTGCTGCAGGGCTTCACGCTGTTTCGCCCCTGGTCCTCTCGTGTGTTGCTCATAGATAAGCAATGTTAGGAGAGGTCAGCTGAGGAACTAGAAAGCTTGTTTCTGCTGAGCCAATTTGGGACTTCATTAAGAAATCAAATTTTCTTATGTTCCAGGGAAAACAAAAGGTCTAATTTTCATTAACAATGTTAGCAATTTGTTACACAATTGTAATATGGTGTATCAATGTTTGCATTTCCAGTGCAGCTGTTTTTCCTTGGGTCAAAAGAATACACAAACCTGATAATACCACCTGCTTCTTCAGCACATATACATTAGCAGCTTTCCTAGATTTAGCCCAATTGCAAATTAACTCAAAAGTTCAATGTGTCAATATCTGCAGATACAGTGCACCCTTTTTATCCTACGGAGGGTAATCTAAGGCTGCGGCCAGGCAGGGAGCGGCGCGCTGGCACTCATGTGCCAGCCCTGCGCGGCCGGGCGATTTGAGGCCGGCTAGGTGCGCGCTCGTCTGGGGGCGCAGCCATGACGTCACGGAGCTGGTTCGCCCTCATTGGGCGATCCGCTCACGTGATGCGCTTGCGAGCAGCAAAATCAAATCTAAGCACCGAGCATGCGCAGGCCACACACATTGCCGCAATGTGTTTCATAGAAGCCAGTGTGAGCGCGCCCGCCCACTCAGCGCCACCCTGGCCGAGGCCTTACAGAGAGAAGCACATTGGGGGATATACTGTAAGAATTTGAAAATCAGCAAACCCCTTAAAAACCAATGCAAAAAACATACTGTAGATAAAGTTGCACCCCCATAGGTCACCATTTATCAAGCTTATGCGGCATGTTTACTTCCGTGTTGGCATGCCTTGCGCGACATAACGTTTGTAGCAGCATACAGATATTTACTAAATAAGGGTTGTGTTTTGGGTGCGTTAATAGTTTTGCCAGCCACGGCATTTTAAAAAAAACACTTTAGTAAATCACTAGCAAGTTTATGAAGTTTCTTTGCCCGTTTTTTTCCCTGCTGCCTCAGAGACGGCATTACAGCCTTAAATTTAAAGTTGGGAGTTTAGCCCCATTCTTATATAGCTTAATTGTACAGCAGTGATGATTGCTAGTTAGTTTACCAGCTTTCGTTGAATGTAGTATGCATTATACACGCATTATGGAGAACAAAGAACTAGAACTACAATATCCGGATGGTCTTAAGGGCTGAAGATGATAATAATGATATGTTCAGTGGCAAGAAAAAGTTTGTGAACCACATGATTTTCACATACTGTACATTTCACATATTTTAAACCAAAAATGTTATTACGTCTTAATCTAAGTCATAATAATTGATAACGATAACCTGATCAAACAAATGACACAAAAATATGATACTTTTTCAATATTTATTTATCCACAAATGATTCAACATTCAATATCCATGTCTAAAAAAGTATGTGAACCTTTAGATTAAGTACCCCTTGAATAGGAATAACTTAAACAACGCGTTTCCTGTAACTGCTGGTCAGTCTCTCACATCGGTTTTGAGGAATTTTGACCCATTCCTCCTTACAGAACTGCTTTATCTAATTTGAAGGCTTCCTTGCATGAACAGCTTGCATCTGCTCCTGCCACAACATTTCGATGGAGTTTAGGTCCAGACTTTGACTAGGTCATTCTAAAATGTGGAATTTCTTCTGCTGCAGCCATCTTTTGTAGATCAGCTTTTATGTTTAGGATCATTGTCTTGCTGAATGACCCACTTTCACTTCAGCTCACAGATGGATGGCCTGACATTCTCCTCTAGAATCTTCTGATATCATGCAGAATTCAGTGTTCTGTCAATGATGGGAAGCCGTACACATCCCGAGGGAGCACAGCAGCCCCAAACCATCCCACCCCCACCATCATGCTTAATGGTTGGGATGAGTTTCTTCTGTCCGAACGCAGTTTTCATTTTTACCAAACATAACGTTTCTCATTGGTGACAAAAAAAATCCTATCTTTGACTAATCTGTCGAGGAACAATTTTCCTGAAGTCTTGTGGATCATCTATGTGCTGCTTGGCAAACTTCCAACGGCAGCACTGTTCTTTTTAGAAAGCAGTGGTTTCCTCATGGCTATCCTTCCATGAATACCATTCTTGTTCAATGTTTTTTTGATAGTTGAGTCGTGAACACTCACATTAGCCAAGGCGAGAGTGCCCTGCTGATCCTTGGATTTTACTCTACGGTTCTTTGTGATTTCCTGGATAATTTGCCCCTTTGTTCTTAGAGAGATATTGGTAGGACAACCGTACCTGGGTAGAGTGACTGTTGTCTTGAATTTCCTGCATTTCTCTGACAGTAGATTGGTGGAGCCCCAATCCTTAGAAATTGTTTTGTAATCCTTTCAGACTGATGAGCATCAATAACTGCTTTTCTGTGATCCTCAGAGATTTATTTTGATCATGGCATGACGTGTTTCCACACACCAGTATGGTGAAGACAAAACTCACAAAGTTTCTCATTTTTATATAGGGTGGGGTCTCCCAAACTCAGACCTGAAGATCTAAATAATTATTTGAACACCTGATTCTAATTATCCCCTTTAATTTTGCTGATAAAACCAGGGTTTCACTTACTTTTCCACATATACTGACTCTTAATTACTCATTTTTTGTCTAATTCATACATTATTTGGTTACAAAAAACATGGAATTGGTTAATATAAACCATATTGGATATTTATTAAAAGACTAGTTTTTATTCAAGAAGGCTATCATGTAAAAACTATGGAGTTTTTCATAGTTATCATTGTGGTTCACAAACTTTTTCTCGCCACTGTATATATGAACTATATGAAGCAGCAAAACATGTGCAATCTTATCTGAGGTTTTTTTTTAATAAATCAGTTCTTTAGTATTAGATAATACTTACTGGTTTTTTTTATTATTCAACTCTTAATGCCATTTTTATTGAGTTTGAAAGCATCCTTTGATTTCTAAAGTAGCTTTTAGCCCACCTCCCAGGTAGTACAAGATTTTTGTAACACTTACCTGTTTGTGATAATTTTTTGCCAATGTTCTCAGCAGTTTGAGCTGCAAACAGCAACAATAGATAATGGTACCTTACTAATATAAGGATACATTGTAGCTTCTGAGTAACACTAACTGAAGCAGCTTTTATGTTAGTCACACAATCACGATTTTTACAGATTTATAACTGGAGCACCAAACAACTGTCCACTTAGGTAAGAATGTAGAATTATACATTGTACAAATAAGAAAAAAAGGGGGGAGGGAATGTATTGCTGCATTGAATTATATATATATATTTCTAATGAGATCCTCTGTAGAGTTCTCACATATATATGTATAAAATATTTGTGAAAAACATAAGTTCATGGCACCAAATGAATATGTCCCACTATATTTGCACTATAATGTATACCACAAATAATTGTTGGTGCATAACTGATGATATCCTCAATCACGTTAGGTTGCATATACACAAGGTCACAAAGGCATTATGGAGTACAGTTGGAGACTATAAGGTCATGTGCATCATCCAATTTGTATCCACATAGTTGAGGGCACCCGGCAATCACATAATCACAACTATGAGTATATAATAGAAATGTTGCTTGTGGAGCACACCTGACATACTTGTGAGATATGCTACAGAAGTAGCTGGATTAATTACGTCTGTGTAGTGAGCAGCTCAAAAGTATGATGTACCTGTGATGCTACCCACCTGCTGGTTTAGTTCACACTACTAGAGCTGCTGCTTAGAAAAGCAGTGGTGGTGGGTTTGCGTCCTATTGGGTCTGACATGAGTGTACCATTCCAATCATTAGGTTGGTGCCTTAGGCTTATCAACTCTCCATAGTGGGCATGGAACTTATTTTAGGAAGTGTGGGTGGAACTTGTTTAAATTTACTTTGCATATTTCACAGTCAGGTAGCACAGGCATTTCTCCCTAATTAATTGGGAGGGATGATCGAGGATAGATAGATAGATAGATAGATAGATGGATGGATGGATGGATGGATGGATGGATGGATGGATGGATGGATGGATGGATGGATGGATGGATGGATGGATGGATGGATGGATGGATAGATAGATAGATAGATAGATAGATAGATAGATAGATAGATAGATAGATAGATAGATAGATAGATAGATAGATAGATAGAACTGGAGACACTACTGAATTGAAATTCTCCCACTCTTTTGGTGTGTGTATTATAACCCATCGTGAATGCAAATGTTTAGGGGACAGGGATATTCGGGCAGTGTACTCTCATAAAACCAATATGTCACAGGAATGTAAAGACTGGACTATCTATCTAAGGTTACCACTTTAAATTTCTTTGTAATCTACGGTATTGATAAAATATGATTAATAAAATCAGTAGTGACTTTGATGCAAGATAGCAATTTAATGACTTTAACGTGTAGATAAAAGTCCACAACATGCGATAACAGATGGAATAAGGAGCCCCTGGATGAAATAATCCGTCCTGCCAGGTGGTGTTATTGTTTGAATTGTTATTGTTTGAAACTTGTGTATTTTGGGCAGTCTATATAGGAGGAGAAGGATTGGATGTGTCTGTGTTAGAAAGCGTTTGGTTTCTTCTGAGATCCAATTATTTTTCAAACCTAGTTGAACTATAGTACCTATATCAGTATTATACTGTAAAGTAGGATCCTTCTTCAGTGTTTATATATATATATATATATATATATATATATAGTTATACGTTACCGTTCCAAGGATTGGTAAACAAGAGACAGCACTCAATGTTGAAAATCAAAGTGTATTAGTGAAAGCAAAAATACATCCAGAAACCCAACGTTTCGGTCCTACAGAATGGGACCTTCCTCAGGGGGATACAAATATATATATATATATATATATATATATATATATATATATATATATATATATATATATATATATATGAGAAAAAGAGAAAAACAGATGGCACTCACATATAATAAGAAGTAGGTGTTTATCCCATAAGGAGAATAAATATATATAGGCTCCTTACCAGGCAGTTCCAGAATCCCAGGGCCACGTGGCAAAAAAGAGACAGCACACTCAGAGAAGATATCAAACAAATGTATTGTAGAGAACTGGCACATACACCGACGTTTCAGTCCTAGAAGCAGGACCTTTATCAACCTCCTCGTGTGGAGTATAGACTGGCAAACCTCGAGACAGTTCTCAACCGGCGTGATGATGTCAGTGCAACACTACGTCACGACTTCCGACGCGTTTCGTCACGTGAGTGACTTCTTTGAAGTTTGCCAGTCTATACTCCACACGAGGAGGTTGAGCAGAGGATACTTCCGGGTTAAGTAGAGCTGCGTGTAGCGGAGTAAGGCACTCTGGTGACAGGCTGCTGTGATCGCATTCTTGCGCTTTACACACAAAGTGTATCAGCTCACACTGGGACTCTTTCCTGCAACACTGGACGGTGTACCAGCTATCCGTGAATACCATATTCCCCCTTGTTGATATAGAGTGGACGCTCTGACTACCTTCCATCCAGCAACGGATAAGTATCTGCTGCTTACCTACTGTATACATCTATACCATATTGTCTGGCTCTAAATCCTCTGGCAGTTCCTCACGGCTTACAGATTGTCTCCCATGAATGCTTTTTTATACATTGAAGTGAGTGCATGTCCTGGCGGCCACTCTTCTTTTTAAATAAAATTATCTTTGTACATACAATATTATGCCATGGAGCTGGCGCTTCTTTTTGTCTTTTTCTCTTAGATTTCCTTGATCTGGCTAGATCAATCAAGAAGCCGTGCCTACTCTATACTGTGACTGATATTATTTAAATCATCATTTTTCCTGGACTCTTTTTTTCATCTATTTTTTCCATCACTTGGACTGGTTTGTTCTCCTTTTTCACGGAATAATTGTATTTTTTTATTTTTTCTCTTATTATTGTATATTAATTATTTAGCATCACCACACTGGCACTACAATTTGAGATATAAATAATAATTCTTCTTTTTTATTTCACATTAGAACTCACACATCACATTGATAGTGCTACTCTTTGTTTCTTTTGTTTGTGTTATATATATATATAGATATTATTTTTTAAATATATATATATACATACATATATACACACACATACACACACACACACACACACACTGAGGAGCCATTAAGTTTACCACAGTACAGTTCATAACTTCCAGCTCTCAGCCACTGGACTGAATGAACATTCTTTTAATGTTCACCAGTCAGATTTAAGATTATGGAAAAGCATGGTCTGTGCTTCTCCTGAATAGGAATACTGTGCTGTTTCGGGCAGAGTATGCTCATGCCGAGTCCACTGGGACGGTGTCAGAATTTGCCTCCCAGTGGGCATTAGATGGAGTGCTCTGCTCGGTGTCCCCTAACTTGGATTTATTGAAACTCACCTCCATAATTTAGTGCACTTTATTTATTTTACAGTGCACTTTGACAAGGTTTATTTTATATTTTAGTTTCCCCGGTTTTTCTTTTTACTTGTTGGATCACCAACAAGCAAGTTACTTCCTCTGATTGGCCAGCTTTGCCGGCCAATCAGTTAAAACCAGTTGAAAATAGGCTGTTTCTTGTGCTGCAATGAAGCGGGAAAAATGGGTATATGTGTAGTCTTAAAATGGCCAAAGCTCTGGAGAGAAGAAAGTAGTTCAAAGTTCCAGTCGCCGTAATGTTTCTGGAGAAAGGCAGAGTTGATGTAGGTTTTGATACCTTATAATGTTGGTCAACCAAAAGCTACAATAATACTTAATGTCAAAGAGTCTGTCCTGCGCTTCCGTGTGCAGTGCAGTGATCTGATAATATCAGACACTGGGGCATAACACGAGGGAGCTCCGTTTGGCCACAGTATCGACCGGTGCAGGGGGATAATTGTTAACTCACCTCACCTGCATCTCCGGTCTGGGACCCGCTCTCCTCGGCTGCTCCTGCGTGCCACCGTCTTGATGTAGTCAGGAAACAATGGTGGATTCGGCGCAACTGCGCATGTCTGAATCAGAGAGGCTCCTGGAGTTCTTCAACAAACTTTATTGGTAATACACACAAGGGCTAACACCGCATTCTCCCCCTCTACGCGTTTCACCCTCACAGATAGGGCTTCGTCTTAGCTGATAAAAGGCATTTGGAGGACAGAAACATTGTAATTGTTTCACACTCTAGGAAATAAACTGCTATAATATTTTTCGTTCACCTTTGTAAGTTGTCTCCTTGTAAGGATCTACAGACCGTGAGTTTTTGAGTGCTGCCTTTATCTTGCTTGTTTATGATAAAAGCTGTCACAGCCTTCTAATGTTGGTCTGCTAAAAAATATCACAATGCACATCGAATCTGGAGAGAGGAACCTGATATTTCAACTTCAACATTTAACTTGTTACAGTTTTGAGAAAGTAAAAGAAAATGAGACATAATAACAAATGTATACATTATTATATGTATGAATCAGTAAGTAATTATAAAACATTTGTGACTGAATGTATAAAACCAAACTCTCTCCTCTTTTCTAGCAGAGAAGCTTTCTGTTGACACACCCTCACAAAAGTAAAATACTGTCAGCCTCAAAGATATGAGCAATTTCACAACACGCTGTTTTTTTTATAAACAGAAAGAATATAAGGAAACAAAATAAGATTTTAAGTGTGATTCCTATGTGTGTAACATTGTAACAAAATAGAGAACCCTCCTGTGGAGCACTAAACTCTGAAGTTAAATTTTAGCAATCAGTATCAAATTTTAATTTATTATAAACCAAAAAAAAAAACAGTTGTAAGTCTTTTTGCTCCACTCAGCAATACAAATGGTTTAATATATGTAATATTTTTCAAGGTCGTGGGGACTACTGGTAAAAAAAAAAAAAGATATGTTGATGATTTATTTTTATTGGGTATGGAAGCTAAGAACATACATTGGCATGCAGTTGCTTAAACTAACTTTCAGTCTCAAAATGTTGTATTCCGTCATGGAATAAAGCAAATATAAATGTATTTATTAAATCATTTTGAATGTTAAAATGGCACAGTCTAAATAATATTACTGATAATTAAATATTTCTGCACTGATGCTTGACATCATATACTCGTGTAATATGTTTACACATATGTTGAGTTGCAACAATTGAAACATTCCATTATAAGACATTTGTTCATACATTGAATAGTTGTTCAGAGATTCTGGACCAATAATAAGGAGATTTTTATTCTTGATGAATTTTACTTGATTTGGAAAACTAAGAACAAGCACATACTGACACTTGCACAAATATCTTTCCGATATCAATGTGATGTATTTCCTCACTGAACACAACAAACATAATGTCATATAAGAAGCTAGTTGATTTTTTTTACTAATTCACAAAGCAAACCAACTAATACATGTATATTCTCGTTCCATATTCTTAAATAGTCCTACACATTCCACAACTGTTAAATGAACAACTAGCCTAGAATCATTTTATGTAATGGGCAAACTGGTTTAGAAGGAACAGAGTAAATAAGAAAGTAATTGAGCATGTTAGAAGGCAACATACAAGAACAGATAAGAGTATCAAAGAATGAAAAACTCTACAAGTATTGGAGATAACAACAAAATGGCATCAAAAACATACTGACTCTGGCATAGGGAGAAAACTGTGATTTACTACAGTAACATCTCCTGATACATTATAAATATTAGATGGTTACTTATGCTCAGGTGCTCTTTCTGGGGTATGAATTATTCTGTTGGTCTGTGCTTTCTAGATTGTTTTCTTTGGGGTTATTAAACCATGTGGTTTTTTTTTCAGTTGTTGGAAAATCAAAATATAATTGATATTACTGTTGTGTACAGTGCCAAAAAAAGCAATGTCCTATGCAATACTTTAAAAATACATTATTTAAATACATATCTTAAAGATTTCATTTTCTTAACACTATGAGACACCGAGAGAATCTCCTATAACCTATAGTTTTTTCTCATCGTTCATTACTTTAGTTTTATTTCAAAAACTTATTACTACATTAACCTAATGTTTTTACAGTCATTGTTGAGGTATCTTCAACACATGATATGCCACAGTAGCCACTGGAGTCAACGCTAGTCAATGTTGAAATCTTTACTTTAGCATCAGGTATTCCAACTTTTTTTTCCAATCTAAACAGTGGTGGGAAAAGTACCTTCATATCTATGTTAAATAATTCAAAGTGACCAAAGAATAAAATCTTGGACCTCACAAGAGTACCCCACTCAAACGCCTCCTTTTAAATTGGTTTCATTACATGCACTTGTAATTTAAAAAACATGAGTTTGTTTGTAAAATTAGGTTACAGTATCATATAATCTCACCTTCAATGTGGAGTTATCGATGAACTCTTGTTGGTAGTTAAATTCTCTTTCTGACGATTGTGGATAACTAGGAGTGAAAACTACTAAGTCATTTTTGGAGACAGCATTTAACCACACATTGTACTGCTGCTGTTGGGTATTAGTCAAACTGCCAGTTGTAGATGAGAAAATATTACATTTTCTTAGTTCATTTAGCTCTTTCATATACTTTTGCCACCTTATAACAGTGTAAGCGATGAGTGTAATGAGGAACACACAGGAAATCGAGCAAATAGATATGATTAGGTACAAATTTGCATCAGAGAAATCTTCAGATGTTCTACCTGTCTGAATAGTTTCTATTGTACCATCTTGGAGGGTTTCCACCAATGAGAATGTAACATTCACCATAGTGGACATTTGTGGTTCTCCATGATCCTTTGCCATAATACACAGTCTATATTCCTGTCTGTCTGATTCTTCAAACGGACGCGTGACAATGACTTCCCCAGTATGATGACCAATACGAAATGGTATTTTTTCGACATCCTTTTTTATATCCTTAAAATCGTAGGAAAGCCATGCATTATATCCAGAATCTGCATCAACAGCTTTAACTTTTGTGACTAAGTCGCCTGCTTTGGATGACTTTGGAACCATCACATTATTTGTGGACCCACTAGTGGACAAAGAAGGAGATGTAAATACAGGAGAATTGTCATTGATGTCCACAATGAATACATTCAACATCAAACTGTTGGTTAATGGAGGTATTCCTGCATCAGTTGCTTTTATTTTACACTGAAAATATGCAACCTGTTCTTGATCAAATGACAGCAGGGCGAAAACGTTACCATTTTCTGGATTAACCGAGATATAGGAAGACATGGGTAGTCCATCGATGGTATCTTCAACAAGTGAGTAAGTTATAAATGAATTCTGATCTAAATCAGAGTCATCAGCTGATGCAGTATATACATAAGAACCTGGGGGGTTGTTTTCTGTGATAAAAATAGTATGGGAATATTGTTGAAAAGAAGGGGCATTGTCATTTACGTCACTTATGTCAACTCGAATATTTTTTGTAATTGAAAGAGATGGGAGACCTCCATCTCTAGCTGTAATTATAACTTCATATTGAGATACAGCTTCTCGATCCAATGGTCCATCCACTGTCAGGGAAAAGTACTCCATAAATGAAGCTTTTATTTTAAAAGGAATCTGTTCATTAATGTAACAGGTAACCTTGCCATTCACTCCTGAATCTTTATCATGGACACTGATGATTGCAACCACTGTTCCTGGTGATGAGTCTTCAGGAACAGGAACAGATAGTGAAGTAACGGTCAACTCAGGGGGATTATCATTCACATCCAGAATTGTAATCAAGATTTTGCAGTGCCCCATCATAGGATTGTGACCTTCATCAATGGCGTTGATTTGAATTTCATAGAGATTTAGATTTTCATAGTCTACTACTCCCTTCACTATTATATCTCCTGTATGCTGATCTAAACTAAACGTGGATATTACTTCAGGTGGAACAAGGTAGCTAAATTTGTATTTAATTTCTCCATTCTCTCCTTGATCCAGATCAGAAGCTTTGAGTTGTATGACCAATGTCCCTTTAACAGCATTTTCTACTAAATTGACCTCGTATAAAGGTTGCTCAAAAAATGGAGCGTTATCATTGACATCTTGCACTGTGATCAGAAGTTGGGTTGTGCCACTTAATCTTGGTTTGCCCCCATCAAAGGCAGTAAGTGTTACATTGTACAGAGGAGTTTGCTCTCTGTCAATTGATTTCTTTAAAACCAGTTCAATTGATTTTCTTTGGTGTTTATCTGTTTCAACATCCAGTGAAAAATATTCACTTGAGCTGAGCTCATAGGTTTTTACAGAATTTATGCCAACATCTGCATCAAGTGCGCCCTCTAGTGGAAAACGAGTTCCCGGTAATCTAGACTCAGTTATAATTAGATTAAATTCATTTGCTGGGAAAACTGGACGATTATCATTTATATCTTCAATTTCCACATCTACACGGTATATTTGTACAGGTTTATCCACTATAACTTCTAATGGTACAACACAAACAGCGATTTTGGGACATATATCTTCTCTATCTATGATGTTATTCACAAATAAAATTCCATTTTGCAAATTTACCTGAAAATATTCTTTCCCATCCTTATGGACAAGCCGTAACATTCTGGTTTTAATGTCAGCGATCTCAAGTCCCAGGTCCTGAGAGATTCTTCCAACAAAGGTGCCGTGTTTGGACTCTTCTGGGGTGCTGTAATGGATCTGTCCAATGACCAGGTCCAGAGTAATTTGTAGGATGAATAAATGAATCAGTTGGTTTCTTAAAACATAATCCTTGTGAAAAGAAAGCATTTCCTTTGCAAGGTTATACATTGAAAATATACAAATAAACCTTGCACGATGGTGGATACCTTAGTTTAACAAATCCATTAAAAAGAAACAGGCAAGGGAAGAAGGTGCCGTCAGAAATTCTCACAAATCCAAGCAATGGCGACAGTGCGTTATTTTCTTGTATAAAAAAAATACACACACACACACACATTTGTAAGGGAACAGCGACACCATGTGACTAAATGTGGTATTGCAGACGTGACATAAATAGTTGAACAATTTATATATTTTCTTCCACTCTAAGCGATTTTACATACCTTTGATATATATTCACTTTATATAGTGATAGTGATATGACTAATATTCTAAACCGGCTGCAATTCTGACGGACTTATTCCTATATAGGACATTTCGTTTTGGCTGATGCTGCTGAACTTTGGCTGGTATTCTTACATCTCTTGTAACAAGTCAGGGGTGGGAGTTCACACGGGCATTCTTTTGAAGGGAAGTGCCACGGTGGCGTAGAACAGCTGGGAACGGACTTGAAGATGGAATTTTTTTTCCGAAACGTTGCCCGCCTCATATTATTTACCCTTTGTTTGTAATTCTCCCACCCCACCTTTCATATCCCTCCCCTCTCCACCTTTTTTTTTTTTTGCATTTTCCCTGCCCCCTGTTTGCCCCCATTTCCCCTTATTTTCGGTTTGCCTACCCCAGTGTGACCCACTTTTTTTCCAGCTCCATTTTTTTGCACTTGTTCCACAGTGAGACTAGTTAAATACTCCATGCATATTTTGCACTTGTTTTCCAATTATCTTGTTTCTTGCTTAAGCCACACTTGTCTTTAAGCTCACTCACCTGTGCATTTCGATTCGTTTCATATAGTGTCCTCTATATGTGATCTCACTAAATATGTTCTTTTGATTTACTCACTCTCCTTGTGTATCTCATTGAGTGTGTGGGTTCCCCGTTTATACTCTATATATACTAAGGGATTGAGGGATTTCTTTGGGCTCCCTGCACCTGTTCCTCGCTTCGCTAATCATTGTGGGCGTGTTGATTCTCACCACTTTATATTAATAATATATTGATTATATATTCATATTTGATATAATATTGTGTATGATTCAGTTGTATTTAAAACATTCAAATATCTGGCAATGTTGCTTTAACAATTACACTTTAAACCCTTTCAAATAATGAATAATTTATGATAATAATTTTTGCCACTGGTATACTTCTTCTTTGAGAACAGCGCCAACTCAGTGTGATTTGGGGCAAAACAGTTTATCTCCATATCGTTGCAATTCTAACATAATTTGTAGATCTTTTATGGAAAACCAGATCTATTGTATATACTTTGCATATGTGCGGCTTTGGCAGCACAGTTACTTAATATAATGAGAGCCAACATTTCTTTATGTAATACATGACAATGACCAATGAGGAAATGCTCAACAAATGTATTATATATCTGACTATAGATATATACGGCATATATTGAAACCATAATGTAAAAAAGAAATAGCACATGATTAATAATAAATAAATATACATATGCTAAACTTACTTCAAGTTTTATACCAGCAAAATAAACCACTTTTGCAATACAAGAAACTTTTCTCGCCTTACAAATATTTCAAACACCATACCATATCATTATTATATGCATCTACTAATATATAATTTTTCAACATTTTATTATCTGGTATTTTAAAGTTAATTTGCACTTTAAACAACCTCACTCGTTGGGATGATCAAGAAAACCAGACGCTTCCTGTTTTTTTTTTTACTAACCACTTTTAGTCTAGCAAATGAGCATGACGTTTTTTAATCCCACATTACATAACTGGAGGGTGACGATGGTAGATGTATTTCCTGTACATGGGAGATAATATATATATTGATATTAAGTATGATCATTGTATTGATACAATATAAATAATACACATGCACACACATTACACACACATTTCTTATTATATTACAAATGCTGCTCTATAAAATAATGAGTTATTGAAACCCTGAGATCCCATGATTTAATTACTTTAGAGATAGATGAAAATTAAAATGAATGACAATAACTGAAGAAAGCACTGATATATATATATATATATATATATATATATATATATATATATATATATATTATATATATATATATATATATATATATATATATATATATATATATATATATATATATATATATATATATATATATATATATACATACAGCATAAAAAACTGAAGTATGTGTCTGACATATCAAGTAATGTTGTCTTTAAAAGAGTTTTCGTAAAAGATCTCACTACCTATCACATATATTATCATTTTCAAATAAGCAAATCACTAAAGTCACAATAATTTAATTAAGGTTTGTGATAGCCTGAGCAAGTTGATTTAAAAACATTTTTGCTGAACCATTTACTAATTGTCAAACCAACCTTTGTGTTCCTGATCACAGGAGTCCAACATATTGTCACAGTTACTGTCTGACTAGCTTTCCTATTAAAAGGGGGGAAGTCCCCAATTCCATAGACAAGAGATACATTACATATGACTTTACAGATGTACTGAATCACCCATGAGTCTATGAGACAGAAAATCTAATTGGCACTGTACCTGGTTACCCTCTTGAACCAGTACATAATAACTGATTTACCTGTAGGTGTTCTGAAAATGAGATTGTTAATATATTATCAAACACACATAATTATCATAGCATCAACATTAACCTTTCACAATCTATACTAACACTTTAATATTAATCCTATAAACATTAAATGTGTTATAGGGATTGTCAAAACTAAACCCCTTTTGTTTCCAGTAAATTATTTAATACGTTTACATATTTCATTTATGTAGATCTCGGTACCAGTTTTAGATATATTAATTATGTTTTTATTTTTATTTGGGTAAGAAGAAGACATTATTATTTTTTTTTAAAAAGAACAACAATGATACTGTAACTGTAAACCTGTATCTCTGTTACACAATTTGGTATAAATAAATTACCCTGATATTGTTCTGAAACTTGACATCACATTAACAATAAATACTGCCTCCAAAGTGGGGAGGGTGGGGTCTGCACATTAAAAGTTGTTACTGGTTTCTGAGTCTTAACATTACATAACAAACGTATAACTTGTGACCTACTCTGTAATTTGACCATTTTCTTGATGTGTTACTCGAGTACCAATTGGAAAAGGTCTGCATGCCTTTAGTACTTTATCTAGTATCTGTGATAATACTGTGACAAAAATTACTGAAAACGGTGAGTCAATTAGCTTAAAAGCTAGCTCACTTTAATTACACATTATAAACCATGTAAAATATTACAACATGATGTAGGTGGTACAAACCCAAATAAAAGAGATTATAATTTACAGCCATATTCTGTCCAATTTGTATATGTGGAACTGGGGAAGCGAATTGAATAAGTCATTGAAGTTTTGAAAAGGGGATATGTTGGTGATACTAGAATGTGAAATATAAAAAAAACGAATTATATATCAAAGATCAGTTTATCTAGTTATCTTTCAGTGATAAAAGATAAATTAGAGACTTACAACCACCATTATTTCTAAATTCTGGAAAATTCAGTACTTCACCCTGATGTTCACAAATCCCCAACTAGAATGTTATTCTATATAACACATAACATGCAACGTTCCATCAGTAAAGTTGTTAACTCAAGTTCCCGAGTCACTGGATCATACAGAATTTGTAATCAGTTAAATTAACATAGAAGATATCTCACCTTCCATGAGGGATTTGCAGCAAATTGTAGTTGATGAGTGTTTGATTCTTTCTCTGACGATTGATGACCATATGGCGTGAACACTATTAAATCATTGTTTGATGGGATGGCTTTTAACCACGAGTTGTATTGACGCTGTTGGGAATAAGTCCAGCTTCCAGCAGCACTTGGAAAAATGTTGTTTTTGCTTAATTCATTAACTTCCTCCATGTACCTAACCCGCTTTAATATCATATACACGATAAGAATGATGAGAAACAAGCTTGAAATTGAGCATATCGATATTATCAAGTAAATGTTTGGCTCAGAGAAAACGTTATGCTTCCTCTCCTGCTGCTTATTTTCCAACAACACATCCGGCTGAGTTTCAACCAATAAGATGGTGAGTGTCATAGTGTCTGATATTTCTGGATCTCCATGATCCTTGGCCAAAATAACTAGCCTATATTCATCAGTGTCTGAGTCTATAAAGGGACGAACGATGGTGATTTCTCCTGTATGATGTCCAATGCCAAATGGAGTATTTTCTGCTAAGTCCTTAAAATCATAAGAAATCCAGGCATTGTATCCTGAATCAGCATCAATGGCTTTGACTTTAGTCACTAAGTAGCCAGTTTCTGCTGACTTTGGAACCAACACATTTCCTGTAGACTCTCTACTTGAAGAATGAGGAGAAAAGGCTGGGGCATTGTCATTAATGTCTTCAACAAACACGTTCAGCGTCATATTGCTACTAAGTGGAGGCAATCCGGCATCTTTGGCTTTTATATGACACTGGAAAAATGCTATATGTTCATGGTCAAAAGACATCAATGGAAAAATATTACCATTTTCTGCATTGACAGATATGTAGGAAGAAATTGGAATGTCATCAATTGCACTTTCAATGAGGGAGTAAGTTATGAACGAATTCTGGTTCATATCAGAATCAGAAGCTGATACAGTGTATATATGAGAACCTGGTTGGTTATTTTCTTTAATAAAAATAGTTTGAACATGCTGTTGAAAAGAAGGGGCGTTGTCATTAACGTCACTTATATCAACTAGAATGGTTTTTGTAATGGAAAGGAATGGGATCCCTTCATCTTTAGCTGTAATTACAACTTCATACTGAGACGTTACTTCTCGATCTAAAGGTCCATCCACAGTTAAACTGTAATACTCTAGAAATGTGGGCTTTATCTTAAATGGAATGCGTTGTGAAATATAGCAGTTCACCTTACTGTTCTTTCCAGAATCTCTATCATTTACACTGATAATTGCAACAACTGTTCCTTGGGGTGAGTCCTCGGGAACAGGTACAGAGAGTGAGGTCACTGTCAACTCAGGGGGATTATCATTGACGTCCAAAACTGAAACTAAAAGTTTGCAGTGGCCGATGAGAGGAGAGTGTCCATTATCAACAGCATCAATTTTAATTTCATACAGATTATTCGTCTCATAATCTAGTTTTCCTTTCACTTGTATATCACCTGTGTGATGATTTATGCTAAATATTGAGAGCACCTGTGGTGGGACCAGATTGCTGAAATTGTAAATGATTTTACTATTTTCTCCTTGATCCAAATCTGTAGCATTAAGACGTATCACTAAAGTCCCTACAGCTGAATTCTCTAGTAGGCTGATCTCATATAGTGGTTGTTTGAAAGATGGAGCATTATCATTGAAATCCTGAACTGCGATGAATAGATGGGTTTTCCCACTCAACCTTGGTTTACCACCGTCAAAGGCAGTAAGTGTTAAATTGTAGCGAGGGGTTTGCTCTCTGTCCAGCGATTTCCTTAACACAAGTTCAATAGATTTGCTTTGGTGTTTATCTATTTGAATATCTAGGGAAAAATATTCATTTGAGCTGAGTTCGTAGGTTTTAATAGAATTTGTACCAACATCAGCATCAAAGGCGCTCTCTAGTGGAAAACTAGATCCTGGAGGCCTCCATTCTGCAATAATCAAGTTCAATTCATTTACAGCGAATACGGGATAATTATCATTTATGTCTTCAATTTCAACATCTACACGGTACATTTCTACAGGCTTATCTACAATAACTTGCAGGGATACAATGCAAACAGCGATCTTGGGACACAGCTCTTCTCTATCAATGATGTTATTAACAAACAAAATTCCGTTTTGCAGATTTACCTGGAAATATTCATTCTCATCTCTAGAGATAATCCGTAGCATTCTGGGGTTAATCTCACCAATCTCGAGTCCCAGGTCCTGGGCGATTCTTCCAACAAAGGTGCCGTGTTTGGATTCCTCAGGGATGATATAATGCAGCTGACACAAGACCAGTTCCCAAACCATTTCCAGCAACAAGAGATGAATCAATCGGCTTCTTGAATCACCGCCCTTGCATAAATTAAGCATTTCCGATTGTGCAAATTGTTAACAGTGCTTTAGAAATACACGAATATATTTGGCACAATGTATTAAGAATGGATTAGTTTGCAGACACCCTAACACAATCTGTATAACAGACTGAGAAAAAATGGCAGGAAGGTTTGGCAATCCAAACAATGGAGGAGCTCTGTTATATTCTCATCTAAAATCATATTTTTAAGGCTATAGTGACACATTGTGGCTAAATCTAAAATTGCAGCATAAGTGAATATGTTTAACAGGTGCAAATGTTCTTTAATTAATTTTAAGAATCACATGATGCAACATTAAACAGAATCTGTATTAGCCAGATAAGTAGGTCTCAGAGGTAATTTATTGTACCTATTCCGACTAAAGCCAGTATTCATTAAAATGTGAAGACATTTCCCAATGCTGGAGAAGAGATCAGCCTAATTTAAATAAATATAATTAAAAAATCTTCTGCAGTACAAGAAAGCAGCTTTAAAGCATATTGAATACGATGCAAACTTGTCTTCCTGTTTGGAAAAACAATATCTAACATTATAATGCCTGCAACCATTTATTAAAGAGCTGAGAACATCTAAGATTCCTTTCAATTCTTTCTTCCTCCCTCTGAATAGTACATTAGTGACATAAAAGAAACAACATAAACTCGGTCATAATGGCTAATAGAGATGGGTGAACTTTTCACTAAAGTTAGAATCCACTGCGAATATTGCTACCTTAGCAACTACCTGCCTCAGATCATAACCACCAACAGGTCTCATAATTACTGTGCAGGGCGTGATGTTGCGTACCAGGAAGAACCCACTTGAAACTGCCATCTGTAGGTTTCTTCGTCACCCCAACCAATCTAGGATGGCAGCCATGACCTTGGAATGGTCCTGCAGCTGGACATTGCCTGTGCTTCACCCATTAGCTAATGGGCCAATCTGGCTGCCCATTTCTCCAAATGCCATTTGGAGACTGTAGCCACATGCTTGCTGTCACGCGCATGTCTGGTCAGCTTGACTCCAAACCCTAGGTCACTGACATTAGAGTTGCTGGCTTTTGGAATCTGGAGACCTGCTGCTAGTACAGCTCCCATCTACTGTATCATTTATTGTTGCTGTTGCTCTGCAGCCAGTTGCAGGAAAAAGTGTTCTTGTTACTAAAATTGTCCATTTCCATACTGGTGTTCTTTCAAGTGTGTTCCTTATGTTTACCACAGAAAGCACTAACCCACTTCTCACACCATATGTGATGGAGTGGCATCCTAGTTAAGGAGTTCACATCAACTTCTTTCAAAGGAAAGTCCATTATTTCCTGGACTGGGAAAGCTAAGTTGCAGAACACAGCAGTGTAAAAACAAAATCAAGAGAGCACAAATCTGTCACACAAGCAAAGTGTAGTTCATTTTGGTAAATGGTGGGAGTCTGAGCTATTCCCCAGACAAGCCCTCTGCGAACCTGTTTCTTCACAGATTGTAAAAGACTGTATTTGGGGAGTCTGTTGCCTCCCTTTTAACCTCCAGATTAGAGATCGGCAAATCCACCCAAATCAGTTTTCCTGGATTTTCTCGCATTTTCCTCCCAAAATCCAGAATCTGAAAACGGATTTGGTTGGTTTTATTCCAAACGGATTCATCAAAAACCACCATTGGATACAACCTGAGGATGGATTTGTAGAATCCAATCCATGGATTTAGCAATCTGTTGGAGGATTCTTATGAATCCGCCAACAGATTCCTGATTCTATGGATTGGATTCTACAAATCCGTCCACGGGTTTTGGAATCCGCGGAATGGTAAAAATAATACAAAATCTGCAAAACGCAAATCGCCTTTTTTGAGATTGATCCGCTGAAAACTGCAGACCAAAGGAACTGACCGATCCGCTGAGGATCCAGATTAGACAAAACTTCAGACCTAATCATGAATTGATTGGAAAAAATCCCTGTTCTCTAGGCAGATTTGGAAGCTAATGTGTGGTATCCTGGGTCTTGTGTAAAGAGAGAGCTTAACCCTCTTTCCCTCCCTATTCTGCTATACACTCCTTTACAATATCCAAATTAACATATTACCCATGTATCTCAGGACTGTATGTTCCTTTTTGTGCATAAGTATCTCTCCACATGTTGTAGGAGGTGTTTGTGGAGGCATATAAGTAATTTGCATGCTTTTTCTTTAAATCAACGAAAAAACTAAATTAATGATATCCTACTCAATTAGGAAATAATATGTTTCCTCATATAATTCGAACCCTGCACATTTTCTCGGGGTACTCCTGATTTTACACAAGTTTGATGGAATCAAAATTTAAATCTATAAACATCTTAAAAATTAATATTTACCTCTTAACCTTTAAGGTACAGAAGATAAACATTTTCTCGTGTATTATAAGATTTGTGGAAGCATCACACCAAAGCCACTGATAAACTGTATTTCTCCCTGCAATGAGGGGAAACACTTCCTTGATAAAAGTTACAGATTATAACTAGAATTGTTCTGAAAAGTGGAATTAGTTAGCAGGTTGACAGACACGAAGTCTGTGGTTCCTTACAAAAGTGTTTTATGTTTATCCAAGTTGGTTTCCCCAGAAACATCACTTACCTACATTCTGACAAGATACAAGAGGGCTATTGCAATCACTCGACATTTTTGCACAACAAGAAAAATGTTCGTTAGCTGATTCATACAGTATATCAGGAGGTAAGACTAGTTGAAAATTAGCTGTATTTTATTATATCATCTAAATTAAAGCAAACAATAATCCTAAACTCAATTCTTGTTACAAAGTATTAATTTCTAAGTGAGAGAATAATAGCACGAAGCTTGTCAAATGTTGCTTAAAAGCTTTGAAATAAACAATTCAACTGAACATGTTGCAAATATATAAAGCACTATACAAAACTATCAATCAACAAAGTTGTTTAAATAACAATTAAATGTTTTACCCCACTCCTCTCCCCCCCCCCCCCCCACTTCAATGAAGGATGTATAAGGCATTATTGCTGATTAGTGTTTTCTGCTTTCACGAATGGTAGAGGACAATTGGGAGTGAAAATTGTTAAATACTTTCTAGATAGTATTGCATTCAGCTACCCCCTTATACTGCTGCTGTTTTGGGAATAAGTCCAACTTCCACTTGTACTTCAACAGATGTTGTATTTCTGCATTAGCTTCGCCTTTTCCTTCTAGTTATGCCACGGTATAGCTGTATACACATACATGTGATTAAAACATACTTGAACTTGAGCAGATATATATGATTACGTAAACATTTGCTTCAGGGAAATCTTCATATATTGTTCCTGGGGGCAGTTTTGGTAATTAAGAATGACCTCTTTACTCCAACCTGTCATCACTCTGAGAGCACGTGCTGTGTGATAGTGAAGAAAAGGCGCTAGCACTAATAGTGTTCACTCCAAATGTACAGTGAATATATTAAATCAAGTGATACAAAATAATTAAGTGAAAACGTGATAATAACGTGAAAAAAATTAATGAAAACCCTCTGCTCAAACCCAGCTGGTAGGGACTGGTTTCACTGGTCCCCCAATTTGTAGAAATCCGTTCACAATCCAGGGGGAGCACATAAGGGAAATAAAACAAAATACAATCTAAGTGCAGACAGTATGACAATCAGTGAATGAATTAAATATTGTGTCTTGGCTCTTAAGTCCAGCCTATTCACAAGATGTCGATAAAATATGGGCAATTGGGAACAGTTTTCTTTGCGGGAAGAACCTCTATTTCAATTGTGGTGAAGACCTCCAATCTCAGCAAAACAGCGGTGTAATAAAAAACATTCAAATAATGCATATATCACAACACTGTGATGGAAGAGAGTATGCTGTGGACATCTGGCTCACCCCCCGCCTCCGGTCTGCAATCACTGTGTGAGACGCCGCTATATTGAGCTTTCCACCTCCGGGGCTCCCTCTGAGGCGTGCCGTCAGTCACTTCCGGTTGGTTGCGACACGTCACTTCCGGTTGATGTTTCTGGGTCTGCAATCTCTGTCCCTGCTTCTCTCCTCCAGTGGGCGGCTACCACTCTACACGTTTCGCCAATCCAATACGTGGCTTCGTCAGGAGTACGCAACCAACCGGAGGTGACTGACGGCATGCCTCAGGCATGACTCTTTGACAAAGTCACTAACGTGACGAAACGCGTCAGAGTGTTCTCTGTGGCAGATCTTTTTATATACATGCACCAATAAACCATTAACTTTATTTTCATTGCGTGCGGAAGCTTCATTAACCTTGCGGCAGCAGTGACCGCCTCATCATACAATTACCACTTTGCACAAGCCACATATTTCTTCTTTTTGGATAAGAAAATCTTTGTGGTTCTCAGTTTTCTTTCATTTGTTTAAATTTTTCACACATTTCTCCCATTTCATTTGTTAATTATCCTAACCACATCACAGAACACCACATCATTTCTCATTTCTTTTGGGTGCTCTTTTCCACTGAATCAGATCTGTCTCCAGCATTCTGACATTCGGGAGCTCCTCTTCCTATTACTGCTTGAATATGAATCTCTTCCTATCCAAAATCATCCTCAAGAATTGTCACAGCTTTTCTTTTAAACGGTGCAAAACTATCATCGGAATTATACTGTTTCATCATCCTATGTTGGACTCCCCCCTCCAGAACCCCCCCCCCCCCAACCTTCCACACAGGGAAAAAAAACAATTCTTAGCTGGCTTGACAAATTGCCAAATTCATTTTTTTATCGGATTGCTGTAGGTCAGTTGGATCCAATATTCCCAACTGCCTCAATGATTGTAATAATTTGGTTCCAAAATACTGCGAAGTCTCAAAGGCTTGTTGATGTAAAGAATATAATTTTGTTCTCAGTGCCTAGACTGTCTTAGTCTCAAAAACGTAATGTAGATGTTCTCAAATATGTTCCACTGTTTCTTTTTAATTTTCTGATAGCAATTTCACTTCCTTTGAGGATTTGCCTCCCAATCGTCCTGGTGCCAACTTGATTTTGGTATTCAGGTATCTTCTACTTCTTGTACATATTTTGCATGTTGTTGGAGAACACTTTCAGATTTCTTCCTTCTTCTGCTCCATCACCTCTGTACCTTGATAACCATAATATGATCGGTGCCGTTGCAAATAATGGTTCAGCTCTATCTCTTGCTTCTTCAGTTCTCTGAATTATGACTCTTGCCTTCCGCTATCTGCCAAGCTTTGGATTCCCCAAATCCGGTTCATGATTCCAAGTGTGGTTGACTGAGGGTGCTATGTCTGTCGAGTAAACCCCATTTTAGCTACTATTCTTGGGTAACCATGAAGTGAAGCCCTACCCAGAGCTGTCAGCAGCAAGTACTATTTTTACCTATATGGGTGCACCCACAGGGTCAGGCCAGAGAGAGAACCCTTTCAGAGATGAAAGAGTGGAGCAATAAGACCATCCGTTTTTTGAAAATATATATAATTGTATTATACTGAAGTGAAGATCCTAAAAATTATTAAGGTAATAGCAAAAACAAAAAATAGATCAAATTTGAATAATAATATTTTGAAGATGAACCACAATGTATATTTTGGTCTATTGAGTAAGCAATGCGTTTCTTGTAGAAACAATCCTAGACCTCAGCAAATTACAAATCGTTTGATATATTTTTTCTGTAACATAGAGTATTGCTTTGTTTTGACATGGATAGGGCTTTGTACATTTAGTTCTAGTTATACTGATGTATGCTTCCTGTTGTAAGTCCACACATGCAGCCTTTCAAGCCTGCACACACCTCCTCCCTCTAAAGTCTCTCTCACAAACTGTAATTTTTTCTGTCAGAAATAATGGCACATGCCTCTTTCTGAGGGTTGGGGGCATAAAAGGGAATGTGGTGGTGCGGTCCCCCCATCCCCCCCAGTGCCCAAAGAACAAAGGTACTTGCATAGGATGGTGTACTAAAAATGTGACAATACACCAGCATGAATATACATGCTCATGAGGACACATGTAGTAGACAAGGTGCAAGTACTAAGCCCTTCTTTCAAAAATGGAAAATGAATACAAAGGAAAACATGAGCCACTGCTGTCAGTTCAAACATTTATCTTGCTACAGTACAGTATTTCACAATATACAAATACAACAGATTAAAAGAAAAAGGACTAGGCTTCAACCTCAAATGGGACCATCGTATTTCAAGCACTTTTATCAAGAAAAAAATGCACATTTTTTTCTTGCTTATTTTTATATATTTTGAATACTCCTCAAGTTGCATAGGTTAATCAGTGTTCCTATAATACAAGGGATAGGAGGATAAAGTTAAAATGGATGTTCTTAATCCATCTCTTGCTGGATGAAGTTCAATATGTTGCCAGTTTCATGGGAAAGTTTATACTGATGATAGCAAATGTATATCTGTTTCCATTTTGTATAGAGCAAAAATCTCCAATCCTGACTTGAACTGAAGCTAATATAATAGGTTTCATGCATTGGGACCAGGCTCAAAAAAGAAACCAAAAACGTTTTTTCATAGTTCTACATCACTATGTGATTTGTATGAAACTATTTTTTCAGAGATCAATATACAATACAGAAGATATTAGCCTGTAGCTTGATACAACCGATTTAATAAATGTGGTCATTTCTTTTTACATAACATTTTCAGCATATAGATTTTGATGTAATAAGTTTATAAAATAGTGTTTGATGGTAAAGAGGGTTTTTTGAGACACTAATTTGAAGAAGAGATACATTTAACAATAAAAGTATTTTCCATGTTCTCCAATAAGATACGTTATTGTTGTTTATTTCACTTTCCCTTTTATGTCCAACAAAAATGCACTCTAAAGTAACATACATTTATTTGTCTAGCATTAGAGATGGGCGAATTATTCACAAATATTCGATTTTGACATGCATATGACATTTAATCACAAGTGCAAATATTCTGGTATTGATTAAAAAAAACTTAGATTCGTCTACCTTAAAAAATCCTTTAAAAATTCCTGTGAATGTACTGTATGCAATTCCGCTGGTGGCCACTATTCTCGCTACTTGTTAAAGCTGCAGTTCAGACTTTTTTTTTTTTTTTTACATTTATTTTTTTACTTCAATAGTTTCATGTGTGCAATCTCTAATTACCTAAAGAACTGTATAGCTGCAGGTCAATTCGTTCTCCATGTATTAATAGGTCGAAATTTGGTGACATATTAAAAGCTGGGATTTGTTTATAATCTGCTTGTCTGTCAGTGGAAGCTCATGAATATTCATGAGCAATCCTGCACTGACATGTGCTAGAGGGAGGGCAGGGCTGACAAAGGGGTGTGCCAGGGCTTGTGACAGGACATGAAGGGGCAGTGCCTTAGCAAATGGCTGTTAAAATAGAATACAAGAAAATTGGTCTTTCAAAGTTGTTGTTTTTAAAACAGAAAATGCTAAAAGTATTTTTTCTTACTACAGAACTGATTTATTAAAAAAAACACACATGCAGGATATTGACTGAACTGCAGCTTTAAACATTGATTTAGAGAGAAACTGAATAGTGGCCACCTGCGGAATTGCATACATTCATTTTTTTTTAACAAAAACTTTGTAGGTGAATATATGTCGGCAAATTGAATATTACCAAAAATTTGGCAACATTTTTGCTAGCCGGATTTTTAGAAATTAACCCATAATGTGTAACCCTGTTTATTTAATGTAACCGTGTATTGTTATCATAATGGTGCCCAGGACATACATGAAAACAAGAGGTAATGCTCAATGTATTACCTCCAGGTAAAACATGTTATAAATAAATAAATAAATACAATCTCTAGCTAACATTCTTGCATTAATATAAGAAACATGTGTAATACATATTGTACACATGGAGCAGATGAGAGCCAACTATTTAAAATGTAAGCTGTTGGGATACTCAAAATATGAAGGTTCCAAAATATCTGTGTTAGCATATTTATAATAGCACGTTGCTGTTATTGAGGTTTTCAAATGCCACTGCTTTAGATTGTTTCTACTGTTCATATTGTATCCAACTATTGGTTTACAAAACAATTCCAACAAAAGTGTTAAAAGAAAAGCTTGCAGCAAGCAAAGCATGTGCACATATTAGAAGCTATATAAAATGCATATGAAGAAGTGTTCATTAATTAGATTTTGCATCAGAAAACCTGAAATATTCAATAGTGATATTGTAAGCCTTTGTATCTCACCTTACAAGATTAGTCTAGCATCATTCTTACCTGGTTTAAGGTGCCATCTTGTTCTGTTTGTTGTGCACAATTCGGAGTGAAAAGTATTAAATCATTTGGGGCAAACATTCCATTCATGCACATCTTGTATTGGAGTTGTTGTGAGTAAATCCAACTTCCTGTCGTGCTTGAGCAAACATTCATTTTTCTTAGTTCGTTTACCTCTTGCGTGTGCTTATGCCATTTGACAGAAGCATACACAATAAGGACAATAAGAAATAAACTTGTAATTAAACAGATGGACATAATAAGATAAACATTTTCTTCAGCAAAGCCTTCATATTTTCTTTCATGGGTCTTATGTTCTACATCTATATTTTCCTTTGTTTCCACCACCATGACATTAACAGTTGTTGTTGCTGACATTTCAGGTTCTCCATGGTCTTTAACAACAATGAATACTTTATATTCCTCCCTTTCTGACGTTTTTATAGAACGTGTGAGAGTGATAGCTCCAGTGTGACGTCCAATACTGAATGGTGTATTTTCTGCTGGGTCCTTAAACTCATAGGAGAGCCAAGCGTTATAACCACAATCTGCATCGAATGCTTTAACTTTAGTCACCAGGTAACCCACTGTTGCTGATCTTGGAACCATCTCAGTTACGGTGGAGGCCATAATGAAAGGTGGGGAAAATGTAGGGGCATTATCGTTGATGTCCAATATGAACACATTTAGCGTCAAGTTGCTGCTAAGAGAAGGTAGTCCTGCATCGGTGGCTCTCACTTGACAGTGTATAAATGTAATCTGCTCATAGTCAAATGACAGTAATGCATACAGCTTTCCATTTTCTGGATTTACAGAGATGTAGGAAGAAATGGGAATCCCATCAATCGTGCTTTCAATAAGTGAATATGTTATGAAGGAATTCTGGCTTACATCTGAATCAAAAGCTGATACAGTGTAAATGTGTGAACCTGGTGCATTATTTTCCTTTATAAAAATAGTACCAAAAGGCTCTACAAAAGAAGGAGCATTGTCATTCACGTCACTTATTTCAATCCGAATTGTTTTTGTGACTGAGAGTACTGGTATACCTTCATCTCTTGCTGTAACCACAACCTCATATTGAGACAAGACTTCTCGATCCAGTGGTCCATTTACCACTAAGGAATAATACTCCATAAAAGTAGGCTTTATTTTGAAAGGGATGTGTTCAGAGATGTGGCAATTCACCTTCCCGTTCACTCCTGAATCTCTATCATGTGCGCTAATGATTGCAACAACTGTTCCTGGTGACGAATCCTCAGGAACGGGGACATTAAGTGAAGTCACCGTCAACTCCGGTGGGTTATCATTCATATCCAGAATGTTAACCAAAACTTTGCAGTGTCCAGCCATCGGATATTGCCCTTTATCAACCGCATCAACTTGAATTTCATAGAGATTGCTCTTTTCAAAGTCAACGTCTCCCTCGACTCTAATAATGCCAGTATTCTCATCTATGCTAAATAGAGATGTGACATAGGATGGCATCATTTTATTAAATGCATACACTATCACGCCGTTTTCTCCTTGATCCAAATCTGTGGAATTCACCTTGACAACAAAAGTTCCCTTAGGAGAATTTTCTGACACACTAGTCTGGTAAAACAATTGACTGAAGGTTGGAGCATTATCATTGACATCTTGTACTGTGATCTCTAGTTGAGCTGTGCCACTTAATTTTGGTTTGCCCCCATCAGAGGCAGTGAGTGTTAGGTTGTGAACTGGAATGTGTTCTCTGTCAAGCGCTTTCTTTAATACAAGTTCAAGTGATTTGCTTTCCTGTGTATATGTTTGAACATCTAATACAAAATATTCACTGGAGCTGAGCTGATATGTCATGATTGAATTTGTACCAACATCAGCATCAAGTGCGCCTTCTAGTGGGAACCGAGATCCTGGAAGCCTTGATTCAGCTATGACAAGTTTAAATTCATTTGCAGAAAAAAGGGGATAGTTATCATTTATATCTTCAATCTCAATTTGTACATGGTATATTTGTACAGGTTTGTCAGCAATAACCTCTAGATGCATAATACAAACAGTGATCTGCTGGCACAGCTCCTCTCTGTCTATGACATTATTTACAAACAATATTCCATTCTCTAAATTTACCTGAAAATATTCTTTCCCATCCTTGGAGACAATTCGCAATCTTCTGGAGTTAATGTCACCAATCCCAAACCCGAGGTCTTGAGCGATTCTTCCGACAAAGGTGCCGTGTTTGGCTTCCTCGGGGATGATGTAATGGAGCTGACAGAAAACCAGATCCCAGCACATTTGCAATATGAAGAGATGAATCAGTTGCCTTCTTGAACCATGGGCCTTAGCTGAAGGCAGCATTTCTGGTGCTCGATTGCTCTGATGAGTAATAGTAGTTTTGCTACCATAAAAAAATCAGCCACAGACAGAACGGTGTAATCCTTGCTGTTTAGCTAATCTAATAATAGAAATGTTCAGTTTTTGCCTTTTTAATGCAGAAAGTTAGCGAACAGTGACACCGTGTGACTCAATGTTGAATTGCAATAAATACTTATATTTTAATAAGGATTGTAAACTGCTGTAAAAAAACAATACAAGTATAACATTTAATTACAAAAATATTATAACTAATATCCCATATGAAATGGTGTAGCCTGCTTATTTTGAAATGTACAAATACCTCATATTCAGTTACATTTCAAATGCAAAGCTGGTTTCTTCTGCAAAGATTGCAGCCCAAATTGTAAACCCACGTATTTAGACATGATACAATTATTATGTATTGTTTATATACACAGTGATTTTAAACTTAACAAGTTTAAAATGAAACATAAAAATTGTATGAGTGGACATTGAAATGGTATTAAAGATCAAGACTACGCAGATGTACTTAACCAAAGTTGGTCACAGAGTTTAGTTTATGGATACAATATGCTAAGAAAAGATATTGCTGTTTAAGACCTTAAAAAATGAGGAGGGATACATTAAATACAACATGTAAAATGCTATGTATGCAGATTGGGTTGGGTGCTACCATAACATGTACACTGCAGAGGGAGGTTTGCCACAAACTTCAATATTAAAACAAAATTAATTTATTAATTTAACCATATCAAAATGAAAATACAATATTAAAATAAAATTGTGAGCTAAATAATAATCCATACTTTATTTTATTTTAATCATAAATTGTTAGGGTAGGGTTTTTAGGGTAAGGGCTTGGATAGGGTTTTTAGTGTAATGGCTTAGGGTAAAGGGTGGGGTTTAGGGTAGGGGATTGAAGGGTAGGGTATTGAAGGGTAAGGATTTAGAGTAGGGGATTAGGATAACCGCTATCTAGTGTGTTTACAACTATTCTCCAATGTATTTCGAGCTACTCTCTAGTGTGTTTACAGCCAGTCCAGTTGAAGCAGAGCGCCATCTAGTGCAGTTTGGTAGACGACAGATATTCTGATACTGTAGACCTCACCCTATAGCAGCACCCCAGATTGCCTACTAGAGTGTAATTGGAGCTTCCATGTTGATACTAGTTTGAAACATAGAATTGTAATATCACAATTAATGAAAGTGAGGCTGTGCAATAGCAATTTAATTATTGCCTTTACCTAATGTGAATATTTTAGCTTTTCCTCCTTGTTGCTTAACACTCATTATTTTTTGGATTGTTGTACTTTTCATAGTGTTTGCGGATGTAATAAAGATTTATTATATATTATGCTTTCACTATATATATATATATTATATATGCAAATACAACTGTATACTGTGTAAAAGATTGCATATGAAAGTGAATCATAATATATATATATATATATATATATATATATATATATATATATATATATATATTATGATTCACTTTCATATGCAATCTTTTACACAGTAAGGGGCCTATGCAGAGAGCAGCGCTATTTCGAAATTCGCCATTTTTTGGAGAAAATCGCGCAGAAAGCAGCAGAAAATGGCGAGTTCCGAAAAACGCGCCAATTTTTCTTTTCTATTTGTAAAACTCGCCTCGCGGCTGGCGAGAACCTCAATCTCGCCAGTTTTAAAAATATCCGTATGCAGAGAGGCGCGAACGGCATCTAGCGGCTGTTCGCGCCAATAAAATGGCGCGATTGTCTCCTTTTTGCCTCGCCAGAAAAAACTGGCAAGAAGCTGCCGCTCGCGGCCATTGCAAAGGGAAAAAAAAGGCGCAAATTTGTTTTTACACGTTTCTGAAGCGCGCATCTCGCCAATTTAAACTCGCCACACGCATCCATGTTAAACATAGCAGAATTCGCACTTTTCTGCATATGGAGAATAAAACTCTCCAAAAAAGCTACTTTTTAATAAATTCGCCAATTTTAAAATTCGCTGCTCTCTGCATAGGCCCCTATGTTCACTGTGTTTGTTCATTATTTTATTCTTCTCTCTGGTACAGTAGCCTTATATGCTACATTAAAACTGAATTACCATTACATTTTGTATTTATTTTTCTATTATGAAAAAAACTACGTCATCATGTGGATTATATGAATTTGTACAAAGAAATAAAACAGTTAGGGCTAATTCATAAAAAATTAGCAGTGAATATACTATAATTTGCTGAGTACAAGACGCCTGCAATACTGTCTCCCAAACAAGCAGATTTAAAAATAAAAGCAAGAATTCTATGTTAATGTGCACTTATGAAAATATGTATTGTGGATATTGCAAGACAATGTCAGGTTCTTCTGCAAGTGACCCTGTGTCAATGTGTAACTTTTTCATATGAAACATGTTTATTTTTACTCAAGTAAAATAGATAGTATGGATTTTTTGACGACGTAATACTATAGGACAAAACTGATCAACTGTATTTTGCAGATTGCAAAAACGTTAACTGTGTCCCCATCAAGCTATGATGAATATGACGTTTTAATTGGCCTTTTTCAAATAAAACAATCTGCACGGATTAATTCTTATTTCTAATCATTTTTGTGTGCATTAACTCATTTAAAAGTAGCTGAGAAATATGAGTTTATCATATACGTTCCTGTATCAATATTAAAAGAATGGTTTGATGCTGAGTGTTACATAAACAGTACCATATAAAACGGAGGTTTGGGTTAATGTTCAGGTATTTATGGATTACACACCTTAACATGAGTATTTTAGCAAATAAAACGAGACACAGAAGACATACAGTAATAGCTTGAATGGGCATTCTTGGTTCCAGACATATACAGCATGTAAATGATGCATGTCGAAGCACTGACACATGCTCAAAAAAGCACAGGCTTACAATTCCAGAACATCAGTATTGTTTCTTCTTCAACTGCAATCAGTGTGTTTGATACAGACTTTGTGCAGTAGGGTTAAATGGCATCAGATGCTGACATTAGGGTATATAAATGACACTAGATACTGTCAAAATGTGTGCTTACAAAATATTTACCCTGTCTTACTCCCCCATTGTGTAATTGTGAACAGGTTACCAAGTTGTTAAGAATAGTGTTAGAGGAACTTGAGACGTGAAATATATACAGTATATTGAAAACTTAGAAGGCGGATGATCTCACCAGAAGGAAGCACTGAAGTTTGAGCAGAAACAATGAGGAGTAAAACACATGGCAGAGGGGCAGCTATTGATGGAACATCTCCCCCATCTCAGTATATGTAAGCAGTCTATGACTGTCTATGACTGTAAGTGTGTTTTGTATTCATAAATAATAACGAACTGGCTGTGTATCCTTTGAACAAAATCCAGTGTTGGTGTGGTTATTACACTTAAGTGACCATGTAATCATGGTATAGGTAAACACTTAACGACCTATGCCATTTATCTCTTTACCGTGTTTAATTTCCTAGGGTTCCAAGAACAAGTGGGCAGGAGATCATGCTAGTGCAGTTAAAAGCTAAAACACTCAGAGGTTACCTAGTTATTCATTTAAAAAATCTATATATATATATATGTGATACACATTAATTCAATATTCTTATGGTTACCATGAAAATAATGCAGTTTTTCAGTACCACTGATGTTAATATAGTCGCTACATCAACAATATGAAGGTGGTTAGTGGATTAGAAGGCAGGATGCAAGCTCATTAAGTGCAGCTGTTCAATTAGTGTTCTTGGGGTCACTTGGAAAGTGTCTGGAAAATATGAGCACCACAACGCTTCTGATGGAGCAATACATTTTATTAAATACACAACTCAGAATTTTACCAATGAGCAATCACAGTATCCTTCAACGTAAATTCGCTCTCATGAGTGGAAAGGTCCTTTCAGCCTGGTTCAATACGTGCAGAGTTAGTGCAAACGTTAATTCCTCCTATCTCGGGGGTTTCTGGGAGTTGCTTGAAGCAGACGTGACAGTTCCATGGACCTTGCCTCGCAGCCAAGCCTGCTTCCTGGGGTATACCCTACATATTTTGTGATTGCTCCACCCACTTCTTCAGGGGTTTGTTTATTATAGGTGGTACTATCACTACCTCATTTAAATAGCATTCTAGTCATCATGCTAACTATGAGTGTCCCATAAAAGAAACTTTCCTATTCGCCTATTCTCTATTCGCCTACTGTATATGAAAGGCGCTGCGAGATAGGCAATCTGAATGAAAGCCCTGTGTGATGGTAGGGGTAGCCAGTCTTCATAATGAAGGTAAAGCCCGCTGGTTACCCTGAAAACCGTGGGTCCCTGGTAGCTTAGAGGCACCATAAGCCAGGGACACTGTGTATGTGATACACATATTTCCTGTACTGTAAAAAAACGTGGGAGTTCAGGAGTGGGAGTTTCAATGGGAAATTTGGGTGAAAATGCATTTAAAACCTGCATAGGAGGTGGGGGGGGGATAAGTTGATAGTCCTGTAATTCTATCCAACAAGCAGGCAGGCTCTGTGGTTACACACAAAGTGAATTACACCAGGGCTACATAGTTTTCCCAAAATCCTGGTTTCGGCCCCAAGTATCCCAGTCCCATTTCCCCCACATGTATTATGTTCCCATAAGTTTAATATGTTTTAAAAGTGTGCATTCATCTCTATACAAACAGTCCTGGCAATCTAAATAGGAGCCGGAAGTCTGTGTAGAGATCGGAGTTCAAAGAGAAGGAAAGTTGAAAGGTGTTGAAACAGTTTGGTGAGTGGGGAAGGGTGGAGTACAAGGTAAGTAGAACAAGGGCTCCTTGTGGGTTAGATACTTGGTCTGCCAGACCTAGTGGAGCCTCCCAGTGAGAGGCTATGTGCTGGCTGGGGGAAGCTGCTACTCGTAGGCACTGTTCCCATTGGTCAGTTCAGATTTCCCTTTCGTCTGGCTTTGAGCCTACTCGACACCCCCCCCCCCCCTCCTCTGAGGTAGCCTGCCAGACGATCCCCCATTTTGGTTGGCTGATAGAGTTAAGATCCATTCTTTGATTGGTTGCCAGTCTCCTTTCCATGTTAAACATAGGACAGCGAGGTCTATGTAAGGAGGCTGCTCGATCAGAGAACCAGGCGATCTTGAGGCTTGGGTCGGTGAAGCGCTGGCGGGCTTTTCAAAGTTTGCTTTGTTGTGAATAGCAGAGCAACCGGCCGGAGAAACCTGCCTAGCTGAGACCAAGTTTTAAAGTCGCGGCCAAGTTCTGAGCGGAGAACCAAGTGGGGAAAGCACTGCGGCTCTCCTGAAAAGAGTACCACGTGAGTCGGACAAGATAAGCCTTACCGAAACAGGGCCCTGCACCTAGTCTAGGCTAGATATTCACCCCACAGCACCAGTTAAGTGTGATTTATCTGTATTTTGTGTATCACTTGTATGTCTGCGGGTTTCACCCAAATAAACTTCATTTTATTCCACTACCTTTTTCTGCCTAGTGAATTGATCCCAAATAGTAAAAAGTATTAAAAGTACTGGTCTCCTGTGACACCCTGTATGATAATACAGAAGGTATGGTACTAATAGAATAAAATGACTAAAATCTTACAGTATAATAAAATAAACCTACACAGTCTTAGAAAGCTCAAAACACAAACCCATTACATTTATAAAAAAAAAAATTCAATTAAAGCTTACATATTAAGAAATGTATATTCTGCTCTAAAAGTATAAAAATAGATTCAACCAGAAAATACAATGTTTTTAGCACACAAGTAATTAATTGTTTACTAAATTCTCCTCCTACTTTAGACTCATTCACCCCCACACCAACCCCCAAATTCCCTGCAGATTTGCCAACTGGATAAAGTTTTTGCTTATGATTTTGAAGATGTTTTTGCTCTATTCCTGTACCAAAAACTACCAATATTTAAAGCATCATGGTGAATTTCTGATATTTGTGACACGTTTTGCATTTTTAAATGATTTCCAAATTATCCCACATGACAGAATACACACATAAAAATACTTATAAAGTTGAAAAATGACAGCCACTACAAACTCTCTTTACACCATGACTGCAGACGAAATTCAAATAAAGCTATTCAGATCAGATAACACACATTTCAGAGGCTAAGTGCCTCTCCAATATCTGGTGAACTGCAGAATATTTAATAAAATGCAAACAAACAAACTGTAGCACAAAACGTTTATATAGGGTATAGAAATAGTTTTCCAGGATAAAACAAGACATATTAGGAAGACAGAACTATGAAAACAATATACTATTCAGTGGTAAATCATTTGGGAACCAATTACTGTATTTATCTATTGACAAATGATTAACAATATCAGGGGAAAAAAGGGAATATAAAAGCTGGAGTTTCTTAAAATGCATTAGGTTTTTAAGCTCACCTGTACAGATGTATCTCCCACAAATTGTTGTTGATTAGGATTGTTCTCCTTCTCTAACGATTGAAGATAATTTGGAGTGAAAACTATTAAATCGTTGTTTTGTGTAATTCTACTGAGGCAAACCTTGTACTGAAGTTGCAGGGAGTACGTCCATCTTCCTGCTATGCTTGAGCAAAAATTGTTTTCCCTTAGTTCATTTACCTCCTGTGTATATTGATGCCACCTCACAACAGTATACACAATAAAGGTTACAAGAAACATACTTGAAATTAAGCAAATGGAAATAATAAAATAAACATTTGCGTTAGAAAAATACTCATAAGCAATGCTTTCATTTTATTTCTTGTTCAGTGTCGACTAATAAAATTGTGATTGTCACCGTGGCTGACATTACTTGTTCTCCGTGATCCTCTGCTAGAATAAATATCTTATATTCGTCACTATCTGACTCTGCAAATGAGCGAGTAGTAGTTATATCTCCAGTGCTGTGTCCAATACCAAACAGTGATTTTTCTTTGGGATCCTTAAAGTTGTAGGAAAGCCAGGCACTGTATCCAGAATCAGCATCAATTGCTCTTACTTTAGTGATCAGGTATCCTGCTTTTGCTGATCTGGGACCCATCTCTGTTACAGTGGAGTCGGTTCTAGAAAAGGGTGGGGAAAGGATGGGGGAATTGTCATTCATATCCACTATAAACACACTCAAAGTCAAAGTGCTGCTAAGCTCAGGCATTCCAGAGTCGGTGGCTTTTATTTCACACTGGACAAATGTCACCTGTTCATAATCAAAGGACAGCAAAGCAAGCAGTTTGCAATTTCCTGGATTAATTGAGAAGTAGGACGAAATTGGAATTCCATCAATGGTGCTTTCAGTGAGTGAATATGTTATTAATGAATTGTGGTTGGTATCAGAATCAGAAGCTGAAGCAGTGTATACATGAAAACCCGGCGGGTTGTTTTCTTCTATAAAAATAGTACCATATGATTGTAAAAAAGAGGGGTTGTTGTCATTCACATCACTTATTTGAACTCGAATTGTTTTTGTAACTGAAAGAGCTGGTGACCCCTCATCTCTAGCTGTAATCACAACTTCATATTCAGAAATGTCTTCTCTATCCAATGGTCCCTCTACTGTCAACGAATAGTACTCCCTAAACGCGGGCTTCGTGCTAAAAGGAGTATCTCAATAAATGTGGCAATTCACGATGCCATTTAGTCCTGCATCTCTGTCATGTACAGCAATTATTGCAACCACTGTCCCTGGCAAGGAGTCCTCCAGAACAGGATCAGAGAGGGAAGTCACTGACAGCTCAGGCGCGTTATCATTGATATCTAGAATTGTAACTAATACTTTGCAGTGACCAGCCATAGGTTGCTCACCATTATCGATAGCGTCTACTTGAATTTCATACAGGCTGCACTGCTCAAAGTCCACGTTTCCTTTAACTCTAATTTCCCCAGTGTTTCGGTCCAAACGAAATATAGAGGCCACAGATTGTGTTGCCATACTGCTAAATTCATATAAGATGTTGCCGTTTTCTCCCTGATCCAAATCCTTGGCATTGAGTTGGATCACTAAAGTTCCATTTAAAGCGTTTTAGTGCAAGTTGGTCTCATATAACAGCTGGTCAAATGTAGGTGCATTGTCATTGACATCTTGTACTGTGATTACAAGTTGAGTTGAGCCACTTAATTTAGGTTTCCCTCCATCAAAGGCAGTAAGTGTTAAATTGTACAAAGGTGTGTGTTCCCTGTCAAGTGGTTTCTTTAACACCAGGTCAATTGTTTTTCTTTGTTGCTTGTCTGTTTTAATATCTAATGCAAAATATTCACTTGAGCTGAGCTCATAGATTGGTATATCATTTATTTCAACATCAGCATCAGATGCACCCTCTAGTGGAAAACGAGATCCTTGAGGTCTTAATTCCGATATAAACATCTTGAATGTATTTGCAGAGAAAAACGGTGTGGGGAGGGGTGGAGGGAGGAGAGGGTGGAGAGGAGGGGAGGGGAGGGAGAGGGGGAGAGAGAGAGGAGGAGGAGAGGGAGCACGCTACAGTATAATAAATTAGAACATTTAGCTCCTGGTATGTGAAGTTATTGATTCCATTCTGACAGGTTGGCTTACATGGTAGGAAAAGATGATCATAGTAAAGACAATTAACACCCAGTTTTCTAGTTTCAGAGTTGTAAAGCCAAATAACCAAGTGCTTTATACCCCGAATATCACACTCATTTTAAATAATCATATTTGCAATGTCAATATTACCTGCTATATACATGTAATTTATAACTTCACAGCTCAACCCAAGGCTCTAACAGGTATTTTAACTACATTTCAATATGACAATATCCCCTTGCACCTTATCTCCCAAAAAGTCTTTAAAAGGGGACATAGAGAAGAGAATGTATTTTACACCAGCTTCAGATATTGGGGCAGATGCAGTAACTTGCGATATGTGTGTGTCGGCAGCGCGCTTAAATCTCCTGTGTTTGGCGGGAATTTGCCGCTAAATGCAGTAAATAGCGATTGTGAGATACAATGGTGAGTTGCACATGTTGCGAGTTCCTGCAGTCAGTGGCGGGTGACTACATGTATCCGTATTTCACTTGAATGTGGCGTCAACCTCTGCACATAAATAAAAAAAACCTCCTTCTTGCTTAAAGCATTCAGTTACTCACGGTAGTGACTGTCTTGCTGTTACTGACATTAGCAAACCTTTTACTGCTGTCCCTCATTAGATACTTTTAGAAACATACCTGGTGCAGTGCTACAGTTGTGTCTTCTGTTCTTTGACACGTGAAGAGGTGATACATGTGTGCATGTGTCTTGTGACATTTCATGTACATTTGTGTCTGTGTGTTGGACTATGTTGCAAAGCTTACAGTACATTTCAGTGAGTTGCTGTGTGTACTGTAACCCGTGCATGCAGCAAGAGGCAAGATACGTCATGTATCTGTATTGAAGGAGAATTTGGCGGCAACTTTTGAACATGAAAAAATCACCTCAGGATAGTTTGACCTTACATTCTGTTACTCACAGCAGTGTGTTTCTTGCTGCTAGTGACATTAGCAAGGCTTTCACAGCGCTGTCCCTCAATAGATAGTTTTAGGAACATACCTGCTTCTTGTCATTCACAAGACAGACACCTTTGGCTAACATTAATAATGTATTTTATTATAAACAACCCATGTAACAGGTTCTGAATGACATGTAATACAATTGAAGCTGCGCTGCCAGCAGCAACAGTACAATGACACAACAATGTCACTAGCAGCTGAAATGTTCGGCTCTCGCCTGCTTGTTGGTGCCGCAGCTTTTTGGCGCTTTTCTCGCAAGGAGTTTCTCCCGCGCACCCCCGAGATCTTACTCGGCATCTACTGCATTCTGCGTGCTGCTTAATATGGCGAAATAGCCATTCTCGCCACCCCGCCAGCGCTTGATTTCCGGCAACAATTGCATATGCCGTTTTTCAGGTAACTCGCACACATACCGGCATCAACTGCATACTACATGCCAATCTCGCAATAAAACAGCCAAATTCAGCCTTCTCGCAAGTTACTGCATCGGCCCCTTATATCCAAACAACTTTAAGGGCACCAATTGAAACCACCTTCCTTGCTTAATATTGCTAAATCGTTAGCTAAAATTGATTCCAGTATTTCCTAGAAGTAAAAGTATTCATTTATGCCAGTAAACTTCTTGTGCAAATACATATTAATATATATTAATATGCTGCACATACAGTATGTTTATGGTATGTTATGACGAATATTGCTTTTCTAGATCCACAGCTCATTTTTTTACTTTACCTTTAACTTCATACAACATTAAAGCGCAATAAAAGGTTTGATGAACAAAAGCATCTTATTATTATCTCACCTTCCCATCAGAACCTGAGGCCAAGCATCCTCTATTCCAGTTTTCGTCTTGAAGTGATGATTGGGGGTAGTTTGGAGTGAAAAGTATTAAGTCATTTTTTGGTGCAACTCCACTTAAGCATACCTTATACTGACGTTGTTGGGTGTAAGTCCAACTTCCTGCTATACTTGAACAAAAATTATGTTGTCTTAGCTCATTTATTTCTTGAGTATACTTATGCCATTTTAACACAGTATATATGATGATAGTAATAAGAAATATACTGGAGATTAAGCAAATTGACATAATCAGATAAATATTGGACTCAGAAATATCTTCATATTTTCTTCCATGGTTTTTTCTTTCTAATGGTAAATCTTGTACAGATTCCACCAATAAGATGGTAAGAGTGACCATAGCTGACATTTCTGGATCTCCGTGATCTTTCAACAAAATTGATAATCTGTGTTCGTCACCATCTGACTCTGTAAGTGAACGGGTGACAGTGATTTCCCCAGTTTGATGTCCAATAGCAAAGGGTGTGTTTCCTGCCAGGTCCTTGAACGTGTAGGAAATCCAAGCATTGTATCCTGAGTCTGCATCAATTGCTTTAACTTTGGTCACCAATTGACCTTCTTTTGCTGATCTAGAAACCATCTCTGTTGCTCTGGCAACACTACTAGAAAATGGAGCTAAAACCGTCGGGGCATTGTCATTAATATCCTCAATGAAAACGTTCAAAGTCAAATTGCTACTAAGTGGAGGCAATCCAGCGTCTGTAGCTTTTATGAGACACTGAAAATATGTAACCTGTTCATGGTCAAATGACAGCAAAGCAAACAATTTTCCATTTTCTGGGTTAATGGAGATGTAGGAAGAAATTGGAATCCCATCCAATGTGCTTTCAGTGAGTGAGTATGTGATGAAGGAATTCTGGTTTATATCTGAATCAGAGGCGGATACAGTGTAGACATGAGAACCTGGTGGGTTGTTTTCCTTGATAGAAATTATTTCAGAAGTTTGTAAGAAAGTGGGGGGATTGTCATTCACATCACTTATTTCTATTTGAATTGCTTTTGTAACTGAAAGAGCCGGTGAACCTTCATCTGTAGCTGTAATTTCGATGTCATATGCTGATTTTCGTTCACGATCTAATGGTCCATCCACTGTCAATGAATAATATTCCCTTAGTGTAGACTTTATCGTGAAGGGAATGTGTTTAGAAATGTGACAATTCACCTTGCCATTCAGTCCTGAATCTCTGTCATGTACACTTATGACTGCAACAACTGTTCCTGGTGACGAATCTTCAGACACAGGGGCATTAAGGGAAGTCACCGTCAATTCTGGGGGATTATCATTCATATCCAGAATGTTAACGAGAACCTTGCAATGTCCAGCCATGGAATATTGACCCTTGTCAATTGCATCAATTTCAATTTCATACATATTTTTCCTTTCAAAATCCACTTCCCCTACAACTCTAATTATACCTGTATGTTTCTCTATGCTGAAGATTGCTAATACTTGTTGTGGAACCAGATTGCTAAAACTATAAAATATTTCACCATTTTCTCCCTGGTCCAAATCTGTAGCATTCAACTTGATAACAAAAGTTCCTTTAACAGCATTTTCTAACAAGTTTGCTCTGTAAAATAATTGATCAAATGCAGGAGCATTATCATTGACATCTTGCACTGTAATGAGAAGTTGAGATGTCCCTCTTAATTTTGGTTTGCCTCCATCAAATGCAGTTAGTGTTAAATTGTGAAGGGGAAACTGTTCTCTGTCTAGTGGTTTCTTTAAAACAAGTTGAACGGATTTGCTGTCGTGTGAATATGTTTGAACATCTAATGCAAAAAAATCATTTGAGCTGAGCTCATAGTTTGTGACAGAATTTGTTCCAACATCCGCATCAAATGCGCCCTCTAGTGGAAAACGGGATCCTAGAAGCCTTGATTCTGCTATAACCAGTTTGAATTCGTTTGATGAGAAAACGGGATAATTATCATTTATGTCTTCAATTTCCACATCTATGTGGTTTATCTGTACAGGTTTATCTACTATGACTTCTAGCGGCACAATACAAATACTGATCTCTGGACACAGCTCTTCCCTATCTATCATGTTATTCACAAATAATATTCCATTTTGTAAATTTACCTGGAAATATTCTGTCCCGTCCTTAGAGACAATCCGTAACCTTCTGGAGTTAATGTCACTGATGTCTAGTCCGAGGTCCTGGGCGATTCTCCCAACAAAGGCGCCGTGTTTGGATTCCTCAGGAATCATGTAATGGAGTTGGCACAAAACCACATCCCAAGCCGTTTGTAATATGAAGAACATGATCAGTCTGCTTCTCACGGAACAATCATTACGTGGAAAAAGCATTTCTATAGCTCGATGATACAGATGGTGGACAATAATCTTGAAATCCGATTAAACACTCTGATCTCTAATACCTGTCAGAGACCGAGAGAAAGCTCAGCTATTTAAATAATGTAGCTGCTCTGGTTTCCTTTTCCATCCTAAAATTTAGGCAAGAGCGACACTCTGTGACCAATTGTGAAATTGCATTATGAACCTGTATGTTTCTTTAATAAGACTTACAAAAGTTGTGTTATTTGCACCCCTTGAATCTGGGAGCCGACTGGGAGAAAAAAAAATGATCAAAGAGCTGCATCATCCATAATAAAACAGGATCCAGGGCAGCCAAGAAAAAAAAGGACATTCTGAGTATCCAAATAAATTAGATTTTCTATGTTATTGTTTTAGAAAGTTGTATAGGCTTAAACAAAATAAACCATCAGAAAACTATATAAACCTCTTTATTAAAATGATGATTCAGATTGTAATGCATTTGGTTGTCCTATTATTCCATTGTCCCTTAATATAGCATATTATTTCTTTATTGAGGACTTTTCTTTTCATTCAATTTAATGTCATGTGCATATCATGCTTTCATTATGTTGGTCCCACTTGCCACTTACAGGATGTGTTCACTTTTAGAGCAGCACACAAACTTGTATATTCAGAATTGTGTATCATTTGTTATCAGGTTCAGTGAAACACTATCAATGACCTTTTTTTTATATGACATTCAATGTTGTGGTCACATTTACAAAACTAATGCTTGATCCATTTAAACACGAGTCAATATTTGAATACACAAATAAATAGTCCATTACAAGAGTTTTACTCCTAATTTGTATGATGGATCTACTGCTCTTAACATTCCCGAGCTCAAAGTTCATCTTTTTATGTGCTCTCCAAATGTGTGTAGTAACAGTAATAAAACATATAGAAGCAAAGCAGACATTCTATGTATTTACACAATAAGGATAATATGAGTGAACATTTTACAAAAACCATCTTATCTAACAAAGTTATAAATACATAATACAAGAAAAATTAAACCATTAGAGATAGTCCACATAACTCAAATATTTACTCGCCAGCAAATGCTAGTTCATGTGAGAAGCATAAGGCTTCATGTACAAATTTTAAAAAGTGGCAAAAAAATAATGCAAATTATATGAAATGTTGCTTTCATTTGACAATACCAGTTACTCAAAATACTGTATTCTGTGCATGTCAGAAAAAAAGTCGTTCCTAGTTTACTAACAATATAGTTAAGAAAACCACCCTTCATTTATTTTAATTGTGCATTAATAAAAAGGAAATATACATTTATATTGTAGATGCATGTATGTATGTATTTACATTATTTTACACCCATACTTTATACTGTCCTTATTACATTATATACCATATTAGTTTCCACAAACATATCACTTTAATCACTAAAAACCACAATAACATTTACGATGCTGTTCAGACATTTATATGATCCATAAAATATGTCTTTGTATAACACATAACTTTTTGTACTGAAAGGTTAAAGTCCTACACTCATTACATCGCTTTGAGGCTTTTCAAAGAAATAACTCAATGAGAATCAGGGTCTGGATGTAAGGGCAGCTTTTGGAAGGTGCTAAATATTGTAGTCTTATTATCATGTGCTCACATTAACGGAGGTCTGAGGATCCCGGTTGTTAGGTAAACTGCTTATTACCATATGATTTGCATAGGCGTATGTCTGAGGTATGTTAAAATGTAAGGGTCCGTTATTTTTAAGGAAAATGACAGGACATCATTGCGCTTTTGGGTATATGCGTTATGGATATGTTAAGTTGAGATAAAGCAACATTAAAAATGAGCAACCCTCTGAGGCTCTATCCCACCATTCTTAAAGCTGCAGTTCAGGCTCCCGTTTTTTTTTTTTTTAGTTTTTTTTTTTTACTTCAATAGTTTCATGTGGGCAATCTCTACTTACCTAAAAAACTGCATAGCTGCCGGTCAATTTGTTCTCCGTCTATTTTTAGGCAAAGTTTGGCGACATCTTTAAATATGGGGAATGTAAATCGCTGCTATAGGAACAAGCATGCTTGTTAAAATAGAATACAAGAAAATTGGTCTTTCAAAGTTGTTGTTTTTAAACAGAAAATGCTAAAAGTGTTTTTTCTTACTACAGAACTGATTTATTAAAAAAACACACATGCAGGATATTGAATAAACTGCAGCTTTAAATGTTACTCCAACAAATACCTGAATGTGATTAACATCTTCTCTGAATATGTCCATTAAGTTAGTCTGACTTTTTTGCTTCTTCTCCTCTCTCCTTTGTTTATTCTCCCTTTTGACTCTGCTCTACAGTCAGTCCTCGGTTATCCAACTGAATCCGTTCTGGAAGTAGCGTTGGATAGTGAAACCGTTATAAAGTGAGTCCCATGTTAATCTGTGGCGGTGAGCGTTGGAAAACGCATTCATGCATTGGATACCGCATTTGCGGTGTCCAAAAACAGCCCACAGGGTTGCATTGTAAAGCGGTGGATATGCCATTCGTTGTAAAGTGAAACGTTGGATAGCGAGGACTACCTTGTATCTCTTGTTTCTCTGTAATTATATCTGTGCCCTTTCTGACACTTGCCATCTTTTGTCTCCATAGTCGTTTTTTTTTTACTTTGTATTTTTATTTCTTTTGTAAAACAACAACAGATAACATTGCAGAATTTTGAAATATGCATATAACATCATCAGACCTGCTATACTCATTAAAACACACAGAAACTGATAACCTTCCTGGGGCTGCCAGCCACAAACCAACATAGTCTAGAGATCCAGATCCTGTCCTACAAAACCTGGTTCATAGTCTGTTTTTTTTATTTAAAAAAAAATATATTATTTAACAGCAGTGATTCCTACTGTGCGGCATTGAACCCCTCCAGTTTGTTGGCTTTCTGGAAAATGTCCAAGGTACTTGGCAATTCTAACGCTCTTCCTCAGGAAACCTCCATCAAAAGCAAATGCTAGTTTCCTGTGTAAACCTATGAAACTTCTCTTATACTGTAGCTCTGCTACCCATTGGCATTGAGCATAAACATAAAATCACATGTAAATGCCATGTAGTCTTTTGCTAAGGAGCACGTTTTCCCTATTGTAACATTTAATCCAAAAACAAGAGATTACATTTCTCTCATTTGTAAACTGCTATAGTGCAGGATTTTGTCTACCTATTCAAGTGGTGAGACAGTATCAGAGGTGTATATATTTCTGTAGTCATCACAAAATAATAAAAAAAATTACAATCTGCAAGAAATATTGTCTTTTGTAGCTGCTATTTGATAACAAAGCTCAGTATCCTCCAGCACAATGCAATCGGTTTGTGAATATTATGAACATAATTAGTTCCCCATAAAGTTCTCTCCAACTTTAGAATGTTAACACAGAAGATGGCAAACTGCACTACATTATTAATGGTGATTTTTATTATATCCCTACAGTATAGGGAGGTCCTCTCAACTTAATATAAAACATTATATGCAAGAAAAAAAACTTCAATCCACCACTCATTCAGAAAAGCTTGTTAACGATTTTTATTAAAAACCATATATATATAAAATATATATATGAAAGAAGTTTAAGTAGAAAAACATATACAGTATAAATATTTTTGACCACACATCTGAAAACAGTTATCAAGAATTGCTGCTTGACCAAGCACCTTAAAATATTGATCACAGATAATCGCACCTTAGATATTGAAAATACTCAAAAGGGTAGAATACTGTTCATATATAGATAAATTAACTCTAACGTTTTTTGCACAGGTGGAGCTGATTGCAACCAGTGTATATACACCCCATATAGGTAGTTCAAAACATACATTCCTCATCTATTAGTTGCTATAGCCACTATCAATACAACTATTAATACACTTAAGCCAGAAAGATACGAAATGTATGCAACAAAATATAAACCAGTACAAGACTGTAGTTTGGAGAAGTGCGCTACTATTGTTGAAAATACAGACTGCTCTGGCGTTACTTCCCTTGTGTACGGTGCATCACTGAGCACTCGATTCCACGTACAGTATATACAGATTTGCTCATTCAAATAGGAAGGAAAAAAGCTTTTATTGTCATATGTCGCAACATATACTGTAGGCCGATCAAAGAATCTTTAGGTCTCTGGGGGATGTGTGAAATGACTCCCAGAAGTGCAGAGTGCTTAGTACAGGTACTTTAATCTTCATACTTGATGCTTGGTACTGAATACTTAGGCCTCGACCAGGTTGGCGCTTAGTGGGCGGGTGCGCTCACGCTGGCCGCGATGAAACACATTGAGGCAATGTGTGTGGCCAGCGAGCAAGCGCCTACTCGGCGCTTAGCTTCTTGCAAAGCAAGCAAATTTGAATTTGCTGCTTGCAAGCGCGTCACGTGAGCGGTTCGCCAATGAGGGCGAACCAGCTCCTTGACGTTGTGGCCGCGCCCCCAGGCGAGCACGCACCTAAACAGCCACATATCGCCCGGCCGATTAAGGCACAGTGCCCGAGCGCCAGCGCACTCACTCCCTGCCTGGCCGCAGCCTTAGTCCTCATCCCCAGTGATCACCACATCAGCGTGCGCGGCACGAACAAAGAGCCGACGCTCTACGGGGCCAGCCACAGTGCAGAGGGGGAAAGTGGAGATAAATAGAAGGGGAATGATACACATAGATCCCCTTGCCGGGGAATGTGATATAAGAAGTATATGCTGGTTCTTCAGAGATAAATACATGAGTACACACGTGATTTTATTTCATAGTGTCCACATTGCGACATGGCACAAACGTCATATTCCTCCAGCAATTCGCTATCGGTTCCAATTAATTTAAATGAGGGCCCCCGAAGCACTAGTATGCCTTCCCTGACAACCATGGCCTGTGCTTCCCAGGGACAAGTAGAAAAAAAGGCAGTGCACTGCCTAGAGAAACAGGAGGAGGCTCACGGAAGCCAAAAAATATTTATTTCAATAAAAAGATCAGACAAAGCCCCCCATAGTTACAGCAGGTGTATCACCTACGCATTTCGGGCTCTATGCCCTTTCTCAAGACACCTTGAGAAATGGCATAGAGCCCGAAATGCGTAGGTGGTACACCTGCTGTAGCTATGGGGGGCTTTGTCTGATAGTTTTATTGAAAAACATATTTATTTGCTTCCGTGAGCCTCCTCCTGTTTCTCTAGGCAGTGCACTGGCTTTTTTTCTACTTGTCCCTGTTCTCTGCCTTGGTGGACTGCACGCTACTAAACTACTGCTGTGGACTACTCCTGTAGATCCTGGAATTCAACAGTGAGTTACATTTGTGGGTTGCTATACCCTTATTTCTCACTGTATGGGACAATGGTTGTACTGTTTATTGGTGCCTTATGGCATTAGGTACTAGTCCCCTAACCCTATTAGGGTAACTTTATTATATACCACAGTTTATTGGGAGTGGTCCTGTTGCAGACGCTTAAATGTTTAAAGGACTCGTTTATTCTGATGCACTGGCGTTCTACACATCTATACCTGTGCTTCCCAAGACTACATCTCCGGGCATGCAGCTCGGCGTCAACCTGCCTCAGCTGAGCGTCGTAGTATCCATGGTCGCCGCGGCATAGCAAGATCCAGGAGCTGTGAGAGGCGGCAGGGCACGGTAACTAGCTGCAAACACTTTGATCCACACACCGCGTCTCCTTTTTTTTGGCTCGTTCACGCGACAGCAGCGGGTTCCCAGTCCCCTGAGTGTGTGCCGTTTGCAGGCGAAGGGACGGTTGGGAAAAGGCGGACGATTTCAATTTAAGCGAGGGAACGGCTGAGCTGCAGGGACATGGCTGACGGATCTTGCAGCCCCCGTTGCATATCCCGGCCACCGTTGAGGAGTCGTTCACTTTTTCCCATGGGCCCCCACTCTCCACCAATCCCCACGGCCGAGGAGGAGATCTCGGGGGAGCCGGGGCACAGAAGAGTGTGTGTGTCTGTGTCGCTGCTTTACTCCTCTCTAGTGACTCCTGCTGGCAGCTGGCAACACTGATGGCCTCATCTATCAGCAGTGACGTCACTTCCGTCACCACTGACTTCCGCATCAATCAACTGCATTCACTGCCAGGGAATTTTGCTCATGTGGTAGGTGCCGCTAAAGAAGTTTCACTTCAAAAAAATATGAAGGTTGTTATCTGACTTCATACATAAAATACATCATTTGTTGTTTGAAAATATTTTTGACGCTTCCTTCATGTTGAATACCGGATTAATAAAATTTAAATAAAAACTGAAAATGTTGTTTTCTTTGTTTCATTTATAACTAGTATTACTCAATAAACATTATTACTGTGATAGTATATATAATAGACATACTGTGGAAATATTACCTACAGTGTATACAAAGAAACATTTGTGTTGTGCCAAATACATTTCTGAGTTCTTCATTCTACACTAACACTTCTTATAGTCTTTTTAGGGTTCATGAAAAATGGAACTTGGTGGAAGATGTTGATGCACGTTTAATTGATTTTGTTTGAACACAAAGATATTTTAATAAGTACATACCATGAACATGTTGATGTCTGAGGGACAAAACAGGTGATTTTTTGTTTTATATAGCTGGCCCAGATGGAGACATTTCATCTTAGTGCATAGGTGCACACATATCATGTGGCAATTTTGAGCCAAAAAAGCCATTTGCGATGCCTTATACATAGACCCAATTGTATAGAAACATATCCTACATAATCAGTGTAATTATTTTAAGGTTTTGTTGAATTCGAGCCGTTTTGCTCATGAATGGCACAGTTTGGAAACACAAACTTAAAAGCAAACACCATGAGCTTAATGAAATAAAGCTATGTATGTGTCATCAATATGATGTACCCTCAGCCTACCATGCAGTAGAGAGATACATTTGTACACGTTTGGTATTAGACAGTTGATTCCAGATTGACTCACATTAAAAAAACAGATTAAACGTCATAAAATGTGATGATAACTTACTCAAGTTTTCTACCTATAGATCTGTAAAGGTAAACAAATGTAATCTTAACAAATAACGCATACATTTTTGGTACTCTATACACTCAATGTTTGCACTATTTCATGTGTTTCCATGGACTTGTAAAGTGTTATTTCATGGCAGTGCGTATTTTATTTATTTATTTATAAAATGTTTTAAAAGGAAGTAAAACAAAACACAAAACCCCAGCAAGCTCTTTTGCCTCTCGTTTTCAAGTATGTCCTGGACACACAGTTATGATGACAAATACATTGTTACAAATACATGGTTACATTAAGTGAACAGGGTTATACATTATATATAAAGACATTGCATGAACAGTTTAAAATATTTTATATTTTGGGCGTATGAATCAGTTACAAACAATGTGAGACAGCTTTAGTTTAGAAAGAACTTAGACTGGTGGCTGCTTTGTGAGTCTCAGGCAGATTGTTCCAGGTGGGAGGTGCTCGGTAAGAGAAGGAGGAGCGGCTGGATACTTTGTACCTTGGGACGCAAACAATCGTTTGGAGTCAGATCTCAGATGATAAGTGCTGCATGTGGTAGGGGTGAGGAGCTTGTTCAGGTAGGTGGGTAGCTTGCCCAAAAAGTTTTTGAAGGCAAGACAGGAAAGATGAACTTTCGCCTAGACGCCAGTGATGACCAATCTAGTTCTTTGTGCATTTCGCAGTAATGTGTGTTGTAGTTACATTGGAGGACAAAGCGGCATATTGAATTGTAGATGGTGTCTAGTTTGCAAAGGTGTGTTTGGGGTGCTGTGCATATTCTATCTCCGCATAGTCTATTCAGTAATTGGCATTAGCATCTGCTGTGCGATTCACTTTCTGACCAGTGGGCTTAGGGAGGATTTGTTCCTATAAAGTACACCTAGTTTGGCAGAGGTTTTTGATGTCGGTATAAATGTGCAACCCAAATGTTAAATGGGAGTCAAACCATATGCCCAGATATTTAAAACTTTAATTTATAGCTATTATCAATAGCTTCAGGTAAAAAGTCAGGCAAAAACCCCTCTGAGATAAGTCAAGCCCAACATTGCAATATTACTGCATCGCTAAACATCTTCATTTGCAACAAATGTGAGAATGAAGGGGTAGATCAACAGAACTCCATTCATTTTTACTTACTAACGCGATGTTCACTAAATAGGGAACACATGTTATTTTTCTTCTTAGTAACAGGGATCCTCAAAGCTAATGATATGCTAAAATCACGTGTTAGCAAAACAAACATCGATATATTACCTAGATAAACGGGGATTATCGCAGTGCTAAGATGCGTTACAAAATACACTGCACATGCGAATTGGGAAAGAGTGTTATTAGCGCATGTCAGTTAATGCCTCACTATGTATTAGCGTGCGTGTAACACTGCGCCCATGAGCATGTAACAATTTTAAATAAATACACATGCCCAACTGCAAACCTCAGCCATTTTAAACTGCTACACAGTAGAGATGGCTCACCAAACTTCTACCTTCATTGATGGGGCTGCTTTTGTTGCTGGTAGAATAAGAAGACTTATGTAGCAGGTTACTTCCATTACCTCAGTAGGGAGCCGGTTCCGTGGCTCGGGAGGATCGGGGGAAGTTGTGGCGGCCATCTTGCAGTTGGCATTGCATGTTATTATGGACTGTGTGTAGCGCGGTGGCCATGTTGTGGTTGGCACCGCCAGAAGGGGAGGTCCTGTAGACTAGGATTTCCTCCACGGGACTGGAGGCAGCGAGGCAGTCCTAACAGAGCTGTGGAAGGTGGAGGTAGTGTCCAGGGAGCAGTCAGCTTCCTGGACTAGGCCAGAACTTTATCCCGTAGGCCCCAGGCAGTCCCCTCACTGTAACTAAGTATGTGAAGGATTGACAACATCATAGGGATTACACTGTAGCAAGATACCTCAGCGGAGCCAGACAACAGACTGTGTGTGAGTTATTCCGGCTGGAGGCAGCACTGCGTGGTGGCCCGGGCATGGGGGGCTTGGTGTCGGAGACTCCGCAGCATGGGACCTGACCACCCCCTATCTTGGAAGCATCCCCCTGGTTACAGGCCTGTACCAGGAAGGAAGACGTACACCAACGATACACGAGGGTAGCGCTGCCCTACACTAAAAATTTGGGACAAGGGAGGCTCTGATGGACACAGGTTTGCAGGTGCCCAGGGTACCCTAAGTATTGGGGGGAGACAAGTACCAATATTATTGTACTGTTACTGTGTTATTGTTATTGCTGTGTTGCATATTATTCTCTTTGCCTTACTGTGGGATCACAATAAAGAAGTATTACATAACCTGTGTGAGTGTGATTTCTGGGGTATAGAGTATAGGTATACCGGTTCCCATGAGGAGCTATCCCGCCAACACTGGGATCTCATGGGTTGAGGTGCTGCACCCATTCACCCCAGGCTCCCCACTTGTGGAGGCTTAGCCACATGTATGCCAACAGGTAGCACCGTAGCGCATAACGCCTGCAATTTCCCTTAAGGGTAGGGAAGAGGTGTTACACTTACATTTAATTACAAGGAGCTGGAGATCTTAATAGTAGGTGAAGCTACCTGGTACATGACACTACAGTACATTTATAATACACTAGCTATCAATCACATGTATGTATCTCACTTTAGACACAAACTAGAACATCAAAATAAACATTACTGTCTTATTTGCAGTGCACACACACATTTATGTGAGGAGTACTTAGCCAAATAACATATGTTGCATGTTTACATGTGTGCCCTCAGAAGATTATAAAACACTTTAGTCCATTCCTTTCACATCGCAGTAAGGGGTCAATCAGTATAAAGTGACTGTGCCTATTTCAGTACCCTGAATCTGCTCACTAATCACAATAACACTACTATAAGCAGTGCTTGACAAATCACCCAAAAATCTACTCGCCGAACCAAAAAATCTACTCGCCACCTAGTCCCGCCCCAACCCCGCCTCTAGTCCCACCCCCAACCCCGCCTCTAATCCCACCCCCAGACCCGCATTTAAAAAAACCATAAATGAAATAAATTGAATAAATTCCTAGTAAGAACATTCGTTTTTGACATAAGTTTATTTATTGTATTACATTATACTACAATTAGTCCTTGTGTGTGTGTGTATAAATGTCGAATCTAGAAAAAAAAGCCAGATGTGAAGGACTAGTTTCCTGCACCCCTTAACTAGTGCCTGGATGCCCCCGCTTTACAATATTTAAAGCAGCAATCCCGCCTGGGATCTTACCTGATCCGCAGACCCTCAATGTCCAGGTACCTCATTCCCGCAATGTTATGGAGAGTGAGACAGAGAGAGGGTGAGACAGAGAGAGGGTGAGACAGAGAGAGGGTGAGACAGAGAGAGGGTGAGACAGAGAGAGGGTGAGACAGAGAGAGGGTAAGACAGAGAGAGGGTGAGACAGAGAGAGGGTGAGACAGAGAGAGGGTGAGACAGACGGAGAGAGAGGGTGAGAGAGACGGAGAGAGAGGGTGAGAGAGACGGAGAGAGAGGGTGAGAGAGACGGAGAGAGAGGGTGAGAGAGACGGAGAGAGAGGGTGAGAGAGACGGAGAGAGAGGGTGAGACGGAGTGAGAGAGAGGGTGAGACGGAGAGAGAGTGTGAGACGGAGAGAGAGTGTGAGACGGAGAGAGAGTGTGAGACGGAGAGAGGGTGTGAGACGGAGAGAGGGTGTGAGACGGAGAGAGGGTGAGAGACGGAGAGAGGGTGAGAGACGGAGAGAGGGTGAGAGACGGAGAGAGGGTGAGAGACGGAGAGAGGGTGAGAGACGGAGAGAGGGTGAGAGACGGAGAGAGGGTGACTGTGGGGGGATGGGTTGACTGGGTGGGGTGATTGGGGGGATGGGTTGACTGGGTGGGGTGATTGGGGGTGTGGGGTGACTCGGTGGGGTGATTGGGGGGGTGGGGTGACTCGGTGGGGTGATTGGGGGGGTGGGGTGACTGACTGGTTGATTGGGTGGGGTGACGGGGTGTCTGACTGGGTGGGGATTACTGACTGTCTGACTGGGTGGGGTGACTGGGTGACTTGGCGACTGGGCAGGGGGTGGGATGACTGACATTTTACTGACTGGGTGGGGGGTATGACTGACTGGGTGGGGGGGGGTATGACTGATTGGGTCGGGGGGGGTATGACTGACTGGGTGGGGGGGGTATGACTGACTGGGTGTGGGGGGGGTATGACTGACTGGGTGGGGGGGTATTACTGACTTTATGACTGACTGGGTGGGGGGGTGACTTACTGACTGAGTGGATGGGTGACTGAGTGGGTGGGTGACTGACTGGGTGGGTGGGTAGGTGACTGACTGGGTGGGTGACTGACTGGGTGGGTGGTGGGTGACTGACTGGGTGAGTGGGTAGGTGACTGACTGGGTGGGTGGTGGGTAGGTGACTGACTGGGTGGGTGGTGGGTGGGTGACTGACTGGGTGGGTGAATGGGTGGGTGGTTAGGTGACTGACTGACTGGGTGGGTGGGTAGGTGACTGACTGACTTTGGTAGGTGACTGACTGGGTGGGTAGGTGACTGACTGACTGGGTGGGGGGATGACTGGCTGGGTAGGTAGGTGGGTAGGTAGGTGACTAACTGACTGGGTGGGTGGGTGGGTAGGTGACTGACTTTGGTAGGTGACTGGGTGGGTAGGTGACTGACTGACTGGATGGGTGACTGACTGGGTAGGTAGGTGACTGACTGGGTGGGCGACTGACTGCCTGGGAGCATTTAGCCCCCCCCCCCCCCAGCCTGTCTCTCTCTTCTCCCCCCCCCCCCCGTCTCTCTCTCAGTCCTCTCCCCACTCCAGCCTGTCTCTCTCTCTGCTCTCTCCCCAGTCCAGCCTGTCTCCCCCTTGCATCTCTATTCACCCCCCCTCCTCCCCCAACTCCGTTCACCCCCCCTCTTACCTCCGTTCACCCCCCCCCCCCTTACCTCCGTTCACCCCCCCCTTACCTCCATTCACCCCCCCCCCTTACCTCCGTTCACTCCACCCTTGCATCACCGTTCACCTCTCCTGCACATCGCCCGCCCCGCGCGGCCTAAACGGGAGGCCGCAGCAAGAGCGGAGCGAGGCGCCTGCTGCAGGGGGGAATAGATCTGGGACCCGGCAGCCCGACATGGCGCTGGTGGCACCGAGTGTAAGTGTGCGTCCCCTCCCCCCCGGTACCTGCTCGGGCCCGGCCCACCGCAGCCTCCCGGTCCGGCAGAGGGTGGTGTGCGTCCCCTCCCCCCCGGTACCTGCTCGGGCCCGGCCCACTGCAGCCTCCCGGTCCGGCAGAGGGTGGTGTGCATCCCCTCCCCCCCGGTACCTGCTCGGTCCCGGCCCACTGCAGCCTCCCGGAATAGCCGCCGCAGCTCTGCAGGGGATGGTGTAAGTGAGCGTCCCCCCTTCCCCCGGTACCTGATCGGGCCCGGCACACCGCAGCCTCCCGTGATATAGCAGCCCCAGCTCTCACACACAGACACCACACACACCACACACACCACACACACCACACACAGACACTACAAGAAACGGAGCCGGGAGTCCCACTCACCAGAGGTATGTGGGTATCTGGGCCTGCGGGCGACATCGAGGTCTGCGGGTGACATCTGGGGGCATTGGGGGGAAAATTTAGTATGTGGGGGCATGCGGGGGACATCCGCATGGGAAACGTGGCCGGACGGGGACGCGCTGGATCCAGCAGTCAACTTTGCTTGCGCGCGCGCGCTGGGGACGGGAGTGAGAGCCCCTGGCAGCAAGCGGGGATCGTGAGCAGGGGAGGGGGGAGAGAGAGGCTGACCCAGAGCTGCCAGCCGGTCCTCTTCCCCACGTCAGACCAATCAGGGAGAGGAATTTTTTATTTATTTAAAAAAAAAATTGAAAATTTTGGCGCGAGCAGGGGAATTAATAGAGCCGCAGCACGGATCGCCAGTGGCCTAAATCCACTCGCAACGGGCGAGTTGTTATCATTATTTGTCGAGCACTGACTATAAGCAATACTTCAAGAGCCTCATTTTCTCAAAAAGTTGTATTTTAAGCTGATTACTCATCTTGTGAAAAGGGAAATAACGACCCAGTGTGCAAAGCACTTATCTCCTAAAATTCAACATCACCAACCTGTTTATAACCTTACGGTTCACTCAAGAATCTTGTTGCTCACCCCACTGCTTAAACCTATTGACCTGTGTCCCTCAAATCATCATCCTGTATAAATTAATTCCACACTTACAATGTGATACAGACAGCGTATGTTATTGGCCAGACAGGCTGCGTCCATGGCTGTAGAGCCCCAAGTTGAGAAGGTGGTTGAGGTACCCATGGTGACCCTATACAGTACCTCACAGAGGTCACTGATGAACCTGAGAAGCCAGCTGAACCTGTGGCTCTCCCCAGTCTACCCCACCTGCTGCTCCACCAGTCTACCCTACAGGCAGCTCAAGTAGCTACCCCCCTAGCCGCTCTGGCTGCAGCAAGAAGACAGGCAATATTGGGCTCCAATTCTGCACTGATGTTGTATCAGCTGATGAGTAGAGAGATCTTCTTGACATGCAGCGGCAGGTATTTGGAGCTATTGCTCTTATTAACACGAGGGCTAGGAGAAGGGACCAAGAAAAGTGACCACAGGAGCAGGCATTACATCATCATGGGCGATTAATGCTCCTGGGAATGAATCAGCTGACTTTTGATGTCACTACAAGTGTAGCACAGTGTGACACTATCAGTCAATGTGCTCATCTGTACTATGCAGCAGGGCCTAGACAGTGTCCATGCCCCCTTGGTGCTAAGTACCCCAGAAGAATCCCTGGAATTCCTTACCACATCAGGGATATCCCAACTGGGTGAGATTCCTCCTCCACCATCAGAGGAGATGGCCTCGCCCTGTCTTCCTGTTAGGCAAACTGTGCGCCATGAAAGACCCTGTACCCATGGGCCAAGTGCAGGCAACAGCGCCTCACTCAAAAAGAGGTGTGGCACGTAACTATTTGTTAATATGTTTATTGTTTCTTTTTTATGTACTGTAGTTATGTGGTTAGAATTGTTGTTTGTTAATAATGTGTTATATAATATATAAATGTGTATGTATATATATATATATATATACATATATATATATATTCAAAAAATAAATAGATGATACCGTTCTGTGGCTAACGAAATGCTTTTATTTGTGCGAGCTTTCGAGATACACTGATCTCTTCTTCCGGCGATGTTACAATGAATGAAGCAAGGATTACTTAAAAACAGTGTCTCTTGGAATGTTATCTGTGCTTGTCCTTCCCCCGGTGTGGATGTGTTTCATGGCTAGAGGTGTCAAAGGGTAACTGAAAGCAAGTGAAGAAAGAGTGTGTATGTGTATCAGTGTGAATAAAAATGAATGGAGAGCCCACAGTATAAACAGTGCTCTACACAAGGTGTGTGTGGAGTGAGAGGGGATATAAATGGTGTGGGTGGGTGTGGAAATGTGAGAGTTTGTAGCACAACTAAAAGTGTGTGGATACTATGTGGTCCCTATTGGTGTATAGGGATGGAAAAATAAGGAGTATTAGTATGTGTGAGAGACAGCTGTGTGTGCGTACATATAGCACAGTATGTACAGACATGGCCTTTAGCGCTCATGGGAAGAGAGTTCGCTAGTGTCAGTAATGACTCATAAAATTTCGATCTCTGTTTAGGCCACTGCTAAGTGTCCCGAACAGTTGCATAAATTTGTATTCATGCAACCGTCTCTCTTTCGGTGTTTTAAGATTACCTTTGAGTATGGCAACCCTCAGATCGTTCATCTTATGGCCAGAGTCAGAGAAATGTTCGCCAACAGGACTGTCTCTTGTTCCGTGAGTGATGCTGTGGCGATGCAGGTTCATTCTTTTGTTTAGCCCCTGTCCTGTCTCACCTATGTAGTAGCAGCCCCCATGGCATTTCATGCACATGATGAGGTACACGACATTGCTGGAGGAACAGGTGAACCCTCCTCTGATTTTGTATTCCCGATTCTTGTGTGGTATTTGTATTGTGTCCGCTGTGTAGAGCATTGCGCAGGTTTTGCATCTTGGGTCCTGGCATGGTTTTGTCCCGCATTCAGTTGTACTGCTGAATACTTTACTCCTCACCATAATATTCTTGAGATTATGGGGTTGTCTGTATGATAATAAGGGTTCTTCAGGGAAGACCTGTTGCAGTCTTGTATCTTCCTGGAGGATGGGTTGTAGTTTCCTGGCGATCTTGCGTAGGGCTCCTAGGTGTGGGTTATATGTGACCACCTGTCGAAGTACCTCATCATGTGCATGAAATGCCCAGGGGGCTGCTACTACATAGGTGAGACAGGACAGGGGCTAAACAAAAGAATGAACCTGCATCGCCACAGCATCACACGTGGAACAAGAGACAGTCCTGTTGGCGAACATTTCTCTGACTCTGGCCATAAGATGAACGATCTGAGGGTTGCCATACTCAAAGGTAATCTTAAAACCCCGAAAGAGAGACGGTTGCATGAATACAAATTTATGCAACTGTTCGGGACACTTAGCAGTGGCCTAAACAGAGATCGAAATTTTATGAGTCATTACTGACACTAGCGAACTCTCTTCCCATGAGAGCTAAAGGCCATGTCTGTACATACTGTGCTATATGTACGCACACACAGCTGTCTCTCACACATACTAATACTCCTTATTTTTCCATCCCTATACACCAATAGGGACCACATAGTATCCACACACACTTTTAGTTGTGCTACAAACTCTCACATTTCCACACCCACCCACACCATTTATATCCCCTCTCACTCCACACACACCTTGTGTAGAGCACTGTTTATACTGTGGGCTCTCCATTCATTTTTATTCACACTGATACACATACACACTCTTTCTTCACTTGCTTTCAGTTACCCTTTGACACCTCTAGCCATGAAACACATCCACACCGGGGGCAGGACCAGCACAGATAACATTCCAAGAGACACTGTTTTTAAGTAATCCTTGCTTCATTCATTGTAACATCACCGGAAGAAGAGATCAGTGTATCTCGAAAGCTCGCACAAATAAAAGCATTTCGTTAGCCACAGAACGGTATCATCTATTTATTCTTTGATTATTGAAGCTCGGCTAACACGGTACTGATACCTCTACATATATATATATATATATATATATATATATATATATATATATATATATATATATATATATATATATATATATATATATATATATATATATATATGTTACACACAGTGCCTCAACTGTGTGTAATAAAATATTGTTTTTGCTACGTCTGTCGCCTTTAAATTCTTGTTCTCATGGTAGATACATTCACATACACCGATATATTTAATACATGCAATATGTAATATGTAGGCCACATAAACATATATTACATTCCCTTTAATCATTACAAATCAGGTTATAGTTAATCCCTTAAAAAAACACAATATCATATGCATCTGTTGCTTTGTTTGAGCTATTTATATATTCCACCATATATATGGTACTATAACACATGTAATGTAAGCGTTGGTGAGTAAGGGAAGCTTTAGGAAAGCGCTAAATATTGTAGCGTTAACAGTAACGGAGGTCTGGGGATTACTGTACTTAGGTAAAGTGCTCATTACCATATGATTTGCATAAGAATAAGCTTTATGTCAATTAAATGTATTGTTCCATTATTTGGAAGGAAAATAGCTGAATATTGTAGCGCTAAACACCTTCCAGAATATGTGTTACGGATATAAATACATTAAGATTTGATAACATTAAAGATGTCATGACCTTCTTAGGATCTACCATTAAGTGAGGAAAACCTTTGAAAGCGGAAAAATCATAAACCATCTTCACATGAAACATCCAAACACGTTTCATGACAAAAGTTTGCAACTCCTATGTGAATATTGTATTCAGTACAAAAGTCTGCAATATTATTTTGATGTAAAACTGTTTGTTTTACGCCAGCAGTCTGCATGTCCTTCATTTAGATATATAGAAGTAGCTTGTACATATATGTTTAAAATAAATACAATTATGAATATTAGTTCTCTAGTTCCATAGGGCATCTTTCAATTTTAACTTAATAAAAAAAAAAAATATATATATATATATATATATATATATATATATATATATATATATATATACACCATAAGTAGTTAAAATATATATATATACATATATATATACACCATACACCATAAGTAGTTTATTGTTATCTCACCTTTCCAGCAGAATCTGAATTCAAGCATCCTCTATTCCAGTTTTCGTCTTGCAGTGATGATTGGGGGTAGTTTGGAGTGAACAGTATTAAATCATTTTTGGGGGTAACTCCACTTAAGCATACCTTATACTGACGTTGTTGGGTGTAAGTCCAACTTCCTGCTATACTTGAACAAATATTATTTTGTCTTAGCTCATTTACTTCTTGAGTATACTTATGCCATTTTAACACAGTATATATGATAAGAGTAATAAGAAATATACTGGAAATTAAGAAAATTGACATAATCAAATAAATATTGGACTCAGAAATATCTTCATATTTTCTTCCATGGTTTTTTCTTTCTAATGGTAAATCTTGTACAGATTCCACCAATAAGATGGTAAGAGTGACCACAGCTGACATTTCTGGATCTCCGTGATCTTTCAACAAAATTGATATTCTGTGTTCGTCACCATCTGACTCTGTAAGTGAACGGGTGACAGTAATTTCCCCAGTTTGATGTCCAATAGCAAAGGGTGTGTTTCCTGCAAGGTCCTTGAACTTGTAGGAAATCCAAGCATTGTATCCCGAGTCTGCATCAATTGCTTTAATTTTGGTCACCAATTGACCTTCTATTGCTGATCTAGAAACCATCTCTGTTACTCTGGAAACACTACTAGAAAATGGAGCTAAAACCGTCGGGGCATTGTCATTAATATCCTGAATGAAAACGTTCAAAGTCAAATTGCTACTAAGGGGAGGCAATCCAGCGTCTGTAGCTTTTATGAGACACTGAAAATATGTAACCTGTTCATGGTCAAATGACAGCAAAGCAAACAATTTCCCATTTTCTGGGTTAATGGAGATGTAGGAAGAAATTGGAATCCCATCCAATGTGCTTTCAGTGAGTGAGTATGTGATGAAGGAATTCTGGTTTATATCTGAATCAGAGGCGGATACAGTGTAGACATGAGAACCTGGTGGGTTGTTTTCCTTGATAGAAATTATTTCAGAAGTTTGTAAGAAAGTGGGGGGATTGTCATTCACATCACTTATTTCTATTTGAATTGCTTTTGTAACTGAAAGAGCCGGTGAACCTTCATCTGTAGCTGTAATTTCGATGTCATATGCTGATTTTCGTTCACGATCTAATGGTCCATCCACTGTCAATGAATAATATTCCCTTAGTGTAGACTTTATCGTGAAGGGAATGTGTTTAGAAATGTGACAATTCACCTTGCCATTCAGTCCTGAATCTCTGTCATGTACACTTATGACTGCAACAACTGTTCCTGGTGACGAATCTTCAGACACAGGTACATTAAGTGACGTTACCGTCAATTCAGGGTGATTATCATTCATATCCAGAATGTTAACTAAAACCTTGCAGTGTCCAGCCATGGAATATTGACCCTTGTCAATGGCATCAACTTCAATTTCATACATATTAGTTTGTTCAAAATCCACTTCCCCTACAACTCTAATTATGCCTGTATGTTGCTCTATGCTAAAGATTGATGTCACTTCTTGTGAAACTACATTACTAAAACCATAAAATATATCACTGTTTTCTCCCTGGTCCAAATCTGTAGCATTCAACTTGATAACAAAAGTTCCTTTAACAGCATTTTCTAACAAGTTTGCTCTGTAAAATAATTGATCAAATGCAGGAGCATTATCATTGACATCTTGCACTGTAATGAGAAGTTGAGTTGTGCCACTTAATTTTGGTTTCCCTCCATCAAAAGCAATAAGAGTTAAATTGTGACAAGAAATCTGTTCTCTGTCTAGTGCTTTCTTTAACACAAGTTGAATAGATTTGCTCTTTTGTGAATATGTTTGAACATCTATTGCAAAAAAATCATTTGAGCTGAGCTCATAATTTGTGATAGAATTTGTGCCAACATCTGCATCCGATGCGCCCTCTAGTGGAAAACGGGACCCTGGAAGCCTTGATTCTGCTATAACCAGTTTGAATTCGTTTGAAGGGAAAACGGGATAATTATCATTTACATCTTCAATTTCCACATCTATGTGGTTTATCTGTACAGGTTTATCTACTATGACTTCTAATTGAACAATACAAATATTGATCTTTGGACACAGCTCTTCCCTATCTATCATGTTATTCACAAATAATATTCCATTTTGTAAATTTACCTGGAAATATTCTTTCCCGTCCTTAGAGACAATCCGTAACCTTCTGGAGTTAATGTCACTGATGTCTAGTCCGAGGTCCTGGGCGATTCTCCCAACAAAGGCGCCGTGTTTGGATTCCTCGGGAATCATGTAATGGAGTTGGCACAAAACCACATCCCAAGCCGTTTGTAATATGAAGAACATGATCAGTCTGCTTCTCACGGAACAATCATTACGTGGAAAAAGCATTTCTAAAGCTCGGTGATACAGTTGATCAACAATAATATTGAAAATGGATAAAACAGAAACACTCAGATCTCTAAATCCTATCAAAGACGGAGAGAAATCTAAGCTATATAAATAATAGAATGTCCGTCTCCTTCTCTTTGCAAATATTTAGGCAAGAGTGACACCCTGTGACCAACTGTGGAAGTGCAATACAGACCTACTGTCTGGGTGCAATACAGACCTACTGTCTGGGTTTCCTTAACATTGTCAAAAGTTGTTAGGTGCACACACCCCTTGCCTTACTATCTCCTGGGAAAACAAACAATTAGACAAAAACTTTCAGCATCAGAAACACTGGACCCATGACCCAGAAACAATATAAAGTAATATATATATACTCACACATAAATACATATACAGTGTATATATATATATATATATATATATATATATATATATATATATATATATATATATATATATATATATATATATATATATATATATATATATATATATATATATATATATATATATATATATATATATATATACATATATACATATATACATATATATATATATATATATATATATATATATATATATATATATAATTGTACTATAAGGTTATTGTATATTTTTGTGTACCTTGGATTCTATGTTTCTTTATCATTTTACACAGTGGAATTTGTTTCACTGCATGAACATAAGTCAACATTCCTAAGGAGATTGTTACAAATATTATTCAGATTTTAATGCAGTTGCTTGATCTGTTTTCACCCATATCGCTGGAATTCACCTTCACTTTTAATAGCATATCTATTGCATAAGTTATTCAGCTGTTCTCTTCATTTTTATATGATATGCAGTACATTCTCTAGCTATTTTTAGCACCAGATCCCCATTGTAGGATGTAGTATCTTTTTTTATAACAACATACAAATCACACATTTCTGTAATTTATAAAGCTGGTCGAGTGAAAGCGATGTCTTTTTACAGGACCATATTCCAAGTTGCTGTCACATTTACGACATTCCATTCATTACAATTGTTAATGGAACTCCATGGCATAATAATAATAATAATAATAATAATAATAATAATAATAATAAAGTTACAGTCTGCTACCCCACAAGTGTCCATTTCATCTAAATGATTTCTATTATAGAACATTCACAATGGTTCTTCTTGAAATTGAAGCAAAATAAATATTTAAATACACATGCTTTGTAATCATGAGACCTACTAATGATCTTGTTCTCGTTGAACATGAGCTAACAATGTAATACATGCAGCAAGACTCTTTGTGGACAGTCTCTTATGTTAGGGTGATCCACTCTCAGATTGATTAGGTTATACTAAGCAAGTTACTTTTGTTATAATTAGGAATAGGTTAATTGGTTTAGTACAGTATGTGTTCATCAGAGACATCTTTAAAACCTGGTCTTCTGAAGTACTGAGTACTGAGCTTGGACCACCCTCTCCTATTAAGGTCTACTACTCTTCACTTTTCTGAACTCAAAGCACAAGTTGTTGATGACCTCTGAAAAGTTGTCAAGTACCATATAATATAGAAACAGGTGAGATTTGGCATATGTATTTACACAATAATAGCAATATAGGTAAAAAGTCACAAGGTATTAGCAACTTACTTGTGCATACAGTAATAGTGAAGTAATACAGTGTGTGTATTATTGACCTATTGTATATCCTATGATTCTCATGTCCTAACAATGAGACTCAAAAGAGAACACAACTAAATGCCCAGGAAGTTTTGTTATATACAATTTTTAATACAATATGGATACTGTCTGGTGCTGATGTGTGTGTGACACTCTTATTATAGACTTTAAGACATACAAGTTAAGGGTCCCTGTAAATTAATATGGAGGGCCGTCTTTATGCTAATTTATCTGTGATAATAATCACTAGCTTGTTGCATTCCCACTCTCACATCTATTTCATTTGTTTAGACTTTATAATCATTTTTTTGGGTTGACCATTAATTCGATTTAATAAAGGCTAAGTTGTATTAATTTTTTTCCTTGTTATATCTCTGAGGGCACCAAAAGGGAACAACTTATAGGGGTTTATAACCTTATGCAGCCCTTCCATTTTTCTTGTATTCTGTGTATTCTATTTTTGGTTCTCAGGTTCCTTTCCACTTGCTTCTAGCAGTATGTGGTATATGGTATATAATTAGGTAACAATTCTGAGATTGACTTCCATTATTAAGGGTTTAGTAACTGAGCGATGTTTCTCTCTCTTTGGTTTAAAATCAAATTTACCAAATAAAATATTCAACTAATTCAGGTATACATTGTTTTATTCCTTTGCTGTACATGTAAGAAAATAGATCAAGTTTGGAACTAGATACTTTACAGATGTACAGGCCACAAGTATCTTTGGCTGTGTAACCTCTAAACATATGTTTCTCCCTTATTTAATATTCCATGCTGCTAAATTCAACTTTAAAACATTTTCCATATTTGATTCAAAATATGTTTTACATAATTAACATTATAATTTGATACAAAACTGGTACTTCCTGCATTTCTGACTCAGTATATTGGAAGTAATAGGTATATTAGTCATGTCTCACAGAGTAGGATAATGCTTTAGCTGACTAATCCCCAACAATATGATGCAAGCAACACTAAGAACATATGTATTCAAGTCTAATTTAAAGATTGCCAAATTGAAACATGTATTGATAAAACCAAACAAGGAAAATGTCAACATATAAGGGTCAATAACCTCTTTAGGACCCCCATGATACAACTCAATAAAACATAAACTACTAATGGGAAGAAATACGAAAAAGTCTAACCGAATATACATCAGAAAGCAATAACGTTTGTACCACACAATATATTTGATCAAATAAACCCATTTTCGATATCTCCTCAAACGGCCCAAAAAGAGAAGAACTTTCTACTTCAATCCAATAATACACTGAAAAATGAATCCTAACAGGCATATCTGTTTTTATGATTGAGAAATAAGGTGGTGGTTGTTTGTGACTTTTCTTTTTGTTCCTTGAATATGTTACAAATTCATTTTTGAGAGTTACGTTTAAATACTTTCTCACACACAAATATACACACAGAGAGATGCAATTATATAAATATTCAGGAGCTCAATGAAAAATAACTTTACTTCAAAAGATCTTAAAAATCAGAATGGGAGTAAGCACTTTAATATCAAAATATTAATTAGATTTTTTTGTCTCACCTTCCCCTGTGAGTCCGTGACGAATCCTGTCTGATTAGGGTTTTCTTCTTTATCTGTTGGCTGTGTGAATACTATTAAATCGTTTTTAGATGGTATTCCATTTAGGTATAATTTATACTGCCTTTGCAAGGAATAAGTCCAGCTTCCAGCTATACTTGAGTCAATATTACATTGTTTTAGCTCTTTTAACTCCAATGTATATTGATGCCACTTTACAACAGAATATACAATGAGTGTAACGAGAAACATACTTGAAATTAGGCAGATTGACATTATTAGATAAACATTCGCATTTGGAAAATCTTCATATTTCACTCCTTTGTGGTAGGGTTCCACTTTATTATCTTGGACAGTGTCCACTAATAAAATTGTGATCGTCACCATGACTGACATTGCTGGTTCTCCATGATCTTTTACTTGAATGAATAGTTTATATTCGTCACTATCTGACTCTGCAAAGGAGCGAGCGATAGTTATATCTCCAGTACTGTGTCCAATACCAAATGGCAATTTTTCTATAGGGTCTTTAAAATTGTAGGAAAGCCAGGCGTTGAATCCAGAATCAGCATCAATTGCTCTTACTTTGGTGATCAAGTATCCTGCTTTTGCTGATCTTGGGACCATCTCTGTTACAGTCGAATCAGTATTAGAAAAGAGTGGGGAAAGTGTGGGAGGGTTGTCATTAATATCTACTATGAACACATGTATTGTCAGATTGCTACCGAGTGGAGGTAATCCAGCATCCATTGCTTTTATTTGACACTGGAAAAAAGGAATCTGTTCACGATCAAATGACAGCAAAGCAAACGTTTTACCATTTTCTGGATTAATTGAAATGTATGAAGAAATGGGAATCCCATTAACTGCACCTTCAATAAGTGAGTATGTGATGAAGGAATTCTGTTTTATATCTGGATCAGCAGCTGATACAGTGTACACATGAGAACCTGGTGGGTTGTTTTCCATAATAAAAATAGTATCTGAAAACTGTAGAAAAGAGGGGGCATTGTCATTTACATCACTTATTGCTACATGAATGTTTTCTGTGACAGAAAGTGCTGGTGAGCCCTCATCTTTAGCTGTAATTTCAACTTTATACTCAGATATTTTTTCACGATCCAATGGTCCATGCACAGTCAATGAATAATATTCTCTAATTGTAGGCTTTAACTTAAAAGGAGCTTGTTCAGATATATAACAGCTCACTTTGGCGTTGACGCCTGAATCTTTATCTTGTATTCTAATGATTGCAACAGTGGTTCCTACTGACGAATCCTCAGGAACAGGTACAGAGATTGAAGTGACTGTCAACTCAGGCGGGTTATCATTCACATCCAGAATGTTAACTGACACTTTGCAATGCCCAGTCATTGGATAATGACCTCTGTCAATGGCATCAACACGAATTTCATAATGATTGGTCTTTTCAAAATCCACTTCCCCCTTCACTCTAATTTCACCTTTATCCTGATCTATGGCAAAAGTTGATCTGACTGGTGAGGGAACCAGATTACTAAATTCGTACATTACTTCTCCGTTTTCTCCCTGATCCAAATCGGTAGCATTTAGCTGGATCACTAAAGTCCCTTTCTGACTATTTTCCAACACACTGATTTCGTATACGGGCCGATCAAAAGTTGGGGCATTGTCATTAACATCTTGCACTGTGATAAGGAGTTGAGCAGTGCCACTTAGCCTTGGTTTGCCGCCATCAAAGGCAGTAAGGGTCAAATTGTAAAGAGGGATTTTCTCTCGGTCCAATGATTTCTTTAGTACAAGTTCAAGGGATTCACTTTGACGTTTATCAGTTTGAACATCTAATGCGAAATATCCGTTAGAGCTGAGCTCATAGGTCTTGATAGAATTTGTACCAACATCCGCATCAAATGCGCCCTCTAGTGGAAACATAGACCCAGACACCATTGATTCAGCTATGACCATGTTAAATTCATTTGCAGAGAACAGAGGATAATTATCATTTACATCTTCAATTTCTACATCAACGTGATATATTTGCACAGGCTTATCGACTATTATTTCAACGTGGATAACACAAACAGCGATCTTTGGACAAATCTCTTCTCTGTCTATGATGTTATTAACAAACAAAATTCCGTTTTGCAGATTTACCTGGAAATATTCCTTCTCATCTCTAGAGATAATCCGTAGCATTCTGGGGTTAATCTCACCAATCTCGAGTCCCAGGTCCTGAGCGATTCTTCCAACAAAGGTGCCGTGTTTGGATTCCTCAGGGATGATATAATGCAGCTGACATAATACCAGATCCCAAGCCATTTCCAGCAACAATAAACGCATTAGTCTGTTTAGTGAAATATAATTCCAATGTAGAGAAGTCATCTCTTTCATCTAGCAGATGATCAATGGCAGATGATCAGCAATATTTATATATGTTGTCTTAAATATGTAAAGGTCCATAGCAATGTCAGATGAGGTTTGACAGCCTATACCAAAAGAGCTGATTTTCCTCTTCTTGCTTCAAAAATGAGTGTAAAGCGACACTCAGAGATTCATTCTGTAACTGCAGCTTTACTGCATTTTTCGTGGTGTCGAAAGTAGTGTCTTTATACATTTTTTTTAATGCAATACAACAAGATAAACGAAGCAATTTAACTGGAAGTCCACATTAATGGCAATACACATGTTACATTCTAAACTTTCACTTCAATAGTTCTACTATTTGTCTAAAGTATGCTGTCTCTACAAGATCAACTTTACAATCGGATGTACTTGTAATGGTGCATACTTGCACAACACACACAGATCTACAACTATGGTTATAGTGATTTATTTCCATTCATACTCTCCGACTTAAAAATACATTGATTTTGTGGATTTATTTAATCGAATTCAGCTTTTCCCAGAATGTACATGTTGTTGCCTGAAAAATTATTGCAGTTTACATTTGAGAATTCCTGTTATAAACTTTGACCCATAGAGACCTTTGTACTATTAGTGGTAAATATCATAATGATAGGACGATTTTTAAATAAAGAAACAACTAACATCTGGTGTTCCTTTGAAGAAAAATAATAGTTTTTCTTAGTGAAATGTGTTTCTTTTGATTTGGTAAAATGGTAAAGCCTTAATCTTTCATTGTAAACTCATTGGAGTCATAAATTGCAAATGAAGCCAGATTCAAGAAGATAAACACACACACACACACACACACACACACACACACACACACACACACACACACACACACACACACACACACACACACACACACCTCACTTGGAGGGCTACTGGGCGTGGCTAAATGTATATAACAAAAAACAAAGACTTGTTTGATCATTTGTCATGGTCTAATAAATACCAGTGATACCCTCAAGGTGATTATGAAACATATTTTATGACACAATGTAGAGAATAATATGAATGACATATTGTAACCGTTGATGCAAAAAGAGTCACAGATTATTTGAATAGGAAGCAAATATGCTTCATGAATGAATACCTGCCAAAAAGTAGTGGCCAAATAGCATCATATTTTATTCGTCATAACATCCGGTCTTTTAATAAATGTTAAACACAAGCATGTTTTATACAGTCCTTCCAAATAACACATTCTAAAAAGTGTGTCAGTATAGTTGCTGCTGTATTTACTTACCATTGTTCATTACATTAAGCTGGTATACATCAACCACTAAAAATAAGTAATTGTTTCTGTCTTTGTCTAGGTTTTTTTAGACTTTGTTTTACATTAATGTCAATCTGCCGGTGTTTCCAGTTTTGCAGATGTGCAAACATTAACAAGACTAAAATTGTTGGAATTGCATAACTGCATTATTTCAGGTACCCACTACTTAGTGATGTTCAGCATTTCTGTATTTGAATAAATCATGTTTGTTTCTCTCTCTGAAACAAACAACCATATACAGTAGCTCCTTTTTATAATAGCACCCCTTTGTTGTTTCAGGAACAGTCCAATGTGCTAAAGATGTTAGCAAAAATAGCTGCTTTACAGGTGTCTTCTACTTCAGAAAAAAAGCCATTACCACGAATCATGGTTCTAGACATCAATTAAAGAACCGCAGTGAAACTTGAGTACTAGAAAACTTGAAACATATGAATCAAATAACCCAAATAGGATATCTTCCAGAAATACTGAAGATGCCAATACATTCTATTAATAAACAGAAGAAAACGTCAACAAAATTTTATGGAAATGGAAGATTGTGGGGACTTTTCCCACAAGTAAGTAAAGAGAACTTGACATCAATGTTTAAACGGTTCTCAACATTTGGATGTGACACCCCTTCTTGGGCTATTGAATTACTGTTGAGTTTGGTGGGTACTGGTAATTAAACTGTAAACAACTTTCCTAGAAGAATCTTCCAAAGGCAGACTTTAATATTATTGTTTTGAGTGTAACGCACACGTCCTGTAGCCTTAAATATGAAGCTTGCTGAATAGATCCACTTGGGTTGTTCCCCAGACTGTGAATTTTTTATTGCTACAAAGATTATCACCGTAATTAGAAAAATAAAGGAGATCAAAGAGACACAAATAACCAGATACACATTGACGTCAGGAGCATGATATTCTGCAGTAGGATATGTGTGAAATTCACGTTTCTCATTATCATCATCGTGAACAAATGTGATGCTGAAGGTGAGGGTTGCTGATAGAGATGGTTCACCATGGTCATTTACAGCTGTACCCAACGTTTGTAGAATTTCGTCATATTCCATGGTTGTCTTTATCCCCCCTGTGTGTAATCCAATAGTGAAGAGACATGTGTGTGATCAACTGATAAGATAACCCCGCCTTATGTCCACTGTCAGAACCCACTGCTCGTATTTATGATACAAGATAGCCCACTTTGGCTGATCTGGGAATATAGATAGTGCTAGAAACACTGTTCTTAGACCTTTCATACTGTGCATCCACATGGATGGTATTAAGTGATGGGACAGCTGCATCGTTTGCTAGGAGCTGAAACTGGAAATCTTCGTTTCTTCATAATCAAAGGCTTTTGTACAGTTGAGTTTCCATCTTCTTCCCCAATGAGGATGAAATTGTGACTGTCATTAATCAAGAAATATGTTATGTGTCCATTCTCATTTAAATCAGAATCAGTACCTGATATTGTGTACAATAGCGTTCCAGGAATGTTGTTCTCTATAAAATATATTACATGGTATGAATATAGGTTTATAGTCATTAACATCTGACACCTGCAAAATAACTGTTACTGAATTAGACAATGTAGGTGAACTATTGTCACTAGCAATCATTAACATTGTATACACCTCCACAGCTTCACGGACCAAGGTGGAGTTCAAAATCAAAGAGTAGTGATTATTAAATGTATTGTGTATTTCAAATGCAGCGTCGAGGCTACAAGTTGCTTTTCCATTGGCACCCGAATCTTTATCAAATACTATTAAAAGAGACTATAGTTCCACGTTTTGCATCTTCTTGGATAGGATTTATAGGTGACAATTATTTCAGGTGCATTGTCATTTACATCAATGATATCCACAATAATATTACAATAGCCAGGCACTGAAAGTAAGCCTCTGTCCATAGATTCTACAGGTATCTCAAACACTTGTGTACTTTCGAAATCTACTTGGCCTTTGACAGCTCTCTCCCCAGTAACTTGGTCTATAGTAAAAAATAAAAAAAAAATCTCTAACAACATTACTGTTACAAACATAAGTTAGTTACCCATTTGGACCTTCATCTAAATCAGTGGCATTGAGTGGAATCAAGCTGGTCCCCTTTACCATATTTCAAACAGCTTTACTCTGCAGAGCAGCTGGTCACATGTGGGAATGTTGTCGTTTGCATCAATTGCATTGGCAAATGTGTATAGTTCCTGATTTTTTGGGATCACCTCCATCATAAGCTGTCAAATCAGTTCATGAGTGTGATCTTCTCGATCTAGACCTGTTCTTAAAATCAGTTTTGCTGATTTGCTGCTGTCAGATATAGTGATCATATTCAACTCAAAATAAGAATTAGGATTGAAGGGAATTAGTACCTATACCTGGATCTTGTGCTTTCCGCTAAGGAAACCGTGTCCAAAGCAACGTTGATTATAATACATTTAATAACACATGCTTGTTTGGAAAATATTGAGCATTATCATTAGCATCTAATATTTCTATTTGAATCCGATGTATTTGCAAAGTATTTGAGACTACTAGTTCAATACTCAATGTACACTTAGAAGTATGCTCACATATTTATAATCAATCGAGGTTTTCTTTCATGTATAAAACACCATTGCTCATATTCACCTGAAAGTACTGCTTCTTAGCCTCTGTCACTATTTGTATCCAATTGGAGCTCAATAGGCAGAGATCAATCCCCAAGTCTTTAGCAATATTTCCAACAGTACCCCGGTCCATTTCCTCTAGGACAGAATAACGGATCTGGCCCAGAGCAACATCGAGTGAAATGAGAAACAGAAGGCACAGCGATTCTGATCCTTGTCAACGATTTATCTGAATCCTCCGATATTCTAAGTACAATGTTAACGGATCCTCACCTAATGCAAATAAATAGCTACATAAAATGATGGTACCGGTGATCACGGGGTTAAAATAAATAGATCAAAATAACCATTTTCTGGTTTTGATACTACAGCCTTTTCATCAGTGAAGAGAATAGACAAAGGACCTTGAGGTTGGGAGGAGCTTCACATTACAGACGACCCAGTTTGGTTTTTAATCATGCAGCGACACCTTGTGGTCTAAGAAGAAATTGCCTCTTAAATCAAGCACAATATATCAAGTGTATTTTAAATTGTTCATTGTACACCTCTCTGAAAAATTATTAAAGTACATCATACCAGAAATTATATGATTACAAATCATATTTTGTGTTGGCGTGCAATTCTAGATGTACAATATATGTATAATCAAACTTCTCAATATCACCCCTTATGTCTATGATGTGTCATTTGTTACTGGAAAATACATAGTTAAATACTTCAAAATCGTTAGGTGGTAATGTAAACCATGTTAAAACACATTATATTAATATACTAAATTAAATACAAATTTCTTAGACCCGTTACATTATCTGTGAATGGAACATTCGTATATTTTCAAGACTTTTATCAATACATGATGACCCTCTTTAATATGTTTGGTACTGTTATGAATTCAGGGGAGACTACAGGACTGTCAGTGTGTGATACTGTTAGGTAAATGCATTTTAATAAGAAAATCACGCTTATGAATTTTATTATTCCTATTTTACAAAGCAAAGTTTTAAAGGGCAGTAAAAAAAACTAAACATATGTAACAACCGGTATTGTTATATGAATCTTTATTTGTTTCCATTTCCTATTATTCATGATTATGTGTGGAGATTTCATTTTTAATTACACCAATATCAGTCAAGAATAAACCCTGTTCAACTCTATTCGCCACACTTAAAATAATAAGAAGTCTTCATAAAATAAACAGTCTTTATTATTTGCAATGATTACTTTTGAAAAACAGTACGTGATACAAGACAAAGTAAAAGAGACTGTGAACACCTTTGACTTCTGAGGCATCCTGTAACATCAGAGCAATGTCAGGCAAACTTTTCAGTAACGAATATGGCACCGTTGGAAAAGCCGACAGTTAAAGGGCCCTTAATAAAACAGACACACAGAAAATGTCTTAGTGTAATACGCTTTTAGTGCCGGCGACGAAGACGCGACGGCGACGGCAGCCTACGGTCACTGGAAAAAACAAATTGGGATGACTTCCAGCAATCGCGACCAAGCCGTCGCGCCATTGCATCGCGCTTACTATAAGTGCACGCGATGGCTGCAATGTATTTGTTTTTACGCGACGTCTATATAGACTTGACAGGGAACCACGAGAGATACAAAATAAATTGAATTGTGTTTCCTTCAGTTGAGTTTATTTCACTTGTGGTTGAAAACAAATGTGTGCTGTTAATCAAAGTTCCCCAGCTACCAAAATCCTTGAAAAACAATGTTGTCTGTTTCTTTTTTTTATAAATCTGGGGCTGTGTGTTTTTGACATTAAAACGTGTCTTACCTTATTATTAATGGAAATCAAAAGGTTGTCAGCATCTACCACCTCCTTCGTCGTCTGTAATACATGTGTCTATATACAAAGTCCATACCTTGTCGTCTTTTTCCAAACTAAATAAGTTAATTAAAATTTGAACACAAAGACATGGGCAAAAAAATGAACATAGAGGATAGGCAAGGAACTAGTGCCGGCGACGGCGATGCTGCCGTCATGCTACAGTGGAAATATCCAATTGAAGAGACTTCCAGCGATCGCGACCAATCCGTTGCTCCGTCCCATCGCTCCTATTATATGCGCACGTGACAGCTTAAATACATTTGTTTTGAAGCAACGTTGCGTCGCTGTCGCCTGCACTATAAGCACAGCCTCGCGCGTTTCAAAGAGTGACTATCCAGTGGACATTTACCTTGTTATATACAGATCGGCAAGGAAGTAACGCTATGTGTAGCCATAGAAAACGTCCTACCCAAACTGGGTATGATAGTCTGAATGATAGCAGTATTATATCTTGCACACAGCGACTACTCCAGGTGGAGGTCTTCGTCCCATAAATGTTTGTTACATTTCAATGTGTCCAATATGTAACAGTCTACATCTATAAAAAATACATATAAAAGCAATGGATAAAAACAATTTGCCTACTCTCATCTAATAAAAAAATGCAGCGACATTGTATCAATATGACAACCTAACATGGTTAATCCTTTTTGTTGTTTTCCTCCTGCTGAAATAGCTAGGAAAGTTGTCAATTAGTGGGACATTTTCCTACATCATTAGTATTAGTGAAATAATTAGGAAACAATCTTAGATAATTGTTTATACATCCCTCTTCCAATAAACAATAACCAACCAGGTAAATTAATTGTGAACAAGAAAGGAAACTAGGAAGTGTATGTTGGACTATTCAAATGGTTGTGTTGAATCTGAGAGTGACATAAAAATAATATTATGGGGTACCCATGCCTTTGTACAGACTACCCCCTATTTAAATACATATGATTCCTGTTTGATGAAAATACTATTTCTCATTAAAGAACATAAATATTAATTTACTCAATGGAGAATTAACCTTTGAAACCAGAATTATCCCATTAAAGGGTCATTGCTCCCACTGGAACATGCCAACTACGAGTGCCATAATATCAGACATATACAATGAACACATGATTAAATAAAACATTCCATTCTCTGACATTTAAAATCTAAAACTATGTAATATATTTAGCAAAATGCCAAACAGTGATCCCTATGAAGAATCAACCAGAAAGAATGCAAAGAACGACATAACAAGAACTTACTGCAAAATGTAATGCTCCTTTCGCCTCCTTGGACCCTCTTGCATACTGTACATACCTGCAATGTCTCATACATTCATCCCCAAGCTTTTGTTGCTCCAGATATTACTGATGAGATGATCTCTAATCTGAAGCAACCATTTGAAATATCAGAATACATATGCAGTGCTACATACAGTAAAGAATCATGGAAGGATTTTACTCTTGGTGGACAACAGCGACACACAGTGTTTGAAAGCAGCAATTCTTGCTTTAAAATGCTCATCAGAAAGTACATTTATCAAGCAGAGACCAATGTGAATTGAGGAAATCCTAAATGTGGGAAATGATTGCAAATTACAACTCAAGGTCGTTTATCAAGAGGTGTGTATGCTCTCAATCCCATGATTGTCCAATTCTGCATTACATCAAAAAGTAGAAAGAAAAAGAAGTGTTTTGTATTCAACTATATTAAAAGCAACATTCAGAGACAATTCGTCACCTGCTACTACGAATTGGAACCATAGAAGTTAAATGTGCGAATGTGAGTAGGATCTCATGGATATCTTTCATAACGCGGAGTTGTAGAGACATCTACACTTGCACATACATACAGTACATTGCATTTTCTCAAAATATCATGAAGAAAGTTGGAACTGTTTACACCCACGCGCACAGCATGAGCTCTTAAGGTTACTTGGAGCTATCAATGGCAGAAGCTGCTAGGACAATGGGAAAAATAAGTGGAAGCAGAAAAGAGAAACAAAGGCGGAGAGAGGGAAATGAGGTATACAATAAACCAGTACATGTATTGAGTATATAAAAAGAGGCTCAGAAGGAATTCGGAGAATAAAGATAGTGTGCAAAAAAAATGTTTGGAGACAGAACATAAGAGAATGCAAGAGAAAGTGTGTGTGTGTGTGTGTGTGTGTGTGTGTGTGTGTGTGTGTGTGTGTGTGTGTGTGTGTGGTGTGTGTGTGTGTGTGTGTGTGTGTGTGTGTGTGTGTGTGTGTGTGTGTGTGTGTGTGTGTGCGTGCGTGCGTGCGTGCGTGTGTGTGTGTGTGTGTGTGTGTACACACATACACACATATACATTTAACCTAAAAGTGACTAGTGCATGTACTGTATCATAAAAATAAAAAAATTATTACTTCACCCGACCAAGATCAAATGAGTCAGTCACAGCACTAAAGGAAAACTGATAAAAAAAATAAACGGTTTTCTGTATTTGACTACAATATCTATTTTTGATCAGTTTTCATGCAGTGCTGTGTCTGATTAATTTGATCTTGGTCGGTGAAGTAATTAATTAATTATATATATATACACATACACACACCGAATTACTAATATATATATAAAAATGTAAATATATTTACTGTAGTCTGTGTAAACTGCATAATATATATGGAGAATTTTTTTTTTTTTATATGGATTCGTTTACCGAATTAGTAATATATATATATATATATATATATATATATATATATATTAGTAATTAGGAATTACTAATATATATATATATATATATATATATATATATATATATATATATATAATACTGAGTTAAGTTATGGTGAGTAAAAAAAGTGACAAAAACCCTCCACAGGAAAGCAAATATGCAAATATAGCAGTGTGTCCCAGAATCCCTTGCTGCAGTGGAAGTGCTGTATGCTGGGTGATAATGGGGAAAGGCGGGGTTGCAGACCTGCCTAAGACATGCAGATGAGCATACAGCTATATTTGCATATATATATATATATATATATATATATATATATATATATATATATATATATATATATTACTAATTCGGTAAACGAATCCATATACAAAAAAAATAATTCTCCATATATATTATGCAGTTTACACAGACTACAGTAAATATATTTACATTTTTTAAGTCTATTTGAAAACTCTTGAGCTATAATACTTGGAGCAATACCTCCCAAAATAAGCTTATGTTTCGGCTCCCACACGGGCCTTTGTCTAGAACAACAACAATAATAATAATAATAATAATAATAATAAAAGGACTAACTCTTATTCATATCTCTGAACCGTGGTTGTCCCAGACACCAGGAGATTTTCACATGAGCCTTAAAGACAGAACAAAATCTAATAGTTTAGATAATGTACAGGTGGATGATTCAATGAGGAGAAGAGTCCTACTCTACTATTAAAATGGCTATGAAATTCAAACAGAACAGGAGTGTGCCAGCTTCAATCTAGATATATACACAAAATCAAAGCAACAGAATGATTCTCACTTGTGATGCCCCAAATGTATAGAATAACGTGTATGGGTGATAAAAAAAATAATTTTTAATTCAAAAATAGTCTAAAAAATAGGTACAACATACAAAATCGTCGCAAAGAAATAATAAAAACACTTACAAGTGTGGGGGCTATACCCAGATCTCTGAATTGGATATTACTTGTGAAGTTAATAATCGTATACTATACAAGTAAATTGAATATTAAAAGTGTGCAGCATTCAGAATCAGATAGGTGGGGGTGAAAACCGGCGCCACAGCAATCAGTCAGTCAAATTCCAAACGATTCCGGTAATACAAAAAGGCTTTAATGCAGGCCTGCACAACATTAAAAAAAAAAAAACGTAAAAAAAAAAAAAATGGTGGCATTTCCCCGCTGTCCCGGCGCGCATGCGCAGGGCCCGCTCCCCCTCCCTGCTCCCTTCGCAACATGGGACGGAGGGGGAAGTCACAGCCTGCTGAGCTCTTCTGCGGCCGCTCCCCCCCTGATCCCAACGTGGATATGTGCAGGAGGGTGATGTGAGGTGCATTGAGGTGAGGTGCATTGAGGTGAGGTGCAGAGGAGGTGCAGGGGAGGTGAGGTGCAGGAGGGGTGATGTGAGGTGCAGGGGGTGAGGTGCAGGGGAGGTGATGTGCAGGAGGGGTGATTGGAGTTGCAGGGGGGTGATTGGAGGTGCAGGGGGGTGATTGGAGGTGTAGGGGGGTGATTGGAGGTGCAGGGGGGATTGGAGGTGCAGGGGGGGTGATTGGAGGTGCAGGGGGTTCATTGGAGGTGCAGGAGGTGATTGGAGGTGCAGGGGGGGTCATTGGAGGTGAAGGGGGGGTCATTGGAGGTGCAGGGGGGTCATTGGAGGTGCAGGGGGGAGTCATTGGAGGTGTAGGGGTGGGTGGTTGGAGGTGCAGGGGGGTGATTGGAAGTGCGGGGGGAGAATGATGTGAGGTGCAGGGTGGAGAGTCATGTGAGGTGCAGGGGGAGAGAATGATGTGAGGTGCAGGGGGGGGAGTGATGTGAGGTGCAGGGGGGGGAGAGTGATGTGAGGTGCAGGGGTGGAGAATGATATGAGGTGCAGGGGGGGAGAATCATGTGAGGTGCACGGGGGGAGAAGGATGTGAGGTGCAGGGGGGTGGGATGTGTGTGGTGTGCAGGGGGTATTGTGTGTTTGATGTGGAGAGGGAGTATTATGTGTGTGGGTGAGGGGGAGAGATGGGGGTATGAGAGATAGATGGGGAGTATCGCAATGGTTGATAGTGAGGGGTTCTGGGGGAGATATGAGGATGATGATGAGGGGTGCTGGGGGAGATATATGAGGATGATGATGATGATGATTTTACCCGTTCGGCCCAATTTTTTTTCCCTTGGAGCAGTTCAGCCCTTCTCGCTTTACGAGTTGTGCAGGCCTGCATTAATGGTATAAGGCACACACTAGACAGCAGGCTACACCAGCACCTCCTCTTCTACGTGTTTCACGCTATTACAGCACTTCGTCTCCAAGGCGCCGGTTTTCACCCCCACCTATCTGCTTACCTTCATTCGGACGCACGCAACGGAACGTGAGTAAAGAGGGCAGGGATCCAGGACGGATGAGCTGACAGGGGTAAGCACAGTGCCCCTGAGCCCGACCCCCATTGTGGTCCCCCTGCGCCTTCCGACCATTGTTCCCCCATTGTCAGATCACTGACACTTTAGGGTGTTATTTCCCTCAGCTGTATGCCTGAGTGCATGACAGTATTGGATTTCGCAGCATTCAGAATCATTCTGTTCTTTCGATTTAATGTCAAATGGTTTCCTACAATTTGAAGGAAGAAAACAGCACTCCAGAGGGCTAATTCAAATGTGGGAAAACATTTAATAGAATAGCATCTACGTTTCGGTCGGCAACTCGGACCTTTGTCCATCCTTTTTCCACTATTGCGTTTGATTTAATGTACAGCTGGAGTTAGACTTCATAAAATATAACTATGAGGGAGATCCCCCATTACAGTATGTGACCTTCAACATTAGTCTGCATACTTTCAGCTCCCTAATTCCCAGAGTAGACATATCTCAATTTCTTATAAAATCCAGTTCTTCATCCTGAGCTGTTAGTGGGTGGGTTATGATCGCTATGAAAGGAGCAGGTATTGACATATCCTTATTTAAGGGACATTCCATTCAAAGGGCTGATACTACTAAAGTAGCATCAAAGGGATATCTTTAACAATTTTAATAAGGGCAGCTAGGTTATCCTCTTGACACACTTTTGCTGAAACATTATTGGACACCCTTAGAACATGAAAGGTAACATTTTTTGAGAGCAACTAGCAAGTGAGGGCTATTCTACAATAGAAATATCAAGGAGATTTACCTAAGCACACTCTCAGGATGGTTTCTTTAATGATGGTAAGGATCTGTCTGGAGATTACATAGATGTAAATAGCCAGCACACAGTGATTCCCCATCATGAAAGGATTCGCTGTGTACAGGAGGCACTCTGTAAAGAAAAGTGTAGTAATACATGTACTTTTCCTTGTTGAGTAGCTTAAATTATTTGGGAGGAAAATTATTTTAGAGTTCAGGATGACTATTATTTGCACGTTCAGAGCAAAGGATTGAGGGAAAACATTGCACCAATATTTTTATGGTGGCGATTGAAAAACTAACATTCCCGAACCACCTAGAGATGAGATGAGTCCATATATCTTGTGTTTGGACAGATATGTGGACGATATCTTCATACTGTGGAAAGGGACCAGTGAAGAACTAGAAAAAGCAATACAGACAGCTAATGAGATTCACGAGGCAGTAGAATATACTTATGAATCTAGCATAATTAGTATACACTACTTGGATGGAATGCTAATTAAAAAGATGAAGGGTTAACTATGGACCTAAAATGGACATAGAAGTATGGACATAAATTGTTAGTCCAAATAAAAAAGGTATCACCTAATACTGAAGTACTCATTTATTCTGCACTATTGCAACTGTACTAACACGCCCTTTTCCATTATATATATATATATATATATATATATATATATATATATATATATATATATATATACACAGTGTTCGACAAATCACCCAAAAATCTACTCGCCGACCCAAAAAATCTACTCGCCCCCTAGCCCCACCCCTATCCCCGCCCCATTGACTGACTGACTGGGTGACTGACTGACTGGGTGACTAACTGACTGGGTGACTGACTGGGTGACTGACTGACTGGGTGACTGACTGACTGGGTGACTGACTGGGTGAGTGGGTGACTGACTGACTGGGTGAGTGGGTGGGTGACTGACTGACTGACTGACTGACTGGGTGGGTGACTGACTGACTGACTGGGTGGGTGACTGACTGGGTGACTGACTGACTGGGTGACTGACTGACTGACTGACTGGGTGACTGACTGACTGACTGGGTGACTGACTGACTGGGTGACTGACTGACTGACTGGGTGACTGACTGACTGGGTGACTGACTGGGTGGCTGACTGACTGGGTGGCTGACTGACTGGGTGGCTGACTGACTGGGTGGGTGACTGACTGGGTGGGTGACTTGACTGGGTGAGTGGGTGACTGACTGACTGACTGGGTGACTGACTGACTGTCATGATAGAGAGGGTTTGGCCCAGGATTAAAGGGGTTACACCCCATTTGGCCACCCTCTACTCTCACCTGGGAAGCAAGGGGTTAACTGGACTGGGGTCCAGTAATGTGTTTTTGCCTTGCTTCAGCCATCCAACTGTTTATTCCCCTGTATAAATGTATTGTTTCTGTGCCAGTGTCTGCACCACACACACACTGGGGCTTAAGGGGTTAATGAGCTGCAGTTTAGGAAAATACAAATGTGTGGGGTCTTTTCAGAAATATCTGGGCTTCAAAAGGCTTGATTGAAGTTGGGTGTGAAAAGTACAGAGGGGGTTTGGTGTATGTTAACACATATTGCTGGTAGAGACAGCTAGGCCCATGTCTGGGGCATTGGGTGTGAAATCTAGCACCTGTGACAAATGTTCTCTACACACGAGTCCCTGCTTCAAAGGATTTATTGACCAGGGGTTATGGGGGCCAGGGGTGCGTTTACCCAAGGAGATATCAGAATGAGTGACCTTATTAAATATAAGAATATTATGAGATGTCCTCGGCTGAACGTGCTAAAAGCTATATATGTGTATTCGTTGGACTGATTTGCACATAACGATTACAGACACATGATGTCTAGCAGGTCCTAAGAGACAGATATTAATATCTCTCTTAATTTTAGTATTACACTGTAATATTTAGTCTCATTGGAAGCGTCATGCGTGCCGAAATGTATTAATATGGCTCGCGTGCCAGCAAGTTTTACTGAACTGAAGTTATGAAGTTATTTAGATAGGAAAAACAGTTTTTTAAACGTCCTTGGGTGGGAGGAGTTTTACTCTGTGGAAAACTGTCAACCTCACCACTGATTTATGAGAGGGGCTGGGTTTAGGTTGTGTTCAATGGGAAATAATTGTATAAGAACCAGGCTCAGCCTATGGCTATTGTCTTTCATGTCTTCTGTGATATTCAAGATTGCTGTATGAACTGCTAGTCACAATTTCTGACTATTTCATCATTTCCATCTTAAGTGAGTGTCTATATTTTGTCTATTATTTGTATAATCTGTTGTGTTCACCTTTTTCAAGGAATAAATTATATTTTATCATATCTAAGCCTCGTTCAGATCAACCCAGTTATATTGGTGTGTATTATTAATAGCCTGTCTCAAAGCTACCGTCATACTGACTGACTGACTGGGTGGGTGGGTGACTGACTGGGTGGGTGGGTGACTGACTGGGTGGGTGACTGACTGATGGGGTGGGTGACTTGACTGGGTGAGTGGGTGACTTGACTGGGTGAGTGGGTGACTTGACTGGGTGAGTGGGTGACTGACTTGGTGACTGACTGACTGACTGGGTGGGTGACTGACTGACTGGGTGACTTGACTGGGTGACTGGGTGAGTGGGTGGGTGACACACACACACACACACACCCACACACACACTTTATTTTAAAAAAAATTGTAAGTTTATTTTGGAAATGTTTCTAAATATTGCAACCAGTAATTAAAGAGTAACAGTACTAGGGTGTCCTGGGTACACTACATTTTATGTATGTACGCCCCGCTTTCTGTTATTAATGTGTAAATATTGTATAAACCGGTATAAATTGGTTAAACGTCTTAATGTTAAAACAGTTGTAGAATTTCTTGAAAGTAGGCACAGCACCAGTACTTTTGATAAGACACTTCCACCATTAATCACATCCGCAGAAGGAGGAGGGGGGGGAAGGGGGCAGGAGGAGGGGAAGGGGGCAGGGGGAGGGGAGTGCCAACGCAAAGGCGCATACAGGCGGCAGCGGGAAGGAGCAGAGGGCCGCGGGGGTGAGTAGGGAGGCATGTGGGGACCAGGGGGATCGCACGGGTGGGCTTGCAGGAGGCAGGGAAGGAGCAGAGGGGCCGCAAGATGGAGGATTAAAGAGTACTTACTCTCCAACAGATCTCCGGGCAGAAAGAATGGCCGCTCGTTGGGGGCCGGCTCATATAGAGCCTGGCCGCGCGCCCACAAAGCCTGGGAGCGCGCGCCAAACAGCAGTCAGGTAAGGGGAGTTTTTTTTTTTTTCAGCGCGAGCAGGGAAAATTTTAAAAAACAAACGTGTGCTGCTTGGGCCAATAGCAGCTCGCACAGATGTTAAATCCACTCGCCCCGGGCAATGTATAGGATTGTCGAACACTGTGTGTATATATATATATTACACCTAGTCACTATACTGCACTTGCAGAAATAAAGGCTACAGGGGTTCTGTCCATGCTAGAGGTAAATTCGTGCCCATTATGATTACAATATAAAATACATATCTCAAAAGTATTAAAAAGGTTGAAAATTATGATAGTTTTAGACTTCAAATGACATCTTCTTCTCGCTGTCGATTTGACAGCTTGAATTCTGTAAAATAATTGTACATTTATTTACTCTACCCTATTAATAAACAAGATATAATGCTTTACGTACAGTATGCGCATGCGTGGTCTATGGAACGCATAACCAGGTCTTTTAATATAAGTGCATGAATGGTCTATGGTAGGGGTGCACAAACTGGGGGAGGGAGATTTTTCTAGGGGGGTGGAGTGGTTGCAGAGGCCTCATGCTCGTCCCCACAGCATTTAAATGAAATGCCGGGGATCGCATGAGGCCCCTGCAACCTATTACTTTCCGAGTTTCAGACAGCTGTTGACGCATCGCCATGGCAATGTGGCATCAAATGATGCTGAGGGGTCATGTGACGTGATATCACATAACCCCACGGTGTCATTTGATGCTTGGAACTGAGGTAAGGGGGAGCGAGTACCGAGGGCAGCAAGCAGGGGGGGGGGGCCGCAGCTGCAAAAGTTTGCGCACCCTGGTCTATGGAATGCATATGTGGGTCATTTGGGAATGACAGTTCTACTGTACGGTTGTACAGTACTGTATGTAAACTTGTGTAAATTTATATTTGCTTTGATTAGACACCTTGAAAATTGAGTGGCATTGAACCATTGTGAATGCAAGGGATGTGCTCTGCGTAGATGTTGATTGTGTAGTTGGTATGTAGGTTCGTCTATTTTTTGGAATTGGTTGGTCCGTACTGGTAATGGTATTGGGGCAGGTACTCAGGTGGAGACAGATTCTTAGGTTGGGGCAGGTACTCGGGTGGAAGCAAATTGGAGGGACCACTTTGGGAAGGTCTATTATTCAATCTCTTGTTCCTGACAAATCTTTTTCTTCTTTGAAAGTTGCCATCAACGAACATACCCATGCATGATGCATGCAGTGCCCAGCACTCGCCCCTCTTGCCGGGACGTGGAGGTGTTCTGATAAAGCAATCATTAATTGCTCATTAAGTTGTATCTAATAGAATTCCTCCACCCTTTTTGGTTTCATGTTTCTTTGTAGAATTTGTAAATACTCAGATCTCAGAGAGAGTTGCACTCTTATCTTTCCCAAGTCGAATGGCAGTGTTTCCGAGTAATGGGGAGCGCAGGTATGTATAGGAAAAAAATAGAAGAACACACAATAGTGCAAATATGTCTGTGACAATTGGAGGACTCAGGTGTAGAACCTGCGGTGGATATACTCACATATTCCTCACCCCAAAACTGGAATAACCTACCAGAGACTCGCACATCCACCACCAGTTTAAGTTCTTTCAAATCTAAGGCTGTCTCACATTTTAACCTGGTCTGTAACTGTTTCATACGCTCATAATATATATTTTCTTTAACTGTGCACGCAATGTCTTGTATATAATGTATACCCTGTTCATTTATGTAACTGTACTTGTAACCATGTATTATTTGTTTTACTTTGTGCTCAGGACATACTTGAAAACGAGAGGTAACTCTCAATGTATTACTTCCTGGTAAAATATTTTATAAATAAATAAATAAATAAATTCTTTTAGGCATGTCCTAAGTCTGTGGCAATGGTGTATGTTCCTGTACCCTTTGTAGTATGTAGGATGGGAGTAAACTTCGTAAATAAGGTAGACAAACCCAATGGTGCAGACTGATACAAAAGTTTATCAATGAAGACATAAAAGTAATGCACTCACATGGTATCGGAAAGTTAAAAGCATTGAACATATCAGAGCACAGCAGCCTGGGATCGATAGCACTCTCACCGCTCCTCTGCGCCTTCTGTGTCTCATTAGCTGGCTCCCGCACTTCCGGGTTGAGTCCCCGATGATCAGCAGCAACAGAGGCAACACTGTATCGGCATCCTCCACAGCTGTCCTCTCTCACTCTACATGTTTCATCGGCTTGAGATTTCATCAGAAGTGATATTAGACAGAACTGCTACCATTAAAAATAATTAAACTGCCATGGGCCATAAAATAAATGTGGGGTATAATAAATAACAGACAAATGACTGGAATCAATTATAGTCACATAGGAACTGGAAACTAGATACTATGTGGTCATAGAACTAAGTAACATAATATTATCATTAGTATCTGTAGAGGAATGATCATTCTAAATGAATTGTTACACACCACAATAATATTGCATATGGTTTAAATCATCCGTATTCCCTATAAGGACAAAAAAAAACCCACTATATTCACATATACATGTGTTATATAATCCATTAAATCCTGCTTCTAACTCAATGAACAGGAGTAAATAAAAGACTTTCATGAACTGAAATAAATAAAAATAAATGTTAGAACATATTATGAAATGTATTTGCATGAATTTGGGAGAGATAACACTTATATGAACGAGGGTCGGAATAGAACTAATTCTAAAGGAATGCACTAAGATCAATATCGATGTTTAACCTTGATGATATTAATGAGCCTAGTTGTTGAATCCACAAAGTTTCTATTTTTATCAAGTCTATGTTGCTGTTCCCCCCTCTCCAGTGAGGTTGGGAATGTCTATACCCATACACATTAACCCTTTAGGGTCCACATTATGCACTAAAGCAAAGTGTTTAGAGACACTGTGTGTCAATAGTTTTCTTTTAATATTTCTCCAAAATGCTTGTCCTCAATGGGCGGATAGTCTTGCCCACATATTGGAGCCCACATAGGCATTCCAAAAGGTACACTATGAACTTTGTCCTACAGTTAATGTTCCTGTTAAATTTGTATGTTCTACCTGTGATATTGGATTTAAAGTGATCAATATTGAGGGAACAATATTGAGAGTTAATTTTGGAGTTCATATCTCTGGATGTTTTATTTCTATCTTTCTATCTTTAATCATGGATGCATTCTGAATATCTGGATTAACATTCTGATTTATCTCTTCAAACAGGTATGTGCCATTGAGCTGCATTCTACCAACTAGAGAAATTAAGATTTAATTGGCTTTTGGGGTATGTTTGTGAGCTGATTCCTATCAATTGAGAGAGAAATGATAATCTAATTAACTATTTTGTAAGTCTGAGTTGATTAGAAAAAACCCTCCCTTAAGTGTTAGTCAAATGCATGTGAATAGGGTACATAAGTCACTGTAGCATGGCTGTTTAGCCATAAGGCTGTGTAACATCAAAAGCGTCACATCATAAGTGTACATCAAAAGTGTCTACAAGAGTTAATTTTGGAGGTGAAGATTGGAGGAAGATCTAGACTCTGCATTACAACTTTGCCACTGTAAGACATTAACTTTTAACATCTGTGATTTATTTGTACACTTTTATCCTCCAGTACCTTGGAACTCTCTCCTCCAGCATCTGACTATGCCCTCCCTATTGCTTTTTCTGTTTACTGTTTCCTCACTCCTTTGTGAGCATTTCTGTTCTCTACAACATCCCCACTCCCCACTGCACCATTATTTATACACCTCTCTCCCAAAAACTTATTTACCCCTCAATAAAAAACACCCACACAAATCCTCTATTCACACCCTCTATCTACTCCTTCCTGCTGCTGGAGATCTTCCCTAAGCCTGAAGCCAGACATACACACCTGATCTCACTCATGCCTCCCTGCCACCTCTTCCCCTGTAAATGGTGATAACCTTTTCATTTAACATTGACCTTCCTTAAATTTTACCCCACAAATCAAGCATCCCAATAGCCTGCCCTCATGGCTAATGTCCCACACTCAGTCACTCCTACCACCCATTGCGACCAAGCACTGCCATCTACAGCACTTATTCCCTCCCCTGCTGTCTCTGTAAGTTTCCCATTAAACCTCTTAGATTGTAAGCTCTTCGGGGCAGGGATTTCCTTTCCTATTGTCTGATTTTGCTGCACTTATTGTGTAATTATAATTCCCTGTACTGTATTCTTTGTGAAGCGCTGAGTACACTTTTGGTGCTATATAAACAAAGACATACAATACAATACAACAATACTATAACTGCAGGCTTTACAGCTTTTACAGTTAAAAAATCTTTTGGGTATGTCTAACCAGGTGGAACCTTCTTCTTCCTTCCTCAGGGCGCTAGGTGCCAATTTATTTTTTATAGTTGGTGCTTTCCTGAATAGCACATTCGGTCTTTCAGGAATAGGGTTACCTAGTATGGGATCATTGTTTAACACATGCCAGTGTTTGTCAAGTATCTTTTTTATATTCCTAGCCTCTATTGTATTGTGTTACGAAAAGTACCACACATTTTCTTGAGCTCACTGGTTTCTGATTGAGACTGAGGATAGAACTTCTTTCTAGAGTTTTTGTTTTATTCAGCGCACTTTCTATATTAGATCTTCTATAATTTCTTTCTAGGAATCTATTTGTTAATATCTCTGATTGTTCTAGAAAAGTATTGTCATCCATGCAATTTCTTTTGATCCTTCTATAATGACCAAATGGGATATTATCTATCCACTTGGCATCTTGGCAGCTTGATTGGAGGATAAAGTTATGACTATCGACCTCCTTGAAATAGGACGGTTTTCGGTGACGCTTACGAGCGAGATGGTGAACGCAAGTCTGTGACTACCAGGAGACACGGTCATATCAGCGATTCAACTTCCCTTTTTGGCTCACAGTGCATTTTTGCTATCCTTCCAAACACACTACATTGTCGGAACTTGTGTATAGGTTCATGTGCCTGTATTTAACCACTACATTAATGCCAGATGGACAGCAGTTCACAGATATATTTACTATTCAGATAGCCATTCCGCTGGGCGTGTATATTATCCATTTACCTGTGTTACCATCCACTGCTCATTAATTTGGCTTACTATATAGGATGTATTTCTATCTTTGTGTATATGTTGTTTGATTAGCCATCTACTGTGAGCTTAATTAATATAGATATGTGTCTGTATTTTGATTCCATCATTAGCTGATATCACCTCCTGTTTATCTTGGTTTGCTATTGTCTGTTTTATATCTACAGACATTGCTATGGCGATAAGCCTGTGGTTTAGGTATTAATGTATGCCTCCAGGCATACCTTCCCACTCGATATGTTCAGCCATCTCTGCTCTGGGGATTTTAATATTTAAAAAAAATTTCACTGTATATAATATATCACGTGTTTCGGCTTTTGTTCTGTATTAAAACTTTTTTGTTTTAATTTTTAATTCTTACGCTGTATGTCCTATTCTGCCTACCAACATTCCGGTTTATGGATTACACTATGTGCTCAGCCATACTTGGGGATATTAATATCTCACCTTATACCTTATCTCTCCAATTGGACTTTGAGTGCAGTATAATAGGGACTGTTGTGACCTCTTAGTCACAAAAATGTGTTTACATATACCCAAAATGTCGCCAGTTTGTTTAGAGGCAAACTCTCTATATTTAGACAGTATTGAGTTATCACACCTGCATGCTCTGCATCGTGTTAAATGGAAAAAAAACTTTTGAGCCCTTATTTAACCAGTATATTTCTTTTGTCTGTTTCAAGGAGCTGGGTACTAATTTTAGTTTGAGATTCGGGGACGTTGAAAGAATAACTTTTGGTCTTTCTGATATGATTGTTTTTAATAACTCGTCTTTCTTCAAAATATGCCAGTGCTTTTTTATAACTTTTTTTTATTTTTTGAAGATCCTGCATTATAATTTTGTTATAAAAAGGGATTAAATCTGTATTAGTAAAGTTATTCTTCTAATTATTACTTTGCTTCTATTTTCATAGATGTAGGTAACCGGTGCATCAAAAATTGGTTATATCCCATAAACATATGTTTCTCCGCTAGGAACACACCACTATATCTTGTGTATTAGTACAACATCCCATAGCAAGGAAAGGGGACTAGTACCCGGTGCTCACTGGCACACATAAATAATACACATATTGTCCCATATAATGCTGACTTGAATGCATTAAATCACAGGAATAACTCACTGTTTGATTCCCAGGTTTTCGGTGCGGTCCTATTGCGGTTTAATTCCAAACGGCGTGCAATCCACCAGGCAGGATGAATAGGAAAAAACAGAAAAAGGCAGTGTTCTGACCAAAGAAGGAGGCTCACAAGTAAAAAAGACCGATTTATTCCATAATTGGATCAGACATGACCCCTAAAGCAGCAGCACAGGTAACACACCTACGCGTTTTGGGCCATGTGCCCTTTATCAAGTGGTCATGTCTGATCCAATTATGGAATAAATCATTCTTTTTTTACTTGTGAGCCTCCTCCTTCTTTGGGCAATGCACTGCCTTTTTTCTGCTTTTTCCTTCTATTTTCATAATCAAATCTAAAAATTCTACCTTACTTCTGCTGTGTGTATGTGCAAATTGCAAAAATTATTATTAATGTGTTTAAAAAACTATTCAACCCTTACTCATCTCCTTTCCATATCAGGGTCACATCATTGATGTATCTTCTCCAGAGCACCAGGTTCGTGTCGAGTGAATGGGATCAAATGTTTTGATTCTCCCACCAACCCATAAATAGGTTGGCGAAACTCGGCGCGAACCTGGTCCCATTGCTGTTCCCTGAATTTGTAAGTGAATTTGCCCTCAAACCAGAAATAATTATGATTAAGGATGAGTGATATCCTTCGCACTAGATAATCTATCTGACTTGGTTCCTTCTCCCCATGTCTGGACAAAGTATATGTTATTGCCTCCAACCCTTGTTCATGATTTATACATGTGTATAATGAGGTCACATCACAAGATAATATTTATGACCAATCAGTAGTCATATTACAGGTATTTAAGTGATGACGCTTTAGGGTTTGTCATACTATTTAGGGCATGTCATTTCCCAGAATCCCTTGCTGCAGTGGGAGCACTGTATGCAAGGTGATAATGGTTGAAAGACAGGGTTGCAGACCTGTCTAAGACAGCGTTTCCCAAATGGTGGGTCGCGACCCGGCACCGGGTCACGGAAGCAAAATTACCGGGTCGCAGCAAGGCTGGCCGCACGGCATCCCCCCCTCCCTCTTTGCGGCGGCCCGAGGTGAGGTGCGGGACAGTGCTGAAGTGGTGCAGGCTGCTATCGCTGGGGTGTCAACGGTGATTCGCTGACTCGGGCTCCTACTGCAGCCCCACATCATGATGTTGCCGCCCATGACTTGCTCCGCCCCCCCCCCACAGGACACCATGCCCGGCATGATAGGAGGTAGGAAGTGGTGCGGGGGCGCACCTGTGCCTCCGTTCCTGGCGCTCCCTTCCCCTCAGTCCCCTTGGTGCGGGAGATAGGCGCAGGGGGTGGGCAGTGGTGGCTGCGTGGTCGCTGGCGGGCAGAGGGAGGTGTGGAGCCGCCTGCTCGGATCGCTTGGCCTTTCCTCTCTCAAACCCGCCCCCCCCCCCCTCCAGTCACTCACATCCGTCGCTGCCTCTGTAATAAATTGTGTGTGTGTGTGTATATAGGGGAGTGTGTGTATATAGGTGTGTGTGTGTGTGTGTGTGTGTGTGTGTGTGTGTGTGTGTGTGTGTGTGTGTGTGTGTGTGTGTGTGTGTGTGTGTGTGTATATAGGGGAGTGTGTGTGTGTGTGTGTGTGTGTGTGTGTGTGTGTGTGTGTGTGTGTGTGTGTGTGTGTGTGTGTATAGGGGAGTGTGTGTGTGTGTGTGTGTGTGTGTATAGGGGAGTGTGTGTATCAGTGGCTGTGTGTGTGTATAGGGGAGTGTGTGTATAGGGGAGAGTGTGTGTGTGTGTGGGAGAGAGTGTGTGTGTATCAGTGGGTGCGTGCATCAGTGGGTGCGTGCGTGTGTATATAGGGGATAGTGTGTGTGTGTGTGTGTGTGTGTGTAGGGGAGAGAGAGAGAGAGTGTGTGTATCAGTGTGTGTGTGTAGGGGAGAGAGTGTGTGTGTGTGTGTGTGTGTGTGTGTGTGTGTGTGTGTGTGTGTGTGTGTGTGTGTGTGTGTGTGTGTGTGTGTGTGTGTGTGTGTGTGTGTGTGTGTGTGTGTGTATGTATGGTATCTGTGTGTGTGTATGGGGAGAGAGTGTGTGAATGTATCTTAGTGTGTATGTATCTGTATGTGTGTATGGGGAAGAGAGAGTGTGTGTGTGTGTGTGTGTGTGTGTGTGTGTGTGTGTGTGTGTGTGTGTGTGTGTGTGTGTGTGTGTATGTGTGTGTGTGTATATGTATGGATGTGTGTGTGTGTATCAGTGGCTGTGTGTGTGTGTGTCTGTGCAGGCCAGCAGTGGCTGTGTGTGTTTGGTCTGTCTGTGTGAGTGTCTGTAGGTCAGTGACTGTGTGCTTCTGTGCAGGTCAGAGAGAGGGTGGGGGGGGGAGGGAGAGAGAGAATAGAGAGGATTGGGAGAATATATGAAATCTGTATGGACATTCATAATGGTTTTATTTTACCTATAGGCGATAAAAATTTTAGTGGGTCACGAAGGAGAAGTTCAAAAATAACCGGGTCACGGAAAAAAAAGTTTGGGAAACGCTGGTCTAAGACATGTGAATATGCTCACAAGTGATATTCTTTATTGGCTATATGCTAACGGTGGAGGTTTTCTGTCGCATTTTTCACCCACCATATCTTAAAATGTATGGTGTGTGTGTGTGTGTGTGTGTGTGTGTGTGTGTGTGTGTGTGTGTGTGTGTGTGTGTGTGTGTGTGTGTGTGTGTGTGTGTGTGTGTGTGTGTGTGTGTGTGTGTGTGTTATATTTTTTATTAAATACTGTTATTACATTATAGCAGTTTTTTACTTGTTTGAAGAAATCTATCCAAATAGACACTTTATATACTCAATTTGAGACACAAGGAAATTATTAAGGATACAGAGATATGAGCTCTTCATAAGATGATTTAATTCAAGGGAAAATAAGTTCTTCTTTGTCACTATTTAAAACATATTGTGATGGATCGGCCTGTAGGTGAGGTCAGTTAAGAGTCCACACATGCATTTTAGGGTGAACCAAAAAATTGAGTGGTTTATTTCTCCACAAACAGCAACAAAACATTGGTCACACTGTCCCTTTAAGGCAAAACACAAAGCATAAAAAGAAAGCCTACTCCACTTTAGAGAATAAATAAACCGTACAGGCCCAAACTATCTGACTGGCTGGATAGGCCAGTTCCCAGTCCAAAACACAATGTCTCCGGTTAATTCAGACAAACTCCAGATGCAGGAGTTGCAGTCCTGCTGCTCCCGGGAAGTCTCTTGCACCAATTTCTGTGCAGGCTTCTCTGCGGTGCGGGGATTTGGGGTCCCCACTGTTCCCAGGCAAATCCCTCTGGTGAACAAGAAGCCTGGATCCCTGTGAGCTGGAGCTCCGTTGTTGCTGGCTTTGAATCCCAGCTGGGTCACAGGCAATCCTCTGTGACCCTCCTCTCTTGTAGAACAGGAAGAGGAACTTGTAGAGGGAGTTAACTCCTTCACTCCCTTACACACATGCAAAATCGTTTTCCTAATTGAAGGACAATCTGCAAATAAAATGAAAACGCCTTGTTATTAAAGGAAAACTTGCAGCTGTTAAAGAGACAGAGACATGAAAACAGCACATAAGGTGATTTCATTGAGAAGATAAATATGAGTGCATCTCTCGCCATACTGTATCTCTGCATATACTATGTCATAAGAATATTATTCTATTTTTTGTTCTTTTTTTTAGTAACTCCGGATCCATAGCCATTCTTCATTGCATTTGGTTAATAAGGGTTGGAAACTCTTCGGACTCTGGCTGCAGGATCGGAAGATTTCTATATGCACTTCACAAGCAGTGCACTGCCTGCACGTCCCCTCCAGGGATACACCCTTCAGTATCTATCTTGCAGTTGCACGCTATACACAGGATTACTGGCATCATCATTAATTAAAAGTATTGATGTATTTTTAATTGTTTTTCGGGGGCACAGAATTGGTACTGCAGGCAAGCAGGGACCCCCGGACACCTGCGGGACCATCCGAGGGCCACTGCCAGCCTATACTATCATTCCTGTGCATACCCAAAAATTAAGCTTGGTTATGTACTGTATGTTAGGGGGGTATAGCGGTTGTTGTGGACACAGGGGTGTGTTGTCTATTGCAATGTTTATTGGAGGCAATTGTCCCCAATAAACATGCTATTGCGCCTTAACCCCTTCATTGCCTTAGCGAATAGCCGCTAAGATATTGAAGCTGCCTGTATCTCGGGAAGCAGGGGGTCCACGTACCTGAAACCAATGCGGTTCAGCTCAGGAGACCCCCTGCACATCTAGACTATGAATAAAAATGTTATAACAAAATACATTTTTTCTACCGAGATCGGTCGGCAGCAGAGAGAGATTCGCCTCTCTGCGCAAATCTCGGCAGATAAAAATTTTTTTGTAATAACATTTCTCGGCAGGCAGAGCATATCGCCACCGGCTATTCACCATGTTTGGAAATGCTGCTCTCGCAGAGATTCGGGCCTAACTGCATACTGCGAGGGCAACACGCAAAAACATGGCGATTTCAAACCCCTGCCGAGAGTGCCTTTTCGACCTTTACTGCATGACCACCTATATCGTTTTTATATACTATATGTACTGTAAATGGGTTTTGCAATAAATTATTCATCCCCGCCCTTTAATTGATAGCGCTACACTATTTTTCTTTTTGTATTTCTTAACTCTACAGACTGTTGAAAGTTTGCAGTAAACAGTGCTTTAAAGGCAGTGCAGCTAGTGCAGAATTCTGGCAATATTGAAAGCTGGAGAAAGTTTGGAGACAAGAATCATTTTTATATATTTTATTTTCATATTAAAGTTTTCTTTACAAAACTTTTTACATACAATGTGTGTTCGGTGACATAAATAGTTCAGTGAAAACAATCAAATCCATTTCTTGCACTCTAACATCTGCATTTTTTTATTGTTTCTGGCATGGTCCAAGAACATGACATAGTTGATATAGTTGAAACTCTTTTCTTTCAAGCCTACGGAGTAGTAAATCTTCATCAACGCAATTGTTTTTGCAATATCCACTGAACTGTTACTGCTGGCGCATGCCCAGGTCCGCTAACAGCTTTTCAAGTGTTGTACCTGCACCGCAGATAGCTGAGCAGAGGGAATTCAGTATTTCCAGTGCTGGTTGGATCCAGCAGGTGAGGGGGACATGGTTTGGAAGGGCCCCACAGTGGAGGGGTGCTCAGATCTCGCAGCCCTTTGATGCTCAGTTGTCCAGATGCGACAGTACTTTCCACATCGGCTGGCTGGAGCCCCTGGAGCCGCAGGGCCCAGAACACTTCTCCTTGCTCAGCCCCCTACCCCATCAGTGGAAATGCATATGACCGATGTGTAAATTAGATCTTCACTTTTCTCATTTACTGACCCTCCACTATTTTTGGGGGCATACTCTACCGACCTACAAGCAGTGTACATGCTTATACTGTTTTCTCAACACAGCCTGTGGGTTTCACTCCATCATATTTCTTTATTGAGTTTAACAGGAAGTGATACGATACACCTAATAAAATACACTCTTAAAGGTACATTTATAATAAATGTATTTAATATAGCAAAACATTGAAAATGTCCATAAACCAACTATACCTATCCAACCCAGGTCTATGTAAGAAAAGTAAAAACCTAATGGTGATGATACAGGGTTGCCACCTTCTACTGAAGTGGAAGGGACGTTATATCTATGGCGCTCAGCATTGAATAACTATACTAAAAAATAATAAATTCACTAATAAAAAAGAAAATTAAAATGATAATAAAAATCAAATACTAATAAATAACAGTATACAACCAGTATCAATGATGTGGCCCGTCCATTGAGGTGCTCCACGTGGTGATATGTACATGAAAAGATAAAGAGATCATAGCATAATACTGCAACATACATGAACCCACATATAACACACACTAAGTACTAGACAAACGCTGAGAACAACAGGTGACAATTAGCAATATAAACACATTTAATTAAGACATATCATGAATAAAATACATATAAAAAGGTCCTGACGGGACACTCATGCTCAGGAGAAAGTACCTGCTTACCAGAGGCAAGGAGGTCTGAGGCAATGGATAAATGAAAGAGTATCCCCTCTTATGGATGAACAGCTGCTGGCACTTGCATCTATGTTTGGGCATGGAGCTCTCCTGTCTCTGGCATCTGAGTTTGGGCGTGGACCTCTCCTGTGTGCACAGGAGCAGACCTCTCCGGACTGTGATGTATGCCTCCGTCTCCAATTCGATCTGCGCATGTGCAGTGGCCGCCGTGGGATCGTTACCAGCAGAAGCGTTCAGCCCAGGACATGCCGAGCAGAGTGGCACAGCTGATGGTAGCAAATTCGCTGCCGGACAGATGTCGGGCTGCAGCAGTTGACTTCCAAAGGGGGTATCGGGTAAATCAAGTATAGAGTGTGACGCAGGACCACCCTACGCGTTTCGGAAGTCTTGCTTCTTTCCTCAGGGGTGCATAGATAATAAAAATAAAGTCCCTGTGTGTCCCAGTATATATAGTTCCGGTTTAAAGGTATATTGCACATATCCCAAAACTTGGTCATGCGCAGTAGGTGTACTTACGAACGGACTGGGATGTTCAGCAGTTACAAACAAAAACATGGACAGATAAAAACAAAAAACAACAATTAAGACATGTAAGAATATCTAATTAAATCTACATAAATGAATAAAAATACATATATGAACAAAGAAAAATAACAGTAGCATACTAAACAGATCATCACTTGCTTAGAGCTTACATAGATGTTATACCAGTATATAATATATTGGTCATAGGGGAATTCTGGAATGCTATTTCAAGTTGATACTAATCAGTTATTTTACCAAATAGACCATAGTAATATGCCCAGTGGTTATCCCGAGAAGTATGTTAAGCAGAACGAGAATCAGGACACCAATTGGTGTAATGTGACCGTTACATATATAGGTCACCCTAGTCACAGTATTATCTGATGTTATACACTAGATGTGAAGTGGCTAATCTATTAGAAATAATATGTGAAAAGTGATATATAAATATTGACTTGTATAAAATATATGTGAAATAACTATCAGATATCTATTAAAGGTGAGTGTGTAAAAAATAATAATAATAATAATAATAATAACACTGTGTATAGTGAGACTAAAAAATATATATAATAATATATATTATATATAAACATATGAAATAAATCATATAAGTGCTTAATTCAAGTGTGATACAGTATCTGCATATTGATCCGGTTCTAATGGCCCAAGCCATCAAACCGACCCAAAAAAATGAATGAAGCGTGGCGCATACCACATATGCCTCATGTATCCTATTTATCCAGAAGAAAGGGCTTCAGGTCAAATTCTATATTTAATCTGGATGGTGCTAAAGTTTGCAATTCGTAGATCCAAAAGGACTCTCTTCTTCCCAGTAGACTTTTCATATCGCCTCCACGCCAATTAAGTGTCATGGCCTCAATGGCCACGCATTTAAGGCCCTTTGGGTCTTTGTTGTGCACTTGGAGAAAATGGTTGGACACATTGTGTGAAATCAGGCCCCTAGTGATGTTATAAATATGTTCGTATAAACGACGTTTAATGGGCCTGGTAGTCATCCCCACATATTGCAGACCACAAGGACATTCAAGGAGATAAATAATATTCGTACTGTTGCTTGTGATATATTGTTTTATGGTGTATGTCTTACGTGTTTTTGTAGAGGTGAAGGAAAGATTTCTGGCACTATATTTACAGGCTGTACATGTGTTGCATGTGTAATAACCTTTAATACCATTTTTAGTTTGATAACTTTTGCGTTTTAAAGGGCAACTGGGGGCCAGCCTCTGGCCTATATTAGGTACTTTTGTAAATATTATCTTTGGTCTAATAGGTAATATTTCTGCTAGGTCTTTATCCTTCCTTAAGATTGGCCAATATTTTTGAATGATTTTCTTTATGCTAGGGGCCATCTGGTTATACTGTGTAATGAATGGTATCTGATATGTGGTTGTAATTTGTTTTGATTTATACTGTAAAAGAGTCGATCGATCTGTTAATTCAATTTCTGATATGATTTGATCTAAATGTTTTGAAGAATATTTTCTGTTAATAAATTTGTTCTTGAGATCTTGTGCCAGTGTTTGAAATGCATCTACTGTGGAACTGTTTCTCTTAAGTCTGATAAATTGTCCTTTGGGAATCCACACAGGGTTGTGATGACTATTGGCATGTAAATAATTATTGGCTTGAACTTTCTTAAAGTGAGTTTTGGTATGTAGTGTGTTATTATTGATATAGATAACCAAATCAAAAAATTCTATAGAAATGTTGCTAGATACAAATGAAAATTTCAAATAAAATAAATTATTATTGATGTAATCTTGAAATAGCTCTAGCTGCTGTAATGAACCGGACCAAATGAAAAAAATATCGTCGATGTAGCGCCGCCATAGTACCAGGTCTGCTCCAAAAGGGCAGCTGGACCAGATGAATTTATTTTCCCAGCTGCCCATAAATAAATTAGCATAGCTAGGAGCAAACCTGGTACCCATGGCGGTGCCACATGTCTGCAAAAAATATGAATCATTAAAATTAAAAAAATTATGTGAAAGAATAAATTGTATACCAGAGAAAAGAGATGATTTGAATGCTGGTGAAACTGAAGGGTCATTGTCTAAGACCTGTCCAACAGCATCCCAACCCTGTGCGTGGTCGATAACAGTATATAATGACGTGACGTCAGCTGTAACTAAATAATAATGTGGTTGCCATTGAATGTCATTGAGGGTCTGCAATATGTGGGTGGTATCCCTAAGATATGACGGAAGTTTGGTAACGTAGGGTTGTAAATGGTGGTCTATGAATGATGACAGATGTGAGTGACCTGATGCCCGATATAATCGGGCGTCCCGGTGGCTGTAGTAGGTCTTTGTGAATTTTGGGGATTATATAAAAGATGGGAATAATGGGGTACTGATTATATAAAAACTCAAATTCCTGTTTGGTGATGATATTCTGATCTAAACCTGTATTTAGATAGTCTAACAATTGCCGTTGATATGTAACAGTGGGGTTAGCGGGATGGGGTTGGTAGGTGGACCTATCTCCAAGAATACGCATTGATTCCTGGATATAGTAGGATTTGTCCATGATCTCCAACCCCCCCCCCCCCCCCCTTTGTTGGCAGGTTTAGTTACAATCGAACCATTCTCTCCAAGTGCACATAACAAATTCTTCTCTTCTATATTGAGGTTATGTTTTTTTAGTTTGTAATTCCGACTTTGTTGCTCCAAATCGTCTGCGACCATTTGTGCAAAAGTATTAACAAATGGACCACTCATAAATTTGGGAAAAAATGTGGAAGGTTTCTTAAATTTAGAAATAGCAGCAGGTGTTGGATTAATAGGAAGATTCGTGTTAGTATCCTGGCGGGAGGCTGCGTCTTTAATAAAATATTTCTTAAGGCACAGCTTCCTGACATAACACTGGACATCTACATACAGTTGGAAGCTGCTGGGACCTATGACCGGAGCAAAGGACAGACCTTTGGAAAGTACTTCTCTCTCTTGGTTGGAAATGGGGTATTGGCTAATATTAAAAATGTTAGTGTATGTGGAAGTTACCGTCTGTGAATTTTGCCCAGTCTTTCTACCTCTTCTTGTTCCTCTATTGTGTTTTTTCTTTTTCTGTCTTTTGATGTCCCTTCTCTCCCTAGTAGATCTTTGATTGCTTCTCTGGCATTCTGCTGCTCTCTTGTTTGAGAGCTCCACGCCCAAACGCAGACGCCAGAGACAGGAGAGCTCCACGCCCCAACATAGACGCAAGAGGCAGCAGCTGTTCATCCATAAGAGGGGATACTCTTTAATTTATCCATTGCCTCAGACCTCCTTGCCTCTCGTAAGCAGGTACTTTCTCCTGAGCATGAGTGTCCTGTCAGGACCTTTTTACCTGTATATGTATTTTATTCATGATATGTCTTAATTAAATGTGTTTATATTGCTAATTGTCACCTGTTGTTCTCAGCGTTTGTATAGTACTTAGTGTGTGTTATATGTTGGTTCATGTATGTTGCAGTATTATGCTATGATCTCTTTATCTTTTCATGTACATATCACCACGTGGAGCACCTCAATGGACGGGCCACATCATTGATACTGGTTGTATACTGTTATTTATTAGTATTTGATTTTTATTATCATTTTAATTTTCTTTTTTATTAGTGAATTTATTATTTTTTAGTATAGTTATTCAGTGCTGAGCGCCATAGATATAACGTCCCTTCCATTTCTACTTTCTGACCAGGGGTCAGAGTTATATCATAGGCAGCCGGCTTAGCATCTATGACATAGCGCTCCCTTTTTTCTTACCTTGTATCCACCTTCTACTGAAGACCAACCCGGAGAATTGATTTTTTTAACTGCCGTGTTTACCTTCAGCGGCGTCCTCCCAGCGTCTTCCCTCTGCAACTCTTCTCAATATGGCCGCGTGGCGTCACACGGCACCGCGTTGCCATGACAACGGGTCGCACCGTGATGTCACGTTATCATGGCATCGGGCGTCACGTGACACGATGACGCCACCTTGTGTTCCCGTTGACATGGCAATGCAGCACCATTTGACGCCACGCAGCCATATTGGGTAGAGTTGCAGGGGGAAGATGCCCGGAGCATGCCGTCTGCCCACCCGGGGTTGCCGCCACCCGGAGGTTTACCAGGTAAACCCATTGCCCGGAGATACGAGGCCAAAACCCGTAGTCTCTGGAGTGGGGGCGCCCCCGGGTATAATGTTACTATCTCACTCCCTGAGCATGTCTGTAACAACAGGGTATTGTCCATCTCTAGCTTGGTAACCTTCAGACTCCAATAGGCTCCATTTTTGCTCCCGGACACTTAATATTTCAAACGTTTCTATCTCCTCAATAGGGCAATAGATTTATACAAATAAATATAGCTCTCGATTAGCACATAGTTACGTAATAACAAGTAGTTACATAGTAGGTATAGTTACACAGTAGTTACATACAGTAGTTACATAGTAGATGATGTTGAAAAAAGACGTACGTTCATCAAGTTCAACCTATGCTAAATCTAGACGACAGATACTTTATCCTATACAGGCAGTCCTCGGTTATCCAATGCAACCCGTTCTGGAAGTAGCGTTGGATAGTGACACCGTTGTAAAGTGAGTCCCATGTTAATCAGTGGCAGTGAGCGTTGGATAACGCATTCCAGCATCGGATAACGCATTCCAGCGTCGGAAAATGGCCCGTAGGGAGGCATTGTAAAGTATTGGATATGCCATTTGTTGTAAAGTGAAACGTTCGATAGCGAGGACTACCTGTATCCGTACTTACAGTATATTGACCCAGAGGAAGGCAAACAGAAAAACCCCAGTGTCATATCATCTAATGATATCTCATAAGGGGAAAAATAAATTCCTTCCTGACTCCAAGAATTGGCAATCTGATTATTCCGATTATTCCCCCCCCCCCCCCCCCCATCTCCCCCTGCCCCTGTAACAGATCTAACGGTAGGAAGGCCACTCACCTTGGCATATGAATCCTGCATCTTCCAGACAAGCATGTACCTGAAAGTGCAACAATATAACAATAACTGTGGGTGTGATCTCACATGTACAGCCCTGTGACTGATTAAGCCTGGCACTGCCGGCTGTTACCAGGACTGACATGCCAGGCCAGAGAAATATACACCAGGGCGCTGCTACACAAGCCAATACAGGGTGTAACCAGAGAAATATACAGCAGGGTGCTACACACGCCAACACAGGGTGTAATCAGAGAAATGTACAGCAGGGCACTACACACGCCAACACAGGGTGTAACCAGAGAAATGTACAGCAGGGCACTACACACGCCAACATAGGGTGTAACCAGAGAAATGTACAGCAGGGCACTACACACGCCAACATAGGGTGTAACTAGAGAAATATACAGCAGGCTGCTGCTACACACAATAGTGAAAAAAATGTGATTGCAACGGCGCTTACTTTTAACAATGTCCTAAAAAAGTGAAAAAAAACTTTTTAATGAAAATTTCTTAAATGTTTTTAATTATGTAACATTCATGTTTATTAAATAGATTGTCATTTTTATACCATTGTGTGTTATAATAAATTTTTTGGAGCACTACTATGTAATGAGTAGTTGCGTAACAATTACCATCAATTACCATCAAGTTTTTATCATATGGATTGCAATTAAGTGATTAATTAATTCACAAGTTCTGTGCCTATAAATATGCTAAGCAGTGATAGGGCAATTAGATTCCTGAAGAAGTCGTACCGACGAAACACGTAGAATCCTGTGTCCAGCATCCAGTCTGTGCAAGTCGTAGCTGCGAAGTCCTGGCAGCCGGAGATCCCCCTCACAGCACTTCCGCCCACAGCCCTGCATCAACCGGATGTGACGTTGATGGGAGCAGAGAAGCAGAGGGAAGAAACACACTGTGTACCAGTGAATTGCTTTATCTATCAGGATTTCATACAATGACTGTACCCATTATTCCTTATGTGAGTGCATAGCCATATGTTTTATCTGTGATGATCTCCAATACATTTTAAGACGTTATTGCGCAATTTTGGTATTTCTTATTATTTCTGGGTATTCGTGCGGTGGTGGAGAAAAAGTGAAAGGGGTCTAACACCTGTGGATATCCATGTTCATTGCTCTAAACAGAGAGAGGAGTGTCTCTGTAATGCCTGATTTTTGAAAGGAAAATTGTGAGTGGATTACCTTTTTCACTAGAAAGAAAGAATTGAGACTGTATCACACTATGTTGCCTTTATTTTTCTTTTTCATATAATCACGTGAACATTGGCGCTCCCCTGAATCTTTGAGGAATGCTGCTACACACGCCAACATAGGGTGTAACCAGAGAAATATACAGCAGGGTGCTACACAACCCAACACAGGGTGTAACCAGAGAAATGTACAGCAGGACGCTGCTACACACGCCAACACAGGGTGTAATCAGAGAAATATACCACAGGGTGTAACCAGAGAAATATACAGCAGGGTGCTACACAAGCCAACACAGAGTGTAACCAGAGAAATATACAGCAGGGAGCTATACACACCAACACTGGGTGTAACCAGAGAAATATACAGCAGGGTGCTACACAACCCAACACAGGGTATAACCAGAGAAATATACAGCAGGACGCTGCTACACACGCCAACACAGGGTGTAATCAGAGAAATATACCACAGGGTGTAACCAGAGAAATATACAGCAGGGAGCTATACACGCCAACACTGTGTGTAACCAGAGAAATATACCACAGGGTGTAACCAGAGAAATATACAGCAGGGAGCTATACACGCCAACACTGGGTGTAACCAGAGTGGAAAGTTAATTATTTGCCCTATTTGCAAAGGCAAAGAGGTGCGAGATCGCAGCATTGTGGGAACAGGAAGAAATGCCGTCCATTTCTAAAATTAGAAACAGAATTTGGTTTTTCTGCCAGATGGAAAAATTAACAAGTTTGTTTAATGACACTGGCGCTAAATTCCAAAAAGTCTGGCTGCTGTGGCTGGCTCAGACATCCCAGGGGTGAATAATACCACAATCTCGCTGTGATAGTAATACATACGTTCTCCTCTGACTGACTGTAGGAAGCTCAGGAGCAGGATAGGATTGCAGTCCTGGTAATAGAAGTAGAAGAACAGGATCACATGGGAGAGATGAATCCGTGAGCAAAACATGGGGAGATGCAATTCCAAGAAAGATAAAATAGCTCCCCTCCCCCGCGATATGTGTTCCTTATTTGTTATTTGATTTTATTTGTTGTTACCAGAAGGATGAAATGTAATCTTATTTGTATACTGTACTGAAACTCAATCAAACTTAAGTTAAAAAGTTTCTTACAGGCAGCCCTGTCTCAGAGGCAATGATGTCACCGAGGCAATGATGTCACTGAGGCAAAAATGTCACACAATGTCATAATACCAATAAGTATATAACCTGGCTGCTGGTGCCCTGAAGTCAGAAGTCACCTGCATCTTGACTGGTAACATCAAGAAAATTGCCTAAAGTAGCAGGAGCCGAGAGGCCCGCGGCACAGAAGCAGATCAGCCGCAGGAGCCATAGACGAAGGATACATGTCAGCAGAATAGGTACCAATCTATTTAATATCATTAAGCTTGGCTTAAAGCTTGGCTGTAAGCTTGGCCATAAATGGTAGATATTTTGCCAGTGTTTTGGCCCAAAAGTGTATTTCACAAAGCATTGTTGATTTGTTAGAAGACTCCTCTTTAGCTCTCACTAATTCTCAGTGAGTCTCACTTAGTGAAAGCCAGCCTTCACTCATCGTGCTCTCAGACATCAATGGAGTCTCAATCATTGAAGGGAGCACATCCATTGAAATGTCATTTTTGTGTTTAGAACCCCCAAATATTACTTACTTGTGATGATTATAACCAAAGAGAATATAAGCTCTGCTCTTACCTATAATAAATCGGTGGTTTTCTCATCTATCTCCCTAGGACGTAGCCGCAAGTGCCATTAACAGTGTTGGAATGGACCTTAACAGCCCGGTCCTGCTCCCACGTTGCTTGGTGCTGTGACACTGCTGCTACGCTGATGGGCATCAGTGGAACCCGTTTCTGCTGCCACGGTGCTTGGTGTGCCTTGACACTGCTGCTACGCTGGTGGGCATCAGTGGAACCCGTTTCTGCTGCCACGGTGCTTGGTGTGCCTTGACACTGCTGCTATGCTGGTGGGCATCAGTGGAACCCTAAACAGCTAGATAAAGAACTTGGAATGAAACCCCAAAATCAAAAGGAAGAAGCAGAAATTGTGCTTAGGGGCATGCTACACCCTTGGTGCTATTCCTATGGGGCATGCCACTCCCTTGGTGCCATTCCTATGGGGTATGCCACACCCTTGATGCCATTCCTATTGGACATGCCACCCCCTTGGTACCATGGCTTGCCAATGAGTATATAACCTGGCTGTCAGTGCCCTCCAGTCAGAAGTCAAACTGTTCCTGCTTCCAGACTGGTAACATGAAGACAAGTCCCGCAGATCAGCCGCAGGAGCCATAGAAGAAGAAGGATACATGTCTGCAGAATAGGTACCAATCTATTTAATATCATCTCTTACCAAATAACAACATAATTCCCCTGTAAACTTGGCCATAAATAGTAGCTATTTTGCCAGCCTTTTGGCCCAAAAGTATATTTTTCCAAAGCCTTGTTGATTTGTTAGAAATTCCAATTCCAAGAAAGATAAAATACCACCGCCCCCCCCCCCCCCCCCCCGTGATGCGTGTTCCTTATTTGTTATTTGATTTTATTTGTTGTTACCAGAAGGATGAAAAATGTCACTGAGGCAAAAATATCACACAAGGTCATAATGCCAATGAGTATATAACCTGGCTCAGAAGCAGATCAGCCGCAGGAGCCACAGAAGAAGGATACATGTCGGCAGAATAGGTACCAATCTATTTAATATCATTATCTCTTACCAAAACCAACATAATGCGTCTGTAAGCTTGGCCCTAAATGTTAGCTATTTTGCCAGTGTTTTGGCCCAAAAGTTTATTTCCCAAAGCCTTGTTGATTTCTTAGAAGACTCCTCTTTAGCTCTCACTAATTCTCAGTGAGTCTCACTTAGGGAAAGCCAGCCTTCACTCATCTTGCTCTCAGACATCAATGGAGTCTCAATCAGTCTCAGCACTTCCATTGAAATGTAATTTTCGTGTTCAGAACCCCCCAATATTACTTGCTTGTGATGATTATAACCAAAGAGAATATAATCTCTGTTCAGCTCATGCCTATAATAAATCTGTGGTTTTCTCATTTATCTCCGTAGGATCTAGGCGCATGCACCATTAATACAGTGTTGGAATGGACCTTAACAGCCCATTCCTGCTGCCATGGTGCTTGGTGTTCTTTGTCACTACTTTGGCACTGCTGCTACGCTGATGGGCATCAGTGGAACACGTTTCTGCTGCCACAGTGCTTGGTGTCCCGGTCCTGATGCCACGTTGCTTGGTGCGCTTTGACACTGCTGCCACGCTGATGGGCATCAGTGGAAACCTGAACAGCTAGATAAAGAACTTGGAATGAAACACGCAAAAATTAAAAGGAAGAGGAGGCCGGAGGCGTCGTGCCTGAACTTCAGATGGAACCCAAAAAGCAAGGAAAGCAACCCCATCTGAAAGACAGGGTTTCCATTTGGTATTCAGACAGGGCTGGCTTGGGGGTCCAGGCGGCTAGTATGTGTGGTCTGTGTGTATATATATATACATATATATACATATACATACATATACTTATATATACATATATACTTTATACATATATATACCACACACACACACACCACATACAGACACCACACACAACCCACATACAGACACCACACACACATACACACCCCACATACAGACACCACACACACCACATACACACCCTACATAGACACCACATACACACACCACACACACCACACACACCACACACACCACACACACCACACACACCACACCACCTACGCACATCCTGCTGTCTCTTGCCCCCTCTAACTCTCTCTTGCGTGCCTGCTCTCAGGCCCTCTTTCTTGCCTGCTCTCTTGCTCCCTCTTACCCTCTCTCTTGTGTGCCTGCTCTCCTGCCTGCTCTCTCTTGCTCCCTGTTACCCTCTCTCTTGCCCCCTCTAGCCCTTTGTCTCTTGCGTGCCTGCTCTCTCTTGCCCTTTCTCTCTTGCGTGCCAGTTCTCAGGCCCTCTCACTTGCCCGCTCTCACTTGCCCCCTTTCTCTCTCTTGTGATCTATATATCTATATAGTTATATGTATATCTATCTATATGTATATATATTTATATATAAAAAAACAAAAAATTGTGGCGCCAAAATAATATTCTATTACTCTGTGTAATAAACTGTAGTGCTAATATCGTGTAAATAAAAAGTGTGTAAGATTCCTAAATGTGTTTAAAAATAAAAATGTATATATGGGTGCACCTGTTTGAATACTAAACTAAATATACAAATATACTCAAAACAACATCATAGAATAATACATCAATGTGAGTAAAAAATGAAAAATAAAAATATAAAAAATGTGCAAAAAGTGCTAAAAAAGTGAAAAGTGAAAATATGAAGCAAAATAAGTGTAAAGTTGTAATAAAAATCCAACCAGTCCTTCAATGGTCAGTCCATAATGGGAGATATAGGATATGTGCACAGGGTCTTCTGCTGCTCTCACAAGGGATAAACCACCTCCACGGATATCTATGAACAGAAAAAGAGAGAGAGCGCACGCCCCATAGCATAATACTGCGTAATTTATTATAAAAATGGGGAAGGGATGGAAGGGGGGGGGGGGAATCGCACTCACAGGATAAAAAATATTAAAATGCAGTTTGTGAATAAATTCACCACCATCCGGTACTGCTGGGCAAGGTCCCTTCACGGTAGCTGTTCCAGATCACCTCCAGATCACCTCCAACCGGATAAGGATGCCTTTGTACCGACTGTGTGCTGATCGAATTCAGCTCTCCACTCCGAATGGCCGCTGTTATCTTCCCGCGCTTCGTGTGGCCTCATGCGCGTGCGCAGCGTCTTCGTGACGTAATCGCGCTTCCTCAGTCTCCCTGACGCGTTTCGTCACCAATCGGCGACTTTCTCAAAGGGCTGATGGATCATGGGTGAACGTCCTGCCCTTTTATATACAACCAGTCCAGTAATTCGTGATTAATCACAGGGTGATATTTAACCCTTAATTTGCTTTTAAGTTACTGCTTAATTCAATGGATACTGCAAATGACTGGCAGCAAAAGGAGCAAGTTTGGAAACATTTTCTATGGAGATAATCACTCACTATGGGAGGATCTAAATCACTTAATGCATATACAAAATACAATAAATTACATTATTAAAACTGCATTACACTCTAAAAATAAAAACAAATGTAATTCATATGTTGGGATAAATTAACTGACAGACTGAATACATCTAACTCAAATAAAAAATAATACACATATTAGTTAAACAAGTACTGCATATAAAGGATGAAATAACAATATATTCCTACATGTAACAATGGGTTAAAGTTTAAACATTACATTGTATTAATATACACATAACAAAAGTGTTAATAGTAGACAATGTGTTATTTCATCAAGGAACAGGGAAGCTAAGGGAAGTGAATGGGAGAGAGAAAGAGTTATAAGGATATGTGTATAAAATACACCAAAACTGTATGTGTGTATAATTATGATTATATTATATTGTTTTAAGAATTTCCAATTTGCTGATATATGTATATGTATTATTTTCAATGAATACTGTATTAAGAAGATGTATAAATTTATGAATTTGAAATAAATCTTATATGATTAATTGTGCACTCAGTGATGATTCTAAGGACCGGGGATAAGGATGGATGTGATGATGAAATTGGATGCTGTGAGGGGAAGGGAATAGGGACCCTTTTGGGAGGTTGGTGGTGAGGGGGTGTGATCTATATGTGTGGAATGGAAAGAAAATGCTGGGGAATATTGTTAGGGATGTGGGAGTGGGGGAAAAAAAGGGGGAGTACCGAGGAGAGAGCTGTTAACTTACCTCCACAGTTAGAGCGACGAGAGTCCAGGCCGGCAGGAGATTAAACTAGAGTACTAGCATCCAGACACTCATTGAGTCCACCAGGGGTAAGTGTCCCTAACTGGTGGATCCAATAAGTCTCCTGTCTGCACAGGATCTTGAACCGATCGCCTCCTAGAGCACAGGGAGAGATGTATTCCAGGCCCATTATTGTCATACATTTAGGGTCCTGGTTATGATGAATTTTATAATGTCGGGAAATACCATTCATAATTAATCCCTTTATGACACTCCTCCTGTGCTCCAGGAAACAGGTGCAGAGAGGCCTTGTGGTGCGTCCAATATAACGTAACCCGCACCCACATTGGATGCAGTACACCACAAAATTGCTGCGGCAGTTGATGAAGCTCCTAACCTGATAAGTGCTATCTCTATGGGTTGAACTGAACTCAATTCCTGTTCTGAGATGTTTACAGGTGATGCACCTCCCTCGTCCGCATTTATGATTACCTTTAAGGCTATTCTCAACCAACTTATTGGAAACTTTAACTGATTTTAATTTGGTGGGTGCTATGATACTCTTCATATTTCTAGCCTTTCTGTAAACAATCGATGCCCGATCAGAAAGAATGCCTTTTAAATGAGGATCACATCTAAGAATTCCCCAGTGATTACTCACTATCCTCTGGATAGCTTTATGTGACTGGTTGTAAGTTGTGATGAATCTCAAACTGGATTTCACATTTTTCTCCGAGATCACTGGTGAATTATATCTCAATCGAGATGTGACCTGTTTATTCTTAGATGTAAGCAGCATTTTGGATCTATCAAGGGAATTTACTTTCCTAAAAGACTCAGAAACTAACCTGTTGTCATAACCTTTTTGTATAAATTTGAGGCTAAGTTGTTCAGACTGCTGGACAAAATCAATATCTCTGGAGCAGTTTCTCCTGATTCTATGAAACTGCCCCAGAGGAATATTGTGTAGCCATTGTTTTCGATGGTTACTGGATGCATGAACATAATTGTTTACAGAGATTTCTTTGAAATGTGTGGATGTAATGATGTTAAGATTTTCATCTGTGGTAAGAAGTAGATCCAAAAATACTATGGAGGTGGCGTCTACAGTAAATGTAAATTTCAATCCCAAAGGATTGTCATCCAATGATTTAAGAATATCTCTCTCCATCCCAGATGAAAATCATATCATCTATGAAACGGCCATAGTACACGAGGCCCGCTCCAAGATCTTCATTTTGCCACACAAATCTCTCCTCCCAATAACCCATGAAGAGATTTGCGTAGCTGGGAGCGAACCTCGTGCCCATAGCCGTTCCACAGATCTGTAAATGGTAAACCTCCTCAAACAAAAAATAATTGTGATTTAAAATAAATCTAACACAATCCAAAATAAATAACTTATGTTTCCTTGGGATGCACAAATCCTTGTCAAGCCAGTATTGTAATGCTTCAATTCCCATGGTATGGTCAATGCAGGTATATAATGAGGCCACATCACATGTGGCCCACAAATAGGTGGATTTCCACTTAATGCCTGAGGTGGCCTCGATGACATGGAGCGTGTCCCTAATATGTGACCTGAGCTGAGCTACATAAGGTTGGAGATGATAATCCACATACTGGGACAGGCTCGACGTCATCGACTCCACCCCAGACACAATGGGCCTGCCAGGGGGATTGACCAGGGACTTGTGCACCTTAGGCAAATGATAAAATATGGGGGTGCGAGGATGAGGATTAAATAAAAATTTAAACTCTGTTTTAGAAATAATATCCTGAATGAGTGCTGTAGAAAGAAGCTCTTTTAATTCAATTTGATAAACCTGTACCGGATCAGACTCAAGTGTAACATAGGAGGCCTGGTCACCCAGGAGTCTGCGTGCCTCTAAGAGATACGCAGAAATGTCCTGGATGACCACCCCTCCTCCCTTGTCAGCCTGCCTGATGACAATGAGGGGATCTTCTTTAAATAGTTTCAATGCATCCTGTTCACCTTGACTCAGATTTTTATTTATCTTAGGTTTCTTACTGCATAATGCCTCAAAGTCCTGCAGTACTAAACTATAGAAGGCTTCAATAAATCCTCCCTTCGACTGATAGGGGAAAAATATCGATTTGGGTCTGAAAGGTGAATGTATGATTTTTAAATCATCCTCCAAATCAAAATTGCTCTCAACAGGATGCATGGACAAATTTAAAGCGTCAATGCCATCCTGCGAAGCATTTAAAATGCCTTCTGATTCCCCCAGCAGTGAAGAGAGGGCCTCTAGATAAACATGATCCTGTGTGTTAAATGGATCCGCCTCTTTACTGTTTTTAATGTTAGTTTCTTGAATATTAAAATGTCTTTTTAACGCTATTTTCCTAATGAAACTATTGAGATCCACAAACAACTGGAAGGCATTAGGGCCTGTGTTGGGAGCGAATGACAGTCCCCTCTCCAAAAGAGATATATCATAGATGGTTAATAGTTTAGATGATAAATTAAATATGGAACCATTACCCTCATTGGGGGATATTAATCTTCTTCTGTTTTCCTTCTTAGCCTGCTGGACTCTCCCCGCTCTAACTCCTCTCCTCCTCTTTTTCCCAGACTCTGTGATTTGTTGGGAACCTCTCGGTCCCATAGGGGGTATTGTTTCTCCTTGTCTCTTTCTCTCTCCTTTTCCCTGGACTTCTTGTCCTGTTTCTGGGTTTTGTCTAAAAAAGAAGAATGAGGAGATGTAATAGTCACTATAGCTTCTTTGGGTCTGGTGGCTTTGACTATATCAGTATTTGGAGGGATGCGGGACTGATCACTAATGTCCTCCTCTACCGGCAGTGGCTCAACCTCAAGTGCCGAGAAACGACTGCCGGGAGCTGAGGCCATTCTGGATCCTTCTGAGGCGTAGGGAGAATTCCTCCTATGGTTGTGGGGTGTATGATGTTGCCCCTCCCTCCCTCTAGGGGTGTAGGGGTGATGGCTCCCTCCACCACCTCGTCTAGACCCAGAGTGAAACCGCCCTCCTCTCCTATTTTGACTATATGTGCGTTTCCAAATTCTGATTTTGTCTGTCGCATAATCTTCTTTATCCCTGCTAAGTTTAAGATCCTTCCTCTCAGTGACCTCCTTCTCAAAAGTGAGAACTCTTTTTTCAGTAACTTCATTAAACTCTTTAAAATCTCTTGTCTCAGAAAATGGTTTCAAAATCTTCTGTATGCTATCTATTTCTATTTCAAGTTCTTTTACTTTAGTATCTCTATATTGTATTAAGAGTCTCATTAAAGAGAAGGAGCATTTATCCATGGTATCATTCCATTCTCTAGTAAATTCTACATTGGTCTCAAAAGTGGGAGCTTTAGTTATTCTAAGTCCTCTAGGAATGATTTTCCTATCTATGTAATCCTGAAGGGAGTATGCGTCCCACCAGTGGCGCATCTCATCCTTCATGAGTTTCTCTAATTTATAAAAATTCTCCTTTATATCAATGTCTCTATCTACAATATTATCATCAATTACCTCTGGTAATGAGACTAAGCCACTGCGTCTCATATTCCTCTCTTTTGCATTTTGCATCATGGTTCTAACTACAGTTAAGAATATACTTCCTGGAATAGGATTAATATAACTCTCTAATATATAATAATAAAGAATACTATTGAGGCTGCCACTAAGCGGTTTGTGTTCAAGACACAGGTATAGAAAAACAAAAAATTGTGGCGCCAAAATAATATTCTATTACTCTGTGTAATAAACTGTAGTGCTAATATCGTGTAAATAAAAAGTGTGTAAGATTCCTAAATGTGTTTAAAAATAAAAATGTATATATGGGTGCACCTGTTTGAATACTAAACTAAATATACAAATATACTCAAAACAACATCATAGAATAATACATCAATGTGAGTAAAAAATGAAAAATAAAAATATAAAAAATGTGCAAAAAGTGCTAAAAAAGTGAAAAGTGAAAATATGAAGCAAAATAAGTGTAAAGTTGTAATAAAAATCCAACCAGTCCTTCAATAGTCAGTCCATAATGGGAGATATAGGATATGTGCACAGGGTCTTCTGCTGCTCTCACAAGGGATAAACCACCTCCACGGATATCTATGAACAGAAAAAGAGAGAGAGCGCACGCCCCATAGCATAATACTGTGTAATTTATTATAAAAATGGGGAAGGGATGGAAGGGGGGGGGGGGGGAATCGCACTCACAGGATAAAAAATATTAAAATGCAGTTTGTGAATAAATTCACCACCATCCGGTACTGCTGGGCAAGGTCCCTTCACGGTAGCTGTTCCAGATCACCTCCAGATCACCTCCAACCGGATAAGGATGCCTTTGTACCGACTGTGTGCTGATCGAATTCAGCTCTCCACTCCGAATGGCCGCTGTTATCTTCCCGCGCTTCGTGTGGCCTCATGCGCGTGCGCAGCGTCTTCGTGACGTAATCGCGCTTCCTCAGTCTCCCTGACGCGTTTTGTCACCAATCGGCGACTTTCTCAAAGGGCTGATGGATCATGGGTGAACGTCCTGCCCTTTTATATACAACCAGTCCAGTAATTCGTGATTAATCACAGGGTGATATTTAACCCTTAATTTGCTTTTAAGTTACTGCTTAATTCAATGGATACTGCAAATGACTGGCAGCAAAAGGAGCAAGTTTGGAAACATTTTCTATGGAGATAATCACTCACTATGGGAGGATCTAAATCACTTAATGCATATACAAAATACAATAAATTACATTATTAAAACTGCATTACACTCTAAAAATAAAAACAAATGTAATTCATATGTTGGGATAAATTAACTGACAGACTGAATACATCTAACTCAAATAAAAAATAATACACATATTAGTTAAACAAGTACTGCATATAAAGGATGAAATAACAATATATTCCTACATGTAACAATGGGTTAAAGTTTAAACATTACATTGTATTAATATACACATAACAAAAGTGTTAATAGTAGACAATGTGTTATTTCATTTCTTAATACAGTATTCATTGAAAATAATACATATACATATATCAGCAAATTGGAAATTCTTAAAACAATATAATATAATCATAATTATACACACATACAGTTTTGGTGTATTTTATACACATATCCTTATAACTCTTTCTCTCTCCCATTCACTTCCCTTAGCTTCCCTGTTCCTTGATGAAATAACACATTGTCTACTATTAACACTTTTGTTATGTGTATATTAATACAATGTAATGTTTAAACTTTAACCCATTGTTACATGTAGGAATATATTGTTATTTCATCCTTTATATGCAGTACTTGTTTAACTAATATGTGTATTATTTTTTATTTGAGTTAGATGTATTCAGTCTGTCAGTTAATTTATCCCAACATATGAATTACATTTGTTTTTATTTTTAGAGTGTAATGCAGTTTTAATAATGTAATTTATTGTATTTTGTATATGCATTAAGTGATTTAGATCCTCCCATAGTGAGTGATTATCTCCATAGAAAATGTTTCCAAACTTGCTCCTTTTGCTGCCAGTCATTTGCAGTATCCATTGAATTAAGCAGTAACTTAAAAGCAAATTAAGGGTTAAATATCACCCTGTGATTAATCACGAATTACTGGACTGGTTGTATATAAAAGGGCAGGACGTTCACCCATGATCCATCAGCCCTTTGAGAAAGTCGCCGATTGGTGACGAAACGCGTCAGGGAGACTGAGGAAGCGCGATTACGTCACGAAGACGCTGCGCACGCGCATGAGGCCACACGAAGCGCGGGAAGATAACAGCGGCCATTCGGAGTGGAGAGCTGAATTCGATCAGCACACAGTCGGTACAAAGGCATCCTTATCCGGTTGGAGGTGATCTGGAGGTGATCTGGAACAGCTACCGTGAAGGGACCTTGCCCAGCAGTACCGGATGGTGGTGAATTTATTCACAAACTGCATTTTAATATTTTTTATCCTGTGAGTGCGATTCCCCCCCCCCCCCCTTCCATCCCTTCCCCATTTTTATAATAAATTACGCAGTATTATGCTATGGGGCGTGCGCTCTCTCTCTTTTTCTGTTCATATATTTATATATATATGTGTATACGCACAACCCACCACATATACTTGCCCCCCAAGTGAGCCCTGCCTGAATGTCTAATGAAGACCCTGCTGTCTTCCAGGGGGGGTTGCTTTCTCATCTTATTACCTAAACCTCAAATTAAACTGAAAATAAACAATACTTGTTTGAAAATACAGATTCTTTGTATTTAGTTTACAATTCATTATTTATTCTAATACTAAGCTTCAGTTATTACAGGCTGTCACGGGAGATCAAACAGAAGGGTATAGGTATGCCATTCCACACCTTCAGGGTGTTATAGAGCCCTAAAATAGGTCTAAAGACTGTTATTGTTATCACTGCCTTATGGATCATTGTCCCCATATGTTGTCATCCTTTTGATTATTGAAAATTGTTATTTGTGTGGGACCAAGCACTTGAGCATCAACCCATTTCCCACATACATTCCTTGTCACGGGAGACCAGTACTTTTAACACCTTTACCTTCACTAGGCAGGACAAGGTAGTGGAATCAATTGAGGTTTATTCTGGTAAAACCAGCAGGCATACAATGTAATACAAAACTGGGAAATACACACCTAACTGGGGTCTGGCGGCGCCGGCTTCAGGAAGGCTTACCCTGTCCGCTCCACGTCCAGGTACATCACGGTACAATCTACGGTATAGATACCTGGCTTTCCCCGCTGGCCCGGTGTTCGTTCGTTTGTAGAACCTGGCCGCATTGTCATGGCAATGGGCATCACATGATGCGGTGACGTCACCTTGTGTTCCCGTTGACATGGCAACGCAGCACAATTTGACGCCACGCGGCCATATTGAGTAGAGTTGCAGGGGGAAAATGCCTGTAGCATGCCGTCCGCCCACCCGGGGATGCCGCCATCTGGAGGTTTAGCAGGTAAACCTATAGCCTGGAGATACGAGGCCAAAACCCGTAGTCTTTGAAGAAGTGGCAACTATGGGTATAATGTTAGTATCTCACTCCATAAGCATGTCTATAAAAACAGGGTACAGGCAGTCCTCGGTTATCCAACGGAATCCGTTCTGGAAGTAGCGTTGGATAGTGACACCGTTGTAAAGCGAGTCCCATGTTAATCAGTGGCAGTGAGCGTTGGATAACGCATTCAGGCGACGGATAACGCATTCAGGCATCAGCGCATTCAGGATAAAGCATTCCGGCGTCGAAAAAGGGCCCATTGGGTTGCATTGTAAAGCGTTGGATATGCCATTCGTTGTAGAGTGAAACGTTGGATAGCGAGGACTACCTGTATTGTTCATCTCTAGCTTGGTAACCACCAGACTCAAGTAGGCTCAATTTTTGCTGCTGAATACTTAATATTTCAAACGTTTCTATCTCCTCAACAGGGCAATAGATTTATACAAATAAATATAGCTCTCGATTACCACATAGTTACATAGTTACATAGTAGATGAGGTTGAAAAAAGACATGCCTCCATCAAGTTTAACCTATGATAAATTTAGACGACAGATACTTTATACTATATCTATACTTCCTTATTGATCCAGAGGAAGGCAAACAAAAAACACCAGTGTCATATCCGATAAAATCACATAAGGGGAAAAATAAATTCCTTCCTGACTCAAAGAATTGGCAATCAGATCACAGATTACTCCCTGGATCAACATCCTTTCCATGTTTACTTATTTGGTATATCCCTGTATATAACTGACTGCTTCTTCAATAAGTACAAGATATACTTAGATTTTAATCACACCTGCTCAAAAGGTACAGTTAGGCGGGGAATGCTATTGTTACCCTTATACAATGACATAGTAATCCTTCCAAATTAAAACGTGAAACTAAAAGCCTAGTCCTGTGTATTGCGTCATTAATATGCAAAGGGACTTTTCCCTGCTAACCACGCAGCGGATTCTCAGGGAAATTCTCCGCCCCGTATATTGCGAAGGCGTTCCCGCTGCGGGTTTCCGTGACAATGTTCCTTCTGGTTTCGATATCTTGACCCAATCGGATTTCATGCGCACTCAGTTTCTCTTCGCTCCTCTGCCTGCGTAGTCTGTTTTCCCGCACGCCGCAGATTTTTTTAAAGAACAGCCGCGCTCTTGACAAGATCCCGCAGTGAAAGATTTCTGTCTTAGGCGTCAGCGTTTGTGACGCTATTTAAAATGTTAAATGCTTCAAATGAAAGAACACAACCTTTTATTATTACCACACTATTTTAATTTATTTTTTTAGGATATTATAGTCTTTTGTGGGTTAATTAGCAAATAAAAATCCCCCTTGTGAGCACATTCACGTCTGAGACAGGTCTGCAGCCTGCCCTTCCCCATTATCTCTGCTTCCACTGCAGCGAGGGATACTGGGAAATGATATGCAAATCACTGTGTCATCTTTTACTTCTTATCCATTGTAACATGGATCCCCATAAGAGTACGCCTGCCGCATACACAACTTTTCAGCACTGCCTGGTTTACAGAAGTGTAGATCCAGTAACCTGATCACAGACAGCTCTTTCAACCTTTTGGGGTCTCATAGGTGTGTGTGTGTGTCTGTGTGTGTGTGTGTATGTATGTGTGTGTGTGTGTCACACACAGACACACAACATACACACACTGTGTGTGTGCGTGTGTGTGTCTGTCTGTATATGTGTGTCTGTGTGTGTGTGTGTCTGTATGTATGTGTGTGTGTCTGTATGTATGTGTGTGTGTCTGTATTTGTGTATGTCTGTATGTGTGTGTGTGTGTGTGTGTGTGTGTGTGTGTGTGTGTGTGTGTCTGTATGCGTGTCTGTATGTATGTGTGTATGTATGTGTGTGTGTCTGTATGTATGTGTGTCTGTATGTATGTGTGTGTGTGTGTGTGTGTGTGTATGTATGTCTGTATGTACTGTATGTGTGTCTGTATGTATGTTTGTGTATGTGTGTGTCTGTGTCTGTATGTGTGTGTCTGTATGCAGGGTTTGTACCTCCAACAGATGGTCAACCCAGAGAAAAATAAATTTGAAGGACATTGAGTAGTGTCTTCCGGCACACTCTGGCGACCTCCCGGCATCAAATGTCGTATATTGCATACAAAGGGATCACAAGTCAGATTTTAATATATACAAAAACAAACAAAAATAAAAAGAATCACAAACTTTTGTATGCACGAATATTTTATATCAATAAAATATTAACCCAAATCAGATACGACGATCAGATACATTTATCAGTATAATTAACAAAAATTAAGAACACTTCAGACAAAACTGAAATTTGGTTGAACAAGGTTGCTTACCCCCATCCTGTGTACTTTTAAATGTTGCCTTTAAATTTGAAACTATATTTTGAATTCCCCATCACACTTTTCAGCAAATCAGTTTGTTCTGGATCACCTACATATGTAAGAAACTCTTGACAGGTCATGTTATAATTAACTTGTGTACAAATCTCCGCTTTCACTAAATTTACTGACATTCTATTCCTTTCATCTGTCCAAATGTTGCCCAGTAGGGAAAAGATGTTTTCCACGAAAGCATTGCTTACTGGCACAGCTAATATTGTAGCAACAACTTTGGGTAATTCTGTAACATTTTCAGCGCTAGCAAATATTTGTACCCCTTTTTGATCTACAGAACAAGTAGATGCAGTGGTTTTTATTTTAGGTAACAGATTTTTTAATGTGTGCACCTCATCAAATAATATGTCTTCATTCAATGTAATTTTAGCACAATAACTATTCAAAGAACATCGTGAATATAGAAATTTTCTTCCTTTAAATTTAAAAGTGTAAACACCTGAAATGGACTATTTTCGAAATCGTGCCATTTCGTCAAATAGGCAATTGCTTTATTATAAACTTGCAATGCCTCTCTCACAAACATTTGTGTATCTCTTTCTGTATGATGTTTAAGGGACTGATTCACTTTACTGCCAAAATATTTGTCGGTGACCCTGGTTTGCAATTTGTTTATTAAGGACAACATTATTTTATGTACTTCAGTACATGTTATCGTGGTATATTCAAGTAATAACAGCATTTGGGTCATTAAATGCATAAAATGGTGTACGAAATATATGTAAAGTTCTGGGATTGATAAATGTGTACGTACAGTGGCGGCCACTTTTATTCTTCTGCGGCCTTTTCCCCGCAATTTTAAAAATCGCGGGCAAATCGCGGGATGATGCGGCCCGTTCACGGCCGTTTCCCGGCCGTTTTGTGCGCCTGCGGGCATTGCCGGGCATTGCCATTGTCTAGCGCAAGCGCGCCATTGTTCAGCGCTAAGCGCTTTTTTTGTCTAGCACTATTAGCGCTATCAGCTGTTGTCAGCTGTTTTCGGGCCGCTTTCGGGCCGCATGGAGAAGACCCGTGACAACCAGCAAACATGCCCGAAAATTTTCGGGTATGTTTTAGGATAAACGTGGTCACAGCAGTATATCATTCTGAAGTTCATCCTGTTGGTCTTTAATAAAAACCCAAACGAATTTATTAGTTATCTTCACCTTGCTGAATGAAATAGGTTTTTACTGCTGGCCAACACAACAATAATGTTCAACAGCTTTAAATAATGAAAGCCATGGTGTTGGGGCATGCCTCAAAACTTTTTCATATTCTATATTAAGAAAATCAAAGCATTGCTTTAATTCGTTTGTTCTTTTCGCACTGTCGGAAAATTCAGAAAAAACTTTTGTCACTAAATTTTCAATGTCATATGACAAAAATGTACATGCATTTTTTGAAGTATTGTGTATTATTTGGCAACGTCAATTAGTTTTAAACATATTTCCATTCAATAACAAAAGATTCTGGTAGGCAGAGTTATTTTTGCCATCATTGACCGATGCATTGTCAGCTGTGTAAGAAACCATATTTTCAATTTGTACATTACATTTTGAGAGACAATGTTGGATTTTATCGACAATAGCCGCAGATGTCTCTTGGGAGTCTTCATAGAAGTCAATAAATTTGTTTTAAATCCCATTTTTGATATGAAAATATATCTTACAGCAATTGGGAAAAACTTCCTATTGCCTTTATTTGAGGCGTCAGTTGCAATGGAAAATGGAAGTTGCAAATGACTATCACTGGTCATTTCATGCAATATAATTTAGATAGATTTAGGATGTAATACATTTTCTACCAACATCTCTGACTTCGTTCTTCCGCAATGAATTTTTTTTGGCCAAACTTGAATCATGGTAAATTTTTGAGTTTATTTTAATACCACAGTCTATACTCAGTTATCTATGATGATGGCTTACCCCATGGTATACTTGGGTAATTTCCGCTATAGCAACTTTCAAGTCTTCTGCAGTATTTTTCTTTGGAAGAAAAGTTGCCAACACTTGGTTTGTTGAGACAGTGTGAACCAGTCCCTTGTGTTTCTTGCTGTTGAGATGTGTATTGATTGCCTTCTCATTAGATTGTAAGCTCCCCGGAGCAGGGACCCCTCTTCCGAAATGTTACTTTTATGTCTGAAGCACTTATTCCCATGATCTGTTATTTGTATTACTGTATTTGTTATTTATATGATTGTCACGTGTAGTACTAATGTGAAGCGTTATATAAATAAAGACATACATACATACCACCATGCCTTACTGTAAACGTTACACTACAAATTTTACATTTTACAGTGTTTTTGTCCAGTTTCGTTAACCAGGACTTGTATTCTGCCCTTTCCAACCATTCGTCCAGGAATTGGGCATCATAATCAACTTTCCTTTTTTTTGGTTCCCGCCTCAGCCTTATCCATATTGAAGATCAGCCTGTATTAAAAATATAAAAAATATTTAAACCTGTTAAATTGCAATACAAATAGCACCATTTAAACATGTGTGTATATATATGCATGTGTGTATGTATATATATATATATATTTTTTTTTGTCACTTTTTTTACTCACCATAACTTAACTCAGTATTATGGTTTAGCCTATCCCATAGCCTCTCTTGCATTCCCAGTAAAATCAACACCACACTGATGAGACCCATCAAGGTCGAAACAGCTGTCTGTGGGTGGTTTTCTGGGTATGCACCTTAACCCTGGCTGTGCTCAAAGCTGTGACCATGCAGCAAGCTTAAGCCTATAGGGAACCTTGTTAAAAATGGTTATTGAGGCAAAAAGTGACACTGTGTGCTCATTTGCATGTCATTTCCCAGAATCCCTTGCTGCAGTGGAAGTGCTGTATGCTGGGTGATAATGGGGAAAGGCGGGGTTGCAGACCTGCCTAAGACATGCAGACGAGCATACAGTTATATTTGCATATATATATATATATATATATATTATATATATATATAGAGAGAGAGAGAGAGAGAAAGACTATGGGCCTCATGCAGTAAGCATCGATTATGTGAAATCGGCAAGCTTACCGATTAGTCATGTTATTGGCGATTTTTCCTCTCCGTATGCAGTAAGTGCCGAATACATTCAAAATCAAGCCGAAAACAAATCCGCCCACTCTCACGATGATTAGCCGATCACACACAGGTGTATCGGCGTGCATGGCGGGGTGCTGTTAGGTTGCCCAATCACAAATCTTGCTGAATCAGGCGAAACAAGCATGTATTGGATAGCGCGCCATATTTAAAGGCAACGTGTACTGCTAATCATTCTCTGTGTTGTTGGGAGTGAGAGAGAGAGAGACGCACTGAGCTGGCTGATTGAAGATTTGCATATTGACTGAGAGACTTGTTGTGTATTGGGTGAGCTTTGTCCATTGTTGTTTTGTTTACATCTTTGTCTTGTTTTATATGTGGAAGTGTTTCGTGTGATTGGCTGTACATTTGTTGTCTGTTTTTTGTGAGTGCTGGAAGTATGCCTGCAAAGCGTGGGAAGAGTGATGCTGGTGGGAGTGGGAGTGCTACTCGTGCGAGTACGCGTCGGAGTGAACGTACTGTTCAGGGGAGTGATGTTGCTGGGAGTGCGAGTGGTGTTGCTGGGAGTGGGAGTGCTGGTGCTGCGAGTGGTGTTGCTGGGAGTGGGAGTGCTGTTGCTGGGAGTGGGAGTGCTGTTGCTGGGAGTGGGAGTGCTGTTGCTGGGAGTGGGAGTGCTGGTGCTGGGAGTGGGAGTGCTGGTGCTGGGAGTGGGAGTGCTGGTGCTGGGAGTGCTGGTGCTAGGAGTGGGAGTGCTGGTGCTAGGAGTGGGAGTGCTGGTGCTAGGAGTGGGAGTGCTGGTGCTGGGAGTGCTGCTGGTGGCGCAGTTGCTGATGGGGTGTCTGGTGGTGGCGTGCTTGCTGGTGGCCAGCTTTTGGAGGCTCTTCCATTGGAAGAAGGAGAGTCCAGTCAGCACCAGCCAAGCTCTGACCCTAAACCTGCTCGGAGGAAACGTGTGGAGAAGCCACGTAATCCTCGCTTCAATGACCAGGAAAATACAGCTCTTGTCACTGGCATTCTGGAGCACTATGACAGTATATATGGACATTTACTAGGTAAGTGTACCTTTACATTTATTATTCAAATACATGTGATCCTAGGTCATCTGAGTTTTGTTCATATGCAAATATGGGTTCAGAATATCTTTCTATGTTAATTAGTCTGGAAACACAGCTTTTTATCATGCCTTACAAGGACAACTAAACACAGGCGGTCAATTTGCCATAACTGCATACAATATGAATGCAACCTTGCTTACATGTATAGGTTTAGTAGTGAATGCTCATGTGCTTCACATATTATACATAAAACAGCATGTTTGCTATCTCTTGGAACAGCTAGCAGTGTAGGAAACTGGTGCTTCTATTATTATTAAGTTACCTCATATATTTTATATGTTTTTCAAGGGCGGACAAGTTCATCAAGCAGAAAAGAAATGTGGGACACAATAGTCATTGGTGTCAATGCGTGTGGGAATCATGTGAGGGACAAGCGGAATTGTCACAAGAGATTTGATGATATTAGGTCCAAATTGAAAAAGAAAATACAACAGCAACGCGTGCATGCTACTGGCACTGGAGGTGGGCCGACACCACAACGTCTGATATTAACTCCATTGGAGGAGCTGCTTCGGGCAAAATTACTTCCCGTCGTCGTGGAAGGCTTACCTGGTGACCGTGATATTGGAATTTATCCCTCACAATTTCCACCAGGTGAGAAATATTACTGTACTAGGCGTGTCGTTGCTTACAGTTATTTTGCATATTTACACTGCTTTTTATACTGTCTTCACAATATAAGCATACCTGCATCTATATATGTATATATCTGATTCTGTATATATATATCTCAAAATACACATATATGTTGTAGTCCTACTAAAAGCAGTAACTAATATAGCACGTGCCATTGCGTGCTCATTTACATGTGAATTCCCAAAATGCATTGCTGCAGTGGAAGCAATTGATGGTGGGCGAAGATGGGGAACAACAGGGTAGTACACATGTGTAACACATGCTAATGAGAAATTATTACTAGCTACAGGTACAGAACATAAATATGTAGAATATTATTGTGTATTTTATTTATTTTACTCCGACAAACATGACATTACTGCCTATTTTAAGCATGCATCAAATATATTGCATGCAACTGCCTACAAACATCACTTGCACTAACACATCTATAGTTGTTTATGAAAAGGTCCATTTTTGCTTTAACTCATATACAGACAGCATAATTAGGCACACGTATCATATGTTATGTCATTGTTTTCATAACTTTAAAACTGCACACGACTATTTAGCTCATCTACCATTGTGTTAAAGCAGCTGCAATTAATATCTCATCACAGCATACACTTCAACAGAGGGGGTGGGGTTCAGCACACACACAAATTACAGGCTCGTTTTAGGGTCAACTTAGTTCACACCATTTTCACCTGTTTCAAGTAATTGAAAGGTGTGGCTGATTAGGCTTTTTGGGGAAGGGAATACCGTTATTACAACCTGACTAGCACAACTGAAGTTAATCACACTCATTTGAAAGCTACACTTTAGCTACTAAATGCCCCAACAACTCATTACTTATCAAAGCGTACGTCACACATTTGTTCACTCATAACTATAGTTGAACTACTATCAACGACACATTATCACACACTGCATGTGTTGTCTTGTTGAGTGACAGCCACATTCAGGTGTGCCACATCTTCTATTAATGTACCACACATATCCTCTACCAAAAACAACACTTTTTGCAATATGACCACCTTCATGATAACCATTGTGAATGGTCATCTCATGATAGTTATGTACATTATGATACTGATATCACTACACAACATATGATTTTTATGTACAAATTTAATCTATTTATCCTCACGCATTACTGCAGAAACATAGTATGTTTTATGTTAGGGAACTCAAAAGTTCTAAGTACACAGGCATGTACATTGTTATTACAACTATTTATGTTCACTTTCACACACACATTTTGGGTTAAGGAAATTATGCTGTTAGGTACTCATAAATACAGAACATACAATAACTGTTTGTTCAATATTTACACATGTAAATGTAAAACTTATGTTATTGTTATATATAGTTGCCCCTGAAGGACATGTGTCACCTGAGACGGAACAAGTGTCTTCACCTGGGTCAGCCAGCTCAACACACCTAGAAGGTGAGTGTATCAGTTGGTGGCCATATAATATGTGCTCTTCTATATGTTATGTTGTCATGTTCATTATTTGTTTTGCACATCTTCTTTAAATAGGATTACTTAGTGTCAGTGAAAATGAAGTGTAAGGCAACATGTATTGTGTTAGTGATGTTAACTATCATGTAGGAGTTGTGAGTTTACAGCAAGTTTTCATTCACTCATATTTCATACTGAGTCCAAACATTATTCTTAAGTCAAGGTAGTTTTTAATGTGAGGTTATAAAACGTATGGAAACATGTTAGTTGTTACTTATGACACAGTAGAATTACATAGTAACACAGCAGAGATTAACATGCCATTTAATAATGTGTACATTTATTTGTAGAACATGATGATGAGGATTATGATGATGATGATGATGATGATGCCGCCATAGACACACAAATACAAGCAAGTGACCATGAAGAGGTTCCAATTGAAACTGTTTTACCGCCAAATCGTCCAGCAAATACCACATACGATGCAATTGTAGCTTCTGAGGGAAAAATTGTGGAAGCAGAAAATCGTCGCCATTCTGACCTGATGACAGTGCTGGAAAGGATGATTGCACTGCAGGAAGAAACAGTTTCACAATTGGCACATCTCCACAGAGTCTTCATTGAAGTGCCTAAACAGTTGCAAAAAATCAACACCTCATTCGAAGCATTAGTTGTTCAGCAAACACAAGCTAATTACTTGAGAATGACTAATGTACCACAATTCAACTTGAACACCTCACAGGCAGGATCTGTTCATGCTGGTCAGTTTTCACCACATGCTTCTGATCTTCATTCACCAGGTCCGAATGTTACCGGTCAAGTAGCAGACATTGCTGTGCAGGTTCCTGACGACATGCTACCGCTGCCATCGGTACAAAATCAGCAGCTGACACCTACAAAGGAGGCGACACAAACAAAACACAAGCAGTTACTACTGACCAGTTTTTGGTCAAAAACAAAAAAAGACACACATGAAACAGACCAACCATCACTTGTGCAGTGTCTACCAACTTGCTCACATGTGTCAGTGGGCACAAGCCCTGTCGGTGAGTCACTGGCCACAAGCCCTGTCCGTGAACAGTCACTACCCACAAGCCCTGTAAGTGAGTCACTGCCCAAAAGCCCTGTCGGTGAACAGTCACTGCCCAAAAGCCCTGTAGGTGAACAGTCACTGCCCAAAAGCCCTGTAGGTGAGTCACTGCCCAAAAGCCCTGTAGGTGAGTCACTGCCCAAAAGCCCTGTAGGTGAACAGTCACTGCCCAAAAGCCCTGTAGGTGAGTCACTGGCCACAAGCCCTGCCCGTGAAGTGCCAGAGGCCAGTCAAAGTGGTTCTGTTGTGGCTAAAGTTGTTGTCAAACGAAAAAGGAAAATACAAGAGACAACAAGCAGGCCTGTTACTCGATCTCAAAAGGAACAAAAAAAATAAATGTTATAATTCACTAAATATGTCTTTGGCCTTGTTTTGTTGACTTCAGATTATCTAATTAATATTGTATGTATGCAGAAGACTGTGTTGTTTCCAAACTTTCAAGTATGTTCTTGTACACGTGAAGTTTTGGAAATGTTAACAGTCCTAATTAAAGAATAGTGTTATAAATATTGATGTATTAATCGTCTGTTCAGTAATGGTCCACCAGGAGCCAGTTGCTAAGTTTAGAGAAGCTGCCATTGACTTTGCAGCAAAACATTGCATTTGGGTGTGTTACTTGATGTAATCATTGCATGTGCATATTATTCACATGCAATTAAAAAAAAACCTATTTAACTGCAAACATCTTTCTTGTACGTGTACAGCAGGATTATGTGTAAAATATTACTTACCTTTGCCTTGCTTGGGCATTGTAATGTTGTCCTTTAATCATTTATGTGTTCTTGTTTCAAGAACATCTCTGAATTTATACTAATATATATGTAGTATGTATGCATATATGCACACACACACACACACACACACACACAGTGTGTGTGTGTGTGTGTGTGTGTGTGTGTGTGTGTGTGTGTGTGTGTGTGTGTGTGTGTGTGTGTGTGTGTGTGTGTGTGTGTGTGTGTGTGTGTGTGTGTGTGTGTGTGTGTGTGTGTGTGTGTGTGTGTGTGTGTGTGTGTGTGTGTGTGTGTGTGTGTGTGTGTGTGTGTGTGTGTGTGTGTGTGTGTGTGTGTGTGTGTGTGTGTGTATGTATATATAGTACTATCTAAACTGGTATAGATGTATTTACAAAAAACATACACTTCATGCTTCCTTGTGAAAACACAGTATTTTAATAATACAGGCCTAATGTTTGAAAACTATACTAAGTGTGAGCCTCTAACAGTATTGGGCGCAAACAAATGTTTATTACTTAATTCACTCATGTTTATCACCATTTAAATAGGTTTCATACAAGGCCTACTTACTGCCATCAATATGTTGTGTGTACTCCTGCAATATAAAAATAAAAATAAAAGATACATTATATATATATATATATATATATATATATATATATATATAGATATATATATATATATATATACACATACACACACATACACACACACACACACACACACACACACACACACACATATATATATTTATATATATATATATACAGTGTTCGACAAATCACCCAAAAATCTACTCGCCCAACCAAAAAATCTACTCGCCACCTAGTCCCGCCCCCAACTCCGCCCCTAGTCCCACCCCCAACTCCGCCCCTAGTCCCGCCCTCAACCCCGCTTTAAAATAAAATATATAAATAAAATACATTTAATAAATTCCTAGTCAGAACAACATTCGTTTTTGACATAAATGTATTTATTGTATTACATTATACTACAATTAGTCGTGTGTGTGTGTGTGTGTGTCAATGTCGGATCTAGAAATAAAAGCCAGATGTGAATGACTAGTTTCCTGAACCCCTTAACCAGTGTCTAGACGTCGGCGCTTCACAGAGAGAGACAGAGAGAGACAGACAGACAGACACCCACACACACACACACAGAGCGGCACACCCACACAGAGAGAAAGAGAGACACACAGAGAAAGAGACACACAGAGAAAGAGAGAGAATGAGAGACACACACAGTGAGAGAATGAGAGACAAAGAGAGAGTGCGACAGAGAGAGTGCGACAGAGAGAGGGAGAGGGTGACAGAGAGAGGGAGAGGGAGACAGAGAGAGGGAGAGAGTGACAGAGAGAGGGAGAGGGTGACAGAGAGAGGGAGAGGGTGACAGAGAGAGGGTGACAGAGAGAGGGTGACAGAGAGAGGGAGAGGGCGACACAGGGAGAGGGTGGGTGACACAGGGAGAGGGAGGGTGACACAGGGAGAGGGAGGGTGACAGGGAGAGGGAGGGTGACACAGGGAGAGGGTGACACAGGGACAGGGACAGGGTGACACAGGGACAGGGAGAGGGTGACACAGGGACAGGGAGAGAGGGTGACACAGGGAGAGGGAGAGAGGGTGACACAGGGACAGGGAGAGAGGGTGACACAGGGAGAGGGAGAGAGGGTGACACAGGGAGAGGGAGGGTGACACAGGGAGAGGGTGACAGAGGGAGAGAGGCTGACAGAGGGAGAGAGGGTGACACAGGGAGAGGGAGGGTGACACGGAGAGGGTGACACAGGGAGAGGGTGACACAGGGAGAGGGAGGGTGACACAGGGAGAGGGAGGGTGACACGGAGAGGGTGACACAGGGAGAGGGAAAGGGAGGGTGACACAGGGAGAGGGAGGGTGACACAGGGAGAGGGAGGGTGACACAGGGAGAGGGAGGGTGACACAGGGAGAGGGAGGGTGACACAGGGAAAGGGAGGGTGACACAGGGAGAGGGAGGGTGACACAGGGAGAGGGAGGGTGACACAGGGAGAGGGAGGGTGACACAGGGAGAGGGAGCGTGACACATGGAGAGGGAGGGTGACACAGGGAGAGGGAGGGTGACACATGGAGAGGGAGGGTGACAGGGAGGGTGACACAGAGACAGGGAGAGGGTGACACAGAGACAGGGAGAGGGTGACACAAGGAGAGGGTGACACAGGGAGAGGGTGACACAGGGAGAGGGAGAGAGAGGGTGACACAGGGAGAGGGAGAGGGTGACACAGGGAGAGGGAGAGGGTGACACAGGGAGAGGGAGAGGGTGACACAGGGAGAGGGAGGGTGACACAGGGAGAGGGTGACACAGGGAGAGGGTGACACAGGGAGAGGGTGACACAGGGAGAGGGTGACACATGGAGAGGGTGACACATGGAGAGGGTGACACATGGAGAGGGAGAGGGTGACACAGGGAGAGGGAGGGAGAGAGAGGGTGACACTTGGAGAGGGAGACACAGGGAGAGGGTGACACAGGGAGAGGGAGAGGGTGACACAGGGTGAGGGTGACACAGGGAGAGGGAGAGGGTGACACAGGGAGAGGGTGACACAGGGAGAGGGAGAGAGGGTGACACACTCACAGACACAGACACCCACTCTCACTCAGACAAACACACACACAGTCTGTCACTCACACACACAAACACTCACCCGCAAGGCAGGGGGTCGCACATGGCAGCGGGGGCCTCCGCACGGCAGGAGGGCCTCTGCAAGGCAGGGGGGTCGCACATGGCAGCGGGGGCCTCCGCACGGCAGGAGGGCCTCTGCAAGGGGCCGCGCCCCCTCCAGAGGGGGACGCCGACACCGCAGTATCCTGCTTAGACCGAGCAGGGTGAGGCTCCGGTGAGGGGATTTCCCCTGCTTAGAGCAGGGAGAGGGTCCGGTGAGGGGATTTCCCCTGCTTAGAGCAGGGAGAGGCTCCGGTAGGGGATTTCCCCTGCTTAGAGCAGGGAGAGGCACGCGTGGGGTGAGGGGTGGGGGGACGGAGGCCGGGAGAGATTGGGGTGAGGGGGGGGGGGTGGATGGCCCGATGGGAGGGGGTGGTGGATGGCCCGATGGGAGGGGGTGGTGGATAGGCCGATGCGAGGGGGGGCGGATGGCCCGGTGGGAGGGAGGGGGGGGGCGGATGGCCCTGCAGGGGCCTGAGGCAGACAGGTGTGGAAGGGGCTGGCTGGCGGAAGGGGGAGGAGTGGAAGAGCTGAGGAGGGGAAGTTGCTGAGAGGCGGGGGATGAGCGAAGGCAGTGATCAGAGAGCTGGATTTTTTTTTTTTCTCCAGCGCGAGCGCGGGAAAAACAGCAGCGCGAGCGCGGGATATTTAAAAAATACACGTGTGCTGCTTGTGCCAATATTTACTCGCCCGGGGGTTAAATCCACCCGCCCCGGGCGAGTAAATGTATACAATTGTCGAACACTGTATATATATATATACACACACACATTATATATATATATATATATATATATATATATATATATATATATATATATATATATATATATATATATATATATATATATATATATATATATATATATATACACACAATATACATATAGTACAATATACACTTTCTATATATATATATTTATCAGAGAGATATATGTATATATATATATATAGATACACACGTATTTAAACTCATGCAGACCGGGAGTTAACCAGACTTTCAAATACACAGAAATGTATGCGGGAAAGAAACATTTCATTTTGCAGGTGTGTGTATTTACTGATATGGCTGTCTAAGCACTATTTTCACACAGTGCTCTTTGTTATTTTGCAAGAAAACTCAATGTTACTTAATTACAAGTGTAGGAATGTTTTCAGAAACGAGATAAAAAAAAGGATACATGTTTGTCCCACAAGCGGCTATCACAAACCACAAATGTTCAACCAATTAAAACTACAAATCCAATTGGCATTTGAAATGAGGAGTAAAAGTTTATACTTTTGTTGACCTTGAAAAGGAAACACAGAAATTTGTTAGCCATTGAGCAGTTTCATTTTTATGAGCAAAGGACAGATACCTGCACACATCTTTTGTGCTAATCTGCAATGGCTGAAGAATTGGTTAAAAATCATAATCCGCAGTTAGGGTATAAATACATGGTATCAGAAGCAATTTTATCAACTTGCGGACACAAAGCAAGCACACGCCAAATCTATGATTTGATTCGAGCAAAATATCCTTATTACCAAGACCGTGGGCATGCGCGCAATAAAGATTCACTTTATCAACTAATGACTGTTTTGAACTTGTGCAGGATAAGCTAGAAGACAAGTATGGTTTCTGGAAGATTGCGAAGGAAAAACATTTCACCGTCAAAGAGGGCACACATATTGTGCTTAAAGGCATATTTATTCCTAATGCCAATAGCAATGGATCCGCTACTACTGTTCCGTGTGAATCGATACCTGCTGCAATATCTGCACCCTCCATTCCTGAAACCCACATTGTACAAGAACAAAACTACTATGATTATGTAGCAAGCCTTTCAGCAGAAAATGCATTGGCATGGGTACCCGAAGAAATGAACCTACCTCCGGACCAATTGTTTGAAGAAAGCAGTGGCGATTCCTATGAGCGCTTCATGGAGGAGATGTGTGACATACTGGATTCAGCGTTTGGGTCAAGCGTGGATGAAAATGCCTTGCATTTCTGGAGCGACCAGTTGCAGCCAGACGAAGAGTTAATTCTAGAAGAATGGTAAATATAACAATCGTTATGCGTTGACTCTGCGTTTAAACTTTTTTTTTTTTTTTAACCACCATTTTCACTTTCAATGCGTGGATACAGCGTAACATTGCACACTGCATAACATGTAGCGATCACAAAGAAATTGTTTCCTAATACAATATAGTAGAACGTGAAAGAGTAGTACACATTGCTGACGGAATAAATATACGTACTTTCCTATCCCTTAAAACATATTAGCAACATTTTACCCTAACTCTAACACATACCTGTTTTGTTATCATGCAACATCTACAACATTTAAAACCGGGTCCACCACGTATGACGTGGGACCCTTGTCATGGGCCAAGGCGTCCTTAAAAAGGATTACGGATGTAAGTCCCGCCCCCAAGCGACGTGCGCGCCTCAAAGCCTATTGGCTGTCATGTTTTGTTATAGTAACGGTAACTGCAGTGTGTCATGTGTGCGGCTCAGTGTTTGTAGGCGTCAACTGGGCGTTAGCCGAATGTTAATTGAATGGGAGGAGTGTTAGCGTGCGTTTCACGCTGGTTTAACATGACGTCACACGTATTGCATTTGCGCATTGTGTTATCGGCCGTCCTTTCTGTCCAAACACGTCTGTTTAAAAAGAATACAGATGTACTCGTTTAGAACGAATGTAGTTTCGTCTTCATTGTATTTGAAATAAAGATTTTATGTTTACTGGTATTTTCAAGATGTATTGAACGCACAACGTACGCTTTGTTTTGCGCATGCGCTAACAGTTAGTGGAGCCAAGCGTGAAGTGCGTGCGCACACTAAGATGTGCGCGCACATTTTTCAGTATACAGGCAACGTTCACTTCATATACATAGTTATGCCTGCTACAAATTTAAAGAAACATTACATACTGATGTACACTTGTACTTCTAACATATAAGTGAGTGACGTGTGTATGTACACAATCATATAGAGCTGTGTAACGCGTTGTCACGGATACATATATAGTAAGGTGCCATATTTGACCATCATGTGTTTGCTGTATTTCAGAGATGTCGGGGAAGATACAATCGGATCAATGTATGATTTCAGAAGAGTCTACCTTTATATGAGATGATTGTGAGGAGGAGCCACCGACTACTATACTACATATGGAACTAATTTTATATTGCTTGCAGCGCTTATTAACAAACAATTAAAAATGTGATACCCTTATGCCTATATTGCATAAGCACTTAATTAACATAATGATGTTGCAAAAGAGTGCCTCATGAATTTTTATTGAGTGTTCTTTAATGACTACTATCATTTTATGGCATGGTGTGTTTTATATATAACAACCATTCCCACTCTGCTAACACATTTGTGTATTCTATTGTGTAATGGAACGTATGACTGTCGAAACTATGTAACAATAATAATAATAATAATAATAACTATAATATGAGCATGTTCATGTATAGCGCTGCTAGTTGTACACAGCGCTTTACAGACACATTTTTCAGGCTGAGGTCCCTGGCCCGTGGAACTTACAATTTATTTTTTGCCGCCTGAGGCACAGGGAGATAAAGTGACTTGCCCAAGGTCACAAGGAGCCGACACCGGGAATTGAAACAGACTCCCCTGCTTCAAACTCTCAGTGCCAGTGTGTGTCTTTACTCACTGAGCCACTCCTTCTCCCAATGTAAAGGACACTTACAACCAACTAGCCATTTTTTGTTAAAAATCTCTTGTTACATGGGTATGTTGATAAAATGGTTTGGGACTGTAGCAAATAATGTTATTGGCCAGATGTTGGGGTCCCCTACAATGCATGATGTTCTGAATATGACATCAACATCATGTAATGAAGTACGTTTCTGTGTATATTTCATTAACCTAACTAACTATAGTTTACTGTGTTTATTAAACGTTCTAAAAATACATAGTATAGTCAATATGATGATATAAGCTACCATAATAAAGCTGGTGTTATCATTTGTCGGTGTTATACATGGATCCTACACAAATTGATACAGACACAAACAGTTGTCTTAAAAAGTGTGTCTATGCTAATGTGCACGTGATTGACGTTACAATTGTGAGAATACTTGATAATTATCATCATGATAATGATGAAGTGACGTGATTTATAGCACAGCAAAGTGTGTATTTGGTGTTGAATGTGCAACACCATGTATATTTAATGACATTCAAAATGTAAATCAGCCTGGTGTACACATCATATGGATGTACATGTTACACTGCACCAATAACATTGTATGTAAGCATACTAGAAGCATGAATGAGTATGGGCATAATATGTGTATTGTGTTAGCATAAGGAACAACACAATGCTAAAATATTAGTGCTTTGTTACCCCAGTTGTATTCACATACACACAACTAAAGTACAATTGAAGAGGGATTATATAACCTGTGCAACAATAACATACCGGTGCCACATCCCTTTGTGCACACAGCAGAGAAAAGAAAGGTGTGCAACCCATATTCATCTGTGTCCTACCAGAAGGGTATATAAAAAAACATTATTGTTAAGATAACATAATGTAACTATAAAAGTAGAAATTGGAACATATATGTTTTTACTTACAACAAAAAAATGAATTGATGAGATTCTGGCGTGTCTGGCCACCACTGGCTGTTTGTTCATTTTCAGCAGCTACATGGGTGGGATGCTCGTCTACCAAAGCCTCAGCTAGGTCTGATTGTACATTGTGCCTGAGTGCAACATTGTGCAAAATGCAACAGGCAAGGATAATATCAGACACTTTTAGAGGCTTGTATAGAAGAGCCCCACCAGTTCTGTCCAGACACCTAAATCTGGTCTTGAGTAGGCCAAATGTCCTCTCTATAACAGATCTTGTAGATATATGGGCTGCATTGTACCTCTCCTCTGCTTCAGTTTGAGGGTTTAGCACCGGAGTCAAGAGCCACGGCCTAATTCCGTATCCTGAGTCACCTATAATGAATGGAGCACACATAAGCTGACATTAGTGATCAAATTGTACAATGCCAACATTCCTAAATAAAAATGTGTTTTGTGTTAGAACATGTAAATGTGTACTCACCCAGCAGCCAACCATGTTCAAAATGTCCCTCTTCGAACGCATGGAAGACTGAAGAGTTCCTCAGGATAGAGGAAACGTGACTGGAACCAGGGAATTTGGGTACCACATGCATTATCCTCATCGTCGCATCACATACCACCTGTACATTGAGTGAATGGTAGTGCTTACGATTGCGGTACACATGCTCACTCTGACTAGGTGCAATCAAAGCAACATGTGTGCAATCGATTGCACCCAGCACACATGGTATCCCTGCTATATTATAAAAGCCAGTCCTGACTTCCAGCCACTCTGTCGCCTCTGTAGGAAAATGAATATAATTCCTAGCGCGTCTATTGAGTGCATAGAGAAACTGGGTCAAGGCCCGCGAGAATGTAGATTGCGAGACCCCGCCCACTATGCCCACAGTTGTCTGGTATGACGCGGAAGCAAGATAATGTAATGAGCACAGCATTTTAACAAGCCCAGGGACTGCACGACCTCTGGCTGTGAAAAAATCTAAATCTCCCCTTATCTCCTCATAAAGAGATAAGATTGCTGCTGAACTCAAACGATAGCGACTTACAATCTCCTCCTCACTCATCCCATCTAACAGGGTTCTCTCCCTGTACACACGCGGACGAGGCACAACTTGTCTCCTCTGTCTTCTCCTCTGATCTCCTGTCCCTCTACCTGTCCCTTGGCCTGTCCCTCTCCTTGTCCCTGTCGTATCCGCGTGACTATCCCTGTCACTGTCCCTCGGTGTGTCCCTCCCTTGCCCTATATGATTCTCTTGATCATCAAGCATGTCATAGAAAAGAATGTTCCTCCGTCTCCTAAACAATCTCAACATTTTGAAATGAGTAGCTGTGAATGAGCAGGTAATGGGCGTCCTTTAAATAGGTATGTGATGATGTCAGGTGACATAGTAAAATGCAAGGTGTTACATTAACATAATAAAGTACTTCTGTGGCAAGCTGTGTGCAGTTGTTCTTAGAAGTATTTGTTGTGTGTATTCTGCAGGGAATGATGATATTTGCCAATGATGTGACGTGAAGCTTTGTACAAAGATTGCTTGAAAATAAATAGTGTAATGTGCAATGCATGTAACACTTGTGAACGCAACAGTCAGTCATGTAATTAGACAAAAAGGCTGAGATTGACGTGGGAAAAGTTTGGTGTAACATGTGTAATTAGGCATGTTATTGTCACATGTTGACAACAATGAATAGTCGTGTGCATATGCATGCATTTCTGTAATGAGGATAGTTGGTATAGAATGAGTTTACAAGGTGTCCCAATGCTGAATTACTGTACATGTGTGTATAAGTTAGGTTGAAGTGCTTGTAATGCTACGGTTACAATGTAAACATGCAATGTGATTGAGCGTCCAATAAGTGACGTCATGAAAATAGGGAGGACCCAAAACTATATGTAAACATGAGAATACAGATGTACATGAACGTTTAAAGATGTGTGACACATTACAAGCATTGTGTAATGTAAAGGAAGATGAATATACGGTGTATGTGTGACATGTGTGACATGTGTAACATCATGTAAATAATTGTCGCTCAGTTCAGTAAAATGTGTGATATGAGGTGAGGTTCTCCTTTAAGAGTTGAGTATAGTATTTTCCCTTGCCACATCATCACATGATGAGTAATGTGACCCGCAAATGCTGAAAACATGTAAAAGTAGAATGTTATGCAAATAATACACGTCAGCTGTGACACAATGCAGGGAATGCCCCCACACTGTAATGCAAATGACGTTTGTATTGTGAGCAATGAAACGTAAACAGTACTATACTGTTATACGTCCCCGCTCCATTGACTCCATTGATGTACAGAAGAGTTTTTTTTCTAAGTGCCGTTCCGGCAGCCTTAGCGATCGTTCTCCCCTCCAAACTGCCAACTTTAGTTGGCGGGAGAAATTGGCCATAACATCTCAATTTCGTAGTGCCGATCAGCCCCGATAAGCTGATTTTTTTTGTTGAATCCAGCCGATTTAAAAAAGTGGCGATCAGTGGCGAAAACAGGCTTATCGGCAGCCGACTGGCCATAACAAAATAATCGGCTCCGAAACCTGGCGAAATCAAGCACTTATCGGCGCTTACTGAATCTCAAACCCAATTTTGGCTATAAAATGGCGATAATTCCCTTATCAACGCTTACTGCATGAGGCCCTATAAGTACTAAGTGCGCAAATTGATATAATAAAGCCAGAAATTAGTAACAGTTGCTGCCTGAAGTTAAGCTACACACAATAGCATATATAATTTCCCCAGATGAAGTCCTAGTTCCAGGACAAAACGCATAGGGAGGAGGCTCTAAGACATACTTTTAGCTCCCCTATTGAATATCTTAACATTAGCAGAATCCCTTGTTACTCCTGGACATTGTACCTGAATTTCGGCCGAAATCACGGCTGAGTGACGTCAGTGGGCAAGTCTCGCGAGATTGGTGGAACAACCAGGAAGCAAGGAGTAAAGCTGCAACCAGAGGAGAACAGGCACGGTGGATTCCGGCGTTCCACGTGGAGGAGATAAACATCACAACTCCAGGCAGCAGGACGGAGAGGATTATAATATCCTATATGCTTGTTTACATCTGCTTCTTTGTAAGTAGCGATCTACCTTTGCGCATACATCTTGACTAAACGTACTTCACTATATTCTGTTTCTCTTTGTTTCATTCCAGAGTTACCAGCCATCACACCTATACCCCCAATCTTTTTTGCCCAACAATATATTGTATAGTTAGCAGTATTTGCGCCGTTGTTTCCTCTTTTCCCTATATATATATATATATATATATATATATATATATATATATATATATATATATATATATATATATATATATATTTATTTCAGTCCTTGCTCCTGAAGAGATTACTGCTATAAGAGGCAGCAAGACGCAGGACGACTTCTCACTGGAACTCTATCAGCTGGCGCCGAAACCTGCTAGCGGGGTCCAGAAGCGGGGATCTCGAATAGCTGTAGACGCCGGGAAGAAAAAGTGCCGACCGCGCGAGTATTCACTTTGTTGTGAGCTGCTACACACTATCCTAGACTGATTGCCTTACGGCAAGTCGCGAATCAGCCGCAAAACTACACGGAACTCCGGAGAGACGAGCCTGACGGCGGCTCCAACGGGCACAGTACCGAGACGTCTCTACAGACTCCACACAGCCAGAAGGAGGGTCTCCTAAGGACAGCCTGTGACGGCCCAAGACGGCGGAAGATGAGCGCTACCTATACCTAATCCTGGTGATACGGCGGTTGCTGCGGTTCTGCGGTTCCTGATTCTCCTGGCAACCCTTCCAAACAAACCATACAGTAGAGGCAACTCTTATTCTAACAAAAACCAGTGGCAATTCCCCAAAAAACCCAGGAAACACCCAGGTACATTCTTAATACATGCCTTAAACTTTCCTTAAACTAGCCCCAGCATTTCTGCATTGATTAATGGCCTATCAGATTAACAGCGGGGGTCCCTGGCAGTCCCATTCAAACTCAATTGGACTGCCAGGGATCCCTGCTGTGTTAATCCTATGGGTCGTTAGTCAATGCAGAAATGCCTTAAACGTGCCTCAAACTAGCCTAGAACATACCCAGCACATACCCAGCACATACCCAGAATGTAACCCGGCTAGTTTACGGCAAATGTTAGAATAAACATTGCCTCTACTGTACTTGTTCAGTCTTTTTCTAATTGTACTGTCATGAACTTTAACATTTAACATGCTAACCGAGGCCTTTAGAGTCTGAGATGTGAGAAAAGCGTAAATAAAAAACACAGTCTGATGTTATTTTGAAAACAGAATAACACGTGAATTTATTCAAGTCAAGTGCACAACGGAGACAGCTTCAAAACAAAAGCTCTACAACAATAACACGGTATGCCATATATTTATACCCTAAAACCTAAAGCTCCACCCCTTTATGGGGGGGCTTGCACGTCACTAAACATTACCTCATTTTGTAATACATAACAATACTAAGCTGATGTCATTTTGTAATACATAATAATACTGAATAACTGTATGTAAGCTAAAAATCATTATGGGGTTAAATGGGATGTGCCTATTCTGCCACCTGGCATTTTGTGTGAGAACTAGTTTATCTTAGACTACTAACGAGGCTTTCTCATAATATCTAGCCTGTTTATACTTTCAATTTGGAAGCTGGTTGGATGAGGAAGGGTCAATAAAGTCAGCTAAGAGTGAAAACATTCCATTCTCTGCTTCACACATTTGTTTATACAGAAATGTAACACAGAAATTAAGACTCGCAGAGACAAGACAAGATGGCGGATTGAAATATTCACACAAAATGGCTTCATCCTAAATGCTGTTATGTTGTTATGCCAGACCCCCTAATGTCTCAACTTTGTCAGTCCCTCCTCTGATTCTTTAAAACATTGTTTTTGAGAATTATTGGTATGATTTTAGTCCAGAAACACATTGGGAGGCACAAGGGTGCTCCATCATCTCATAATGCTGCTTGAGGGTATAGGATTGTGCACGAGGGTGCCTGCCAAATGTAGTCATAGTCTCGTATGGCGTTATAGCCAAATTCTTTTCCAGAGTTAGAACATTGTACTTGGCATCTTCTTTCTTCAAGGGACTGCTGTAAATTGGTTCTGCAAACAATGGCATTATGTCTGTAGAGGGGGTGGCATATTTGTGGATCATGCCTTTGACAAACGTAACACAAACATAGATGACAACGAGTATCACAACACACACATACCGCATTCAAAAATTTCGCTCCTAGTGATCCTACCAATCCAGTCAGCCCCAAAGGGTTCCAGTCTGTATCACCTTCTTTTCTAAGACTTTCTTGAATTTCTTCTATCTTATCTAACTCATGTTGTACCTTGCCACTCTGATCTTGGATGAAAACACAACATTGTTCTTTAATTAGGGCACATACACCTCCTTTTGATGCTTAAATGAAATCTAAAGCCATTCTGTTTTGTAAGGCCATAAGCCTGATCTGAACCTGTTCTTGGTTTAATGATGAAATTAAAAACTGCAAAATTAAGGCCACATCCTTCCTGTAAATTGTTATCTGACTGAACATACATTTTTACACAGGTTTCATTGGTTGGTTGAGACACTTGACCCATAAATTGATTCTTGTTCCTAGTGTGTGATACACCCTTTAAAGAGGTTCCCTTAAAAAATGGGAAAATACAGAAATTATACACCTTATTTTATGCAAGCAACCTTTCTTTGGATATGCAGTTGCTAGATAAAGGAAATTGCATCTATCTCTATCATCATATACTTTCAGAATCATCACAACATTCTATTACTGAGAATTGAGGGAGTTTGGTATCTGTGGAAGCGAAATGCATGATCCTCACCCCTGCACACATTATATACATCATTCACTCAGAATATCAGAACAGACAATGTCTGCGATGGTCAACATGGCTGACTTATGATCCTTTCCTTGTGGCTGACACACGCCCCTGGGTGACCCCCTCCTTTCGGTGGAGGTGCAACACACTTCTGGATCAAAGTTTTGCTGCATATGACACATACATAGAAAGTGATGAGTACTGCCAAAACACATACAAGAGCTTTCACAAGCCACGCTTCCAGGAAACCAATCCTCCCATCAAGGCTCAATTGTACATAGACCTTAAATTTGTAACTTAAACACACTCTAAAGAATAAAAATATTGAGTCTCTGAAAAATGGAATGTTCTGATAGAAATCAGAAATATTGAGTCTCTGAAAAAATAGAATATTTTGAGTCTTTGAAAAAATGAAATGTTCCTGATAAGATCAGGCCTCTCTCTGCCGGGTATCTTATTTTCCTCGTTGGTTAACGGTCAACGTTTATGTCTCGTCAAAACGTTAACTTGATGCGGCTGTGCTTTAGGTGATTTTGGTCTTTGGGGGAGCTGGAATGAGCTTTACTGTACTTTGGGTCCAGGGAAAGAACTCTGCCACTTTAATTGCTGTATTGGTGGTTAGTATAGGCCTTTTCATCTGTGATGAAGAGCATGCTTGCGTAGGAAATATTTAACTATTAACCCCTTCTCAAGTAGGTGCACTTTCAACTTTGCCTAGAGAGACTCAAAAAATGTATTAGTGGCATACAACACTTGTTAATTGTTTTATTACCAATAGATGGTCCTTAATTTGTTCCTTTGAACTACTGATAGTCATAAGTCATCCCATAAGTGTCTCATAGGGAGATAATTTATACCTAGGAACAAATTCTTGTATCAATGTGTTTACTACTGTCTTAACATCCGCATATAGACAGAGGTATCTCCTATTAATGCTCCTCATATTTAAAACTAAGCAGCTAATGTGGACTTGACTGTACTACAATCTAAGTTCCTAAGACTTTGGGCCTCAGCCATTGTCAAACCAATTGCTTCCATAATCAACTCTATCCTGTCTGCAGGCCCTATCCCTAAGACCTGGAAAAGTACCAGAGCTGTCCCAATCTTCAAAAGTGGGGACAAAAACACTGTCTCAAACTACAGACCAATCTCTCTTCTCCCCATACACACTTGCTCTCATTCATGCCTCACTGTCATCTCCTCCGATGCAACTGGTATCAACCTTTTCATTAAATACTAACTAACCTTAAAACTTGCCCCACAAATTAAACATCCCAATAGCCTGCACTCATGGCTATTGTTCCACACACAGTCACTCCTACTACCCATTGTGGCCAAGCACTGCTATCTACAGCACTTATTCCCTCACCTGCTATCTCCGTAAATTTCGCTTAAACCTTAGATTGTAAGCTCTTAAGGGCAGGGATTTCCTTTCCTATTGTCTGATTTTGCTGCACTTACTATTCTATTATAATTCCCTCTACTGTATTCTTTGTGAAGTGCTGAGTACATTTTTGACGCTATATATAAATAAAGTCATACACTACAATACTATCCAAAGTCATGGCAATGTGTTTACTCCCAATTAAACAATTACTATACTAAGACAAATGCCCCTAGCCAATTCCAGTCTGGCCTCCACCCCAAACACTCCATTGTACATATTCTGCTAAAAATATGAAATGCATTGCATATAATGTATACCCTGCTCACTTATGTAATTGTATTTGCAACTATATATCACCTGTCCTTTAACTCTATACCCAGGACACACCCAAAAACGAGAGGTGACTCCCAGTGCACCAATTTCTGGCAAAACATTCTACAAATCAATAATAAATTAGCAACTAGGATGTTGTTTGCTTAATCAGCAGACTTAGAATTATATATTACACTGTGATTTTAACAGTAACTACTGCTTATTATAATATAGAACACCTATGGAAAAATAAATGGTTAGAAGTTATAAAATACATCACATATTCAGATAATAGTCAAATGCTTTTGTATAGGACTTTACACTAAATTTCTTGTAATATAATCTCTTTGCACAGTGCCGAACACACTGACAGCGTTATTTTTTTAAAGACACTCAGAGAAAAATTTCAGAGCTTGTTTATCTTGGGCAATTTGCCAGCCCGGGCGTTTCGCCAAAAAAAGACCTTGAGAGTGCCGAGCAGATAACAAAACAGTTTCTCCGTCTTCTAAATATTAATTACTGGATTGAAACTTCAGCTCAAAGTTAAAAATGGAGCTCTCTCCACAGCAATAAAACCAAAAAATGTATGGCCTCTCTAATGATAAACATATGGCCTCTTAGAAATAAACATATGGCCTCTTAAAAATAAAAATGTGGCCTCTCAAAAATAAAAATATGGCCTCTCAAAAATAAAAATGTGGCCTCTCAAAAATAAAAATGTGGCCTCTCAAAAATAAAAATGGGACAATGAACTAAACTGAGGTTAGATCAACTTATGAACACACCCTATATAATTTAAACAATACGTGCAAGCTTAAAATCTCTTTGCAACATATCCTAATCCAATAGAAATGCAATTGACATGTTTTTACTGGTTTACACACAATACAGAAACCACAATACAGACACACAAAGAACATAGACACAAACTTCTCTCCTACCCAGCGTATCAGCTTCTCATATAAATAACCTGCTTTTAAAACTAATTTTTTTTTTTTTGCTCCGGAGCTTTTGAGTTAACTTTTCGTATCTTTTGCACATTCCTTTGGAGAAGAAGGGGGGATTTTGGCGCAGTCTGTGCTGCTGTTATTCTGATTCTCTTTCTAGTTGCCATTAGAACAGAAGGAAAAAGAATATTTTCTGGATTAAAAGACCCATTCGTGTGGCCAGTACGAACAAACCTTTTAAATTCCATTCTTTTCCGTTCTCTTCTCTTTCTTAGGGCTGCTCTGCAATTACTGGCAACATGTCCTACCTTTTTACACTTATAACACTTTCTGTCCCTTCCAAACAATATACACAGTCTCTAATTGTATCCCAATTTCTGCATATAACCTTTCATAAAAATAACCCTCAATATCTACTTCCTCAACACCATCATATGCCTTAATTATCTATTGGCAAATTCACTTGCTATTTCTTTCCTATTCACTTTCTTTTTCACTTGTTATTATATTAACTTCTGTCCTGGCAATGGTAAAAATTAATGCAGCGGGACCCTTCTGTCCCTCAACATAATTCTTTTCACCCATATTAACGTAAGGTATGTTTCCCTGTGGGATTCAAAAATACACGAGACGGCGCTACCTGAGCTTATCAATCCCACAGAAAAAGACCCCTCTTTCATTTAAACATCTGCGCAATTTGTTGATAATAGTACAAACAGTGCCATTCACTGGCCAACAAAATATATTTATATTGTCTCTTTTCGTTCTCTGTATTCATTCTTTATTATTTTTGTCTGCAGACACACAATCCTTTGAGAATTTTTGGTTTCCCATTATTCCCCTGTTACAGAAATCAAATTTAATTGACCTGTACAATACTTCTTCGGTTACAGAAATCAAATTTAATTGACCTGTACAATACTTCTTCTACAGCAATCAACTGTTAATTGACCTGTACAATTTAGCGTTACAATAATCAACGCAAGCTGATTACGTACAACTCTTTTGGCTTGTTATTGTTCTGAATAGTGTAAATATGCAAATAAGGACCTGTCATGAGACTGTTCCCCAATCATATATTCTCACCATAACTATACCAAAGAAAAACTTGAATCACTTCAGCGGGTCCAACCCAGTCCTGATAAACCTTATACTTTTATAACATGGATACAGATAAGACTTTCGAACCAGATATCCATGAACTCACTTGGTATGTTAATGACAAAACAGAGCAAATGTACAATCAGGGACCCGTCCTGCTCAGACAACAAAAATATTTATCACAACCCAGGACGGTCTGAAAACAATCCCTTTAAGCACAAAAACACTCACCTTCATCACCAAAACACCAAAACTTTTAACGGGACTCTTACCTTAGCCCCTAACAACTCCTAACACTCTTACACTTTAAAATGAATACAGGAACAGAGAATATTAAATTCACGTGAAACTGCTAGGGATTCTTACTCGTCACATCAGATAAGACACCGTTCAAAAATCAGGTCCACGCACCACTCAAAACAATTTAATCAGGCTGTTTGTCTAAAAAATGCAGGTAGCCTTACCTTGATTCAATATGTGAGCGCTCAGGTTTGAGTGATGGAGGAGTGATTCATCCGGGTGCTCGATTCCGATGATATTGAGTCCCTATTTCGGAATGCGCCATCTGAGAAAAGCGTAAATAAAAAACACAGTCTGATGTTATTTTGAAAACAGAATAACACGTGAATTTATTCAAGTCAAGTGCACAACAGAGACAGCTTCAAAACAAAAGCTCTCCAACAATAACACGGCATGCCATATATTTATACCCTAAAACCTAAAGCTCCACCCCTTTATGGGGGGGCTTGCACGTCACTAAACATTACCTCATTTTGTAATACATAACAATACTAAGCTGATGTCATTTTGTAATACATAATAATACTGAATAACTGTATGTAAGCTAAAAATCATTATGGGGTTAAATGGGATGTGCCTATTCTGCCACCTGGCATTTTGTGTGAGAACTAGTTTATCTTAGACTACTAACGAGGCTTTCTCATAATATCTAGCCTGTTTATACTTTCAATTTGGAAGCTGATTGGATGAGGAAGGGTCAATAAAGTCAGCTAAGAGCGAAAACATTCCATTCTCTGCTTCACACATTTGTTTATACAGAAATGTAACACAGAAATTAAGACTCACAGAGACAAGACAAGATGGCGGATTGAAATATTCACACAAAAGGGCTTCATCCTAAATGCTGTTATGTTGTTATGCCAGACCCCCTAATGTCTCAACTTTGTCAGATGTAACTCTTGGGTTTTTTGCAATTTCTCTGAGCATTGCATGGTCTGAACTTGGGGTGAATTTGCTGGGATGTCCACTCCTGGGAAGATTGGCAACTGTCTTGAATGTTTTCCACTTTTGAATAATCTTTCTCACTGTAGAATGATGGACTTTAAATTGTTTGGAAATGGCCTTATAACCCTTCCCAGATTGATGAGCAGCAATAATTGCTTCTCTAAGATCATTGCTGGTGTCTTTCCTCCTTGGCATTGTGTTAACACACATCTGCATGCTCCAGACCAGCAAACTGCTAAAACTTCGGCTTTTATAGAGGTGGTCACACTTGCTGATGATCAATTAATCAAGGGCATTTGACTAGCAACCCCTGTCTGCAACTTAGCATCTTAATTCCTATGGAAGCAGTAAGGGTGTACTTAGTTTTTCCCACATAGCTTCTCCAAGCTATTCTCCATAGCTTCTCCACCTGCTAAGGAACAGATGATTGTTATTATGTCCTGATATGTAAAACCATAGAACTTCGATGATGTAGAAAGGCAATATTTATTTTAAAAAAAATGTGTGGTAAACAATGCACACTTACAAGATAGAAAATGAAGATTTCATATAAAGGTATCTTTGGGTGTCAATGTTGTGTAGTGACCAGGAGCGGAAGGGGAAACCGCCGATACAACTCACTATCAATGCACACCTGCAGACCCACCGCCGAAGGCTGCAAGTATTCTCCAACGATTGCACCGACAGTAGTGACGTCCCGATCAATCCAGGCTTGGTGCAAGTGGAGCTGGTCAGACCCTCCTCCAGCTGGTACACCGACACAGCAGTAAAACAATTCCTCCGGTAATACAAGTGTCCAGAATAGCGTGTGAGCACCACGTGAACAACGTGGTCACCTCAGACCCTATGCGTTTCGTCAGCGCTTGCCGACTTCATCACGGGGGATATGACGTCTACAGTAAACCAGAAATATATACTCTACATGCTAAAGCTTCATTGGTCACAAATGTAATTGGTAAACCTAAATACAATAAACATGAATGCAATAAGCATTAGTACAACAAAGAACAAATGAGAATATAAAAGGTTAATATAATAAATAAATACATAATAGAGTGAATCAATATTCTCAGGACATTTGGCAGATTGATCAAATTAAATAAACAAATTAAATAAACAAGTGCTAAGTATCCTATGCACTGACTGCATCCCATTTCAATGTGAAGTTCAGACAGGACACTGATTTTTACACTGCTGCAGCTTACCATCATCCCTTTTCAGCCCTCAATATCATATGCACATGTAGCCCTTGTTCTGAACACCTCCCTAAGGGACTACTAGTGCTGTACTTAACCTGCGGCTCCAGGAGATATGAGCCTCCGCTAGCTGGGAGCCTGGGGTAAGGGTTCTAGCGCAGAGCCTCCACTTACCCAGGATCCCCGTTACGTAAGATCGCCCTGGGCAAGAAACATACCAACAATGCGTGCAGCCAAGTTTACTGTGCATAGGTAACCATATCTTACTCTCTATACAACATCACACATAACTTATATACTTATACTATAACGTTGGAGTCCTTATACTATCGCGGCTCAGCCGCATTCCTAGTGAAATTGTCCCGTATAACAGTGGCTCTGCCACGCTCTTTAGAGTATTGTCCTTGTAAGAGGTTAGCTAATATACTCAGTCCGCTAGCCACTTGCTAGTGTCACTACAAGAGTTATTCCTAAGGCGGGATCAGCGCCTGATGACCGGTGTTGGTGCACTTGCTTTACAATTGTACCTTACGGTCACGGCGGTGACCGGTGCCTCTTCGCAAAGGGTCCGTTGCCTCCGCTCGGATCCTCCGGATGTCGTGATGTCCAGCCGTCTGATCCCAGATGACTGTGACTGTCCACAACTCCGTGCGCTGTCCCTGACTAAGGTGACAAATCCTTCCACTATCGGGCGTCCCTGCAGTACAGCAGCCTACTGTGACTCAGGGAAACTTCCTATGGGCCTGGGGAGTAATAGCTGGCCTATGCAGGCGGGTCACGGACCCCCTGCATTCACACTACCTCCTCTCGCTCGGTCCCGAGCTCCTCTGCCTAGCATGGTCTCTGCCCCCACGCTTCCTGTTCCTGGTTCCGTAATCCCCGCCCTCTCATTGGCTCCTAGCATCAGGTGATTGTCCCAGAGCTCGCGGGAGTTGCCGTCCATTATCAGAGCCTTTCCTTATTGGCCTGTTGTTCGCGCGCTCCCCTTGCGCAGGCGCGACCTCTTCACCTTGTCAGTGTCCTTCGCAATATTGCGCAACAACATGGCGGCACCCTGTATTACCGTGTCGTCGCGGAACCTGCCGTACACACGCACCTGGTTCTAGCACACCCTTACACTCTCCCCCCCGCAGAACCCAACGTCCCCGCTTGGGCTACATCTACATAACTTTATACACAGATCAACGCACACAGTACATTACTTAGGCTCTAGATTAAATTGCACAGTTCGGTGAACATTACCACTACCGACTGTACTCTGCGGCGAGCCCACTGCTGAGCCTCATAATGGGGTGCCCCGAATTGATCGTACGCCATCCTCATTGGAGGTTGACCAGTTCTTTGGCTTCTGCGAGGTAGCTCTTCAGCTACCTCCTCTGGAGAAGAGCAAGTTTCAGTTGGCATTCCCAATTCTGCCCTTGAGGGGTTCAATAGATCTACAAAGTCTTTTTGTGGCACAAAGCACGGGCTCTGCGGGTCTAACGGCTGGCTCACTGAAGTCAGCGTATCTGTCGTTGGACCAAGGGGCTCTTTACCCGTAGCTCCTTCGGGAGATGCCCCCGCGGTCGGAAGGCCCCTTTGAGAGGTTCCCTCCATCGGATTCTCAGAGGTGGCATTTATTACAGTCTCTAGGCCAGCCTCTATATTTCCATCTTCTCCATCTATTGAAACAGTGGGCACTTCTTTTTCGTTGTCCCCTACTTGAGGTATGGGGAGCAGATGATTCCTATGCCATACCTTTACTCGGCCTTCTGAATCCTTGATGCGGTACACTGGGAGGCCAGGCATCTGTGATTCTACCTCATACACCCCATCTCTCCACCTATCAGCCAACTTGTGTTTCCCCGGAACGCCTAAATTACGTAGAAGAACAGCATCCCCCGGACGGATCTCTTTATGTCTCACTTTGTGGTCATAGCGCCTCTTGTTGCCCGCATTTAATTGCGCCGCCATCTTTTCCGCTAATTTATACGCCTGCTGTAGACTGTCTTGCAGTCTCTGTACATATCGGAAATGCGTCCTGTTGGATACCCCATCGGTAGATATCCGCAGTCGCACATCCACAGGTAGTCTCGCTTCCCTTCCAAACATCAAAAAGTAGCGGGTGTACCCGGTAGACTCGTGGCGAGTACAGTTATATGCGTGCACCAGTGTCTCCACATGCTTGCTCCACTCCGTCTTCTGAGAACCAGTTAGTGTCCCCAGCATGTCAAGTAGCGTGCGGTTGAACCGTTCAGGTATAGCATCCCCCTCCGGGTGGTACGGAGTCGTCCGTGACTTGGCTATATTTAACAACTTCAACAGTTCCCTAATGAGAGTGCTCTCGAAGTCTCTGCCTTAATCCGAGTGTAGTCGATTCGGTAACCCATAGTGAATGAAGTATTTTTCCCATAATACTCTAGCCACAGTCACTGCTCGCTGATCTTTGGTGGGGAATGCTTGGGCGTATCTGGTGTAATGGTCCGTGATCACTAGTACATTACTGATGCCCCTGGAGTCTGGCTCGATGCATAAGAAGTCCATACATACCAAATCCATGGGGCCAGAGCTTTTCAAATGCGCCATGGGGGCAGCTCGAGTGGGTAAGGTCTTCCTCTGTATGCAGCGAGTACACTGTCGGCAATGAACCTCCACGGATTCTCTCATCTTTGGCCAGTAGAACCGGTCCCGAATTAACCCGAATGTTTTGTCGACACCTAGATGGCCATGATCATCGTGTAGGGCCCGGAGGACCATATTCCGCAGAATCTTGGGCAGGAATAGCTGTCGTCGGTCGGGATGATTATGGTAGGGTATGACCCAATACAGGAGGCAATTGTCCAGTTCGAATTTTCCGAACTCATTTAACAAGAGTTTCACCAATTCTCTGGGGGCTTGCTTAAGAATAGAAGGGTTTCCTTGCTGCAAAGCTTGTCGGGCTAATTCTATCACTGGGTCTTGAATTTGATACTGCACTAGCTGGTTCCAGGGGATAATCTTGTCTTCTGTAACATTCATTCCGTCCCCGCTTCGGTAAGCTCGAGGGACAGCCCGGGATTGACACCCCAATGAGTCGGCTACTCTTAATTCCGAAAAGTTGATCTGATTGTCGACTACTGCGGCTGTAGAGCATAGAGCATGTATACCAGGCCCCGGAATCTCTTCCCACACCTCCTCATCCAGGACAGGTGCAAGCCCCGGTCTTCGTGACAAAGCATCGGCCCCCACGTTGGTGGGCCCTGGTTTATACTTGAGGTTGAAACGGTAGTTGGCCAGTGCCGCCAACCACTGGTGACCGGTCGCATCTAGTTTGGCGGACGTATTAATGTATGTCATGAGATTATTGTCTGTCCGCACTTCAAACTGTACCCCATACAAGTAATCATGTAACTTGTCCACTACTGCCCATTTGAGGGCTAGGAATTCCAGCTTGTAGACAGGGTAGTTCTGTTCGCTGGGGGTCAAGCTTCGACTCGCGTATGCCATGGGGTGGAGCCTGGTGTCGTGTTTCTGGTGCAACACTGCTCCTAGTCCGCTAATACTGGCATCCACGTGTAGCACATACTCGCGATCAGGGTCGGCATAGGCCAGTACCGGGGCCTGTGTTAGACTGGCTTTCAGTTTTAAGAACGCTTGTTCACAAGCCGGGGTCCACCTGTCTCCGAAGGGAGTCTGTGCTGTGACACTTTTCCGACCGGTATCCTCAGGATAGATCTTTAACAGGTTATTCAGGAGTTTAGCTTTGCTTGAGTAGCCCTCCACGAAACGTCGGTAATAGCCACAGAACCCCCGGAAGGATCGCAGTTCCTGGACATTACTGGGCCGGGGCCAATTCACTACGGCCTCTATCTTCCCTGGGTCGGTGGAAATCCCTTCAGCTGAGACGATGTGGCCCACGTATGTCACGGACGTGCGACAAAATTTGCATTTGTCCAGGGACAGTTTGAGTCCCTCCTTCTGAAGTCGATCCAGTACCTTCAGTAACCGCTCCTCGTGTTCCTCCAAGGTTTTCCCGAACACTATAATGTCATCCAAGTACACTAGGCATTCTTGCGGGTTCATGTCTCCCAGGGTCTGTTCCATCAACCTCTGAAAGGTGGCAGGGGCCCCGCAGATCCAATGTGGCATGCGTGTGAACTGGTAGAACCCTAGTGGAGAGATGAAGGCCGTCTTCTCCTGGTCTTCCAGATCCATTGGCACTTGATAGTATCCTGACCGCAAGTCTAGTACACTGAACCATTTACTTCCCGTCAAGGCGTTCAGAAGGTCCTCAATGCGCGGTAGGGTGTACTGGTCGGGTACCGTACGGTTGTTCAATGTTCTGTAATCTACGCATAGACGCACCGCCCCATTCTTCTTACGGACCACCACGATGGGAGAAGCGTAGGGACTGTGTGATCCCTGAACAACACCAGCTTTCTTCATTTCGGCTATTAGCCTCCGCACTTCTTCCACATCTCGGGGAGCTAGGCGGCGGGAGCGTTCCCGGAACGGGGCAGTGTCGTTCATCCGAATGGGATGGTGGGCGCTGCGACTGCATCCCACATCCATATCACTCGTGGAGAACACCCCTCGTCGTTCTCCTAGCTGGGTCTGCAGTCTTTTCCTCCAGTCTTCCGTTAGCGGCGAGTCTCCGAAGTCAAAGGCTAACAGAGGGGTTACTGCATGAGTGGTGGCCGCCGGATGTCCTTCCAAAGTCTTCTTGTCGGGTACCACCGGGTATATTCTGCCCAGCGGTTGCCGACGGTCAATGCACATGGGGTACGGGGAGATATTCTGCACATACACCCAGGTTCTGTTCGGAATCTTCCCCGGCCAATCTCTTACGGAAGCTAATAGTTCGAAGCCAAGCCGCTGATCATCCCGGGCGGGATCTGGGTCAGTCCCCACTCTTGACTGTACAGCATTCCATGCTCCTCTTCAGTCGCGATTCTACCGCAGGCCTCTTGTAGTGCCGGACATGTAGCGAGGGCCAGCAGCGGGGCTTCGCCCGCTTCTTGTAGGTATATGCGGATCACTGATTGCACAATGTCGGTGTTGGTCCTCATGATTATCGGGGCACTGGGGTGGTCTTGTGGCTCGGGACACACTAAGGCTTCCACTTCCATGGGGTGGTGCTTACCGGTGTTCAGCTGGGGAATGTCCAGATGTACTTTTACCACTCCATCGATGGGGTAATCTTCGTGGCTCAACCCCCTCAACCGTAAGGAATCAGCGGATAACAGCTGCAGCCTGTGTATGTGTTGGTCATAGAAGGGCCGATACACTATGGTCACCTGGGATCCCGTATCCATCAATGCCGAAGCATAGATGCCTTCAATTACTACCCGAACGATGGCAGCGGGTCCGATCCGATTACTCGTTGAGGGATGGGCCACGGCTCCACCGTCCTGGGGAGTACATGGCATAGACTGAGCTGGTCAAGACGCCGTTCTCCGTTGGGAAGGGCAGCGCGCCCGAAGGTGTCCCATCTTCCCGCAAGTATAACACTGGATTTGACTGAGGTAGGTATCATTTCGGGCGGGAGGTGAATTTCGCCCCGACACCGGGCGGGGCCGGGCAGTGGTCGGCGCCTCCAAATCCTCTTTGTCGGGGTCCCCGCTCTCTGATGCCTCGGCTTTAGCTTCTAACTTTTTGGTGTCCTTGTTTCCACCCGACGCCTTCTTCCCGGGGGTTAAGTCACGCCCCAGCAGCACAGTCTCATGCGCTTGGACTCGGTCCATTAGGTCATTGAACGCCAAGGCTTGTCCGGGTACTAGGCAGCCGCTGACACGTACAGGCACCGGATGCAGAGGCAGGAGCCCCCTCAATAGCTGGGTAGTGCGCAATCCGTCGGCGTCCACCTTTGGTACCACGCCCTTTCTCACCAGGGTCCACAGATCCAGATGCAGACGTCTAAGGAAGTCGGACACCATTTCTCCCTCTTTCTGGGCCAAAGCATGAAACTTGGCCATCAGGGCATAGACGTCCACAGGGGCTCCATAGGTCTTGGTTAGGCAGTAAATGAGTCCCGCCGCGTCAGCGTCCGGGTGATCGTCCCGATAGCAGTGCACCATGTGGGACGCTGGGGGTCGGAGACATTCCACGATACGCTGCCGACGGACGGCGTCAGTGCAGGACCATTCAGGCAGTACCTGTTCCGTGTGATCCAGCCACTCTTCAAATCCAACTTCTCCCTGAGGCATGGGTTTGTCACCTGAGAACGCCTTTAACTTCCGGTATTGGTGGGCCTGTGTGGAGTGGTGGATGGCCTCTGCGAGCACAGGAATAGAGGCATTATCCATTAGGCTACTCCCGGTGGGGGAGTAGGCATCTAGTCGGGGCATACTGAGTCTATTTAGTGCGAGCCTCAGGACGGAAGGGGTGAACGAAGTGCCCAGGCCCATTGCAGCAGGCCACCGAGAGTGCAAACTGTTTTCAGGGGTGCGGTCAGAGCCGCTAGTGACGGCACCTAACGAGCTGGGATACCCCCTCTGTGGGGTAGAAGCGGCCAGTGGTTCGTTGGGGTCCACTTGCACTATGGGACAGCGTACGCCGGGGGCCTCAGGTAACAGTAGTACCAAGGGCAGAGCTTCGGGGCATATGTCCTGTTCAGTGACATATAATATTTTGCGCCACAACTGGTCCCGATCGTAGTAGTGATCTTGCACTCGGGCAGTGTCCATGAGCGGAAGTTTTCTGACACGGTCCGTCACAGTGCCGAGTGAGAGAAGGGCGGGAACATGCCCCAGGCTAAAAACACGTGTCAGGGGAATCTCATGCCGCTGGGCCCACCTGCGCACCTCAAGCGGCGAGGGCACAGACATGGTGGAATAACTTGTTGCACAACAGAGAAAAAAATATAGGGGCACCCCAGGTCTGAATCTCAGCAGCACCTCCAAATGTAGCCCTTGTTCTGAACACCTTCCTAAGGGACTACTAGTGCTGTACTTAACCTGCGGCTCCAGGGATATGAGCCTCCGCTAGCTGGGAGCCTGGGGTAAGGGTTCTAGCGCAGAGCCTCCACTTACCCAGGATCCCCGTTACGTAAGATCGCCCTGGGCAAGAAACATACCAACAATGCGTGCAACCAAGTTTACTGTGCATAGGTAACCATATCTTACTCTCTATACAACATCACACATAACTTATATACTTATACTATAACGTTGGAGTCCTTATACTATCGCGGCTCAGCCGCATTCCTAGTGAAATTGTCCCATATAACAGTGGCTCTGCCACACTCTATAGAGTACTGTCCTCTTAAGAGGTTAGATAATATACTCAATCCGCTAGCCACTTGCTAGTGTCACTAAAAGAGTTATTCCTAAGGCGGGATCAGCGCCTGATGACCGGTGTTGGTGCACTTGCTTTACAATTGTACCTTCCGGTCATGGCGGTGACCGGTGCCTCTTCGCAAAGGGTCCGTTGCCTCCGCTCGGATCCTCTGGATGTCGTGATGTCCAGCTGTCTGATCCCAGATGACTGTGACTGTCCACAACTCCGTGCGCTGTCCCTGACTAAGGTGACAAATCCTTCCACTATCGGGCGTCCCTGCAGTACAGCAGCCTACTGTGACTCAGGGAAACTTCCTATGGGCCTGGGGAGTAATAGCTGGCCTATGCAGGCGGGTCACGGACCCCCTGCACTCACACTACCTCCTCTCGCTCGGTCCCGAGCTGCTCTGCCTAGCGTGGTCTCTGCCCCCATGCTTCCTGTTCCTGGTTCCGTAATCCCCGCCCTCTCATTGGCTCCTAGCATCAGGTGATTGTCCCAGAGCTCGCGGGAGTTGCCGTCCATTATCAGAGCCTTTCCTTATTGGCCTGTTGTTCGCGTGCTCCCCTTGCGCAGGCGCGACCTCTTCACCTTGTCAGTGTCCTTCGCAATATTGCGCAATAACATGGCGGCACCCTGTATTACCGTGTCGTCGCGGAACCTGCCGTACACACGCACCTGGTTCTAGCACACCCTTACACACATTACACTGTTTTTCTCATTTACAGCATATATTTTTCAGCTATTCTGCATTGCCTCTTAGTTATTATTACAGCAGGATCTAGACATAGTGCTGTCCCTTTCAACTGTATAGCAACAGCTTATGTGTGCATATTCATGCTGTAGCAGGTTTTGTTGTTATGGGTCTTTGCCTTAGCTAGGTCTTGGTATCAGCATTCTCAATTGAGCAGCTTTTTCCTTGTTGACCGGTCGGTCAACAGAATGGAGGCTTTATTTTGAGCCTCACCATTCTGATATTATGTGTCATTTGATTATTATTTTGCTTATAAATTTCTGGCTTTAGCTTTGGTTCCCAATATTATTACAGGTTGCATGTGTCTGTTTTTCCATAGTTTTTGAGGTGTGAGAGAGTGATTTTATTATGTTTGTATGTTATGTGATGTGTCTTTAATAAATTTGTTATACTTGTTTACACCAGAGTGCTTTACGTGGGACACTTTGTTTCTATTTTTTTCATAAATTTTATATATATATACACACACACAAACTCACACATATATACACACACACACGCTCCCGGAAGAAGCCTTATGGCGAAACGGCCGTCGGAGCATCTATACCACTCACTCTCATGTGGCCCACTGCTGCTCCGTGTTGACTGCTGTCCCCCCTGGACATGCTATGCAGCATTACAGCAAGTATTTGGACAGCATTATGCTCCACGAAGCCTCTGGGCAACTATACATCTTGCTTGCCTTAGCTTATATTGTTTACATCCAGCTTTGGCATTAGGGAGCTATTTCTACATGTTTTCTCCCTTGTTTTCTCTGCTGGTTCATAATTATACATTTTCTACCTTAGGTGGACATAATCTATGCATATCCCCGTCATTTATTTATTGTTCTTTCTGGTTTATTGTATCTGCCAGGTTATAGCTGTTATGTTTAGGCTGTATAGTAATTAGGGTAGCTATTTATAGTATTATCTCTTTTTGCTCTTTTTTCTGTTTATTTTTGGGTTCTGTGTAGATGCTGGCAATATTTTAGTGATTTATATTACCTTGACTTGACGATCGGACGATTTTCATTGCATTTCTAGGGGAATTTTCTTTCCCCTGGATCTGCATTATCATACTCACGTATATTGCTTGTTACATATTTTGGTATTATCTTTGTGTACTGTATAGCTTGTTGAACATCAGTTTTCATTGTGTATATGTTTAGGTATATTTTTATTTTATGTGTTTTGTGTTGCTAATAAAATCCATTTTGTATTTTCACATTATTTTTGAGTGCTTTCAATAGACCCTCTTTCTTCTTTTTTTTGTGTGTGTGTGTGTAGATATATATATATATATATATATATATATATATATATATATATATATATATATATATATAACACATATTCCCAGATAGCTCAAACTCCTACATCCACCACATCATGAATATATATTTATGCCAAAATGAGTGCTACTGAGCGTGGCAAATGTATACAACAGAAGACAGGGGTGCCCAATGCTACATCAAATTGACAAAACATATATGGTAATGAGTATAAAGTTTAAATACTTGAATAATAATAGTAATGACTTGTTTTTTTAGTTAAACCCTTTGGCCAAAGCGACGTAAGCCTGCATACCAAACATCAAGGTAAACCAAAAATGCAGGTCCTAACACTAAAACTGGGAACCCTTCCTGTTACCTCTGTATGAGGGGAATGAACTGCAGTGAGTCCTGTCCATTATAATATATATTTGCATGTCATTTCCCAGAATCCGTTGCTGCAGTGGAAGTGCTGTGTGCTGGGTGATAATGATGAAAGGCGGGGTTGCAGACCTGTCTAAGACATGCAAAAGAGCATACAGTAATATTTCCATTTGCTATATGCTTTTCTGTGGAGGGTTTTTGTCACTTTTTTTTACTCACCATAATTTTATTGAGTATGGTAAAACCCATCCTCATTGCTTCATTTTTGCATAGCCAGTGTAACCAACCCCACACTGATGAGACCCATTAAGGGGACGGAGGGACGGAAACAGCTGTCTGTGGGTGGTTTTACTGGCTATGCATCTTAACCCTGGCTGTGCTCAAAGCTGTGACCATGCAGCAAGCTTAAGCCTATAGTGAACCATGTTTAAAATGGTTTTGAAGCAAAAAGTGTTACTGTGTGCTCATTTGCATGTAATTTCCCAGAATCCCTTGCTGCAGTGGAAGTGCTGTGTGCTGGGTGATAATGGTGACAGGTGGGGTTGCAGACCTGTCTAAGACATGCAAATGAGCATACAGTAATTTTTCCATTATTTATATATATTTATATATATATATATATATATATATATATATATATATATATATATATATATATATATATATATATATATATTTAAACACACACACATGGAAATAGCCGTGTTAGTCTAGTTGCGATAGTGCAGAATAAATTAGTTCTTCAGTATTAGGGGATACCTTTTTTATTTGGACTAAATTTATGTCATAGGACAAGCTTTTGAGAGTTTTCCTCACTTCCTCAGCTCAATCAATACTGATATCAGTATTGCTTGACCTGAGGAAGAGAGGAAAACTCTCCAAAGCATGTCCTATGACATAAATTGTTAGTCCAAATAAAAAAGGTATCACCTAATACTGAAGAACTCATTTATTCTGCACTATATATATATATATATATATACAGTGGTGGGATTCAGCCGGTTCGCCCTGGTTCGTGCGAACCTGTTCCTAGGATTTCTGATGTTCGCCGAACCGGTGCTTAACAGGCGGCAGGGGGAGATGATCTGCGGCGGCGAGAGATGGTATGCGGCGGCGGCGAGAGATGGTATGCAGCGGCGGGCTTAAAGTTTAGCCGGTAATAGAATCACTTGAGTGAGAGTCAGAGCAGGGGAGGTGTGCCATCTAGCAGCCTGACCCAGAACTTCCTGTCTGCTACTATAGAGCACTCCTTACCTCCTGCTCTGATTCAATAGATTCTACTACCGGCTAATTCTTTAAGCCGGGGGAGCCCTCCCCGTGTCTGTGTCCACCCAGGTAGGCATGGAGGAGGACTGTGAGAGATGTGAGAGGGACTGGGAGAGATATGAGGTGGCTGGGAGAGGTGAGAGGGGCTGGGAGAGATGTAAGAGAGGCTGGGAGAGATGTAAGAGGGGCTGGGTAAGATGTGAGATGTGAGGGGGGCTGTGAGAGATGTTAGTTGTTCTGGGGGAGATGTGAGGAGGTCTGGGAGAGATGTGAGGGGGGTCTGTGAGAGATGTGAGGGGGTCTGTGAGAGATGTGAGTTGGTCTGGGAGAGATGTGAGGGGGCTGAGAGAGATGTGAGGGGGGGGAGAGATGTGAGGGGGCTGGGAGAGATGTGAGATGTGAGTTGGTCTGGGAGAGATGTGAGGGGACTGTGAGAGATGTGAGTTGATCTGGGAGAGATGTGAGGGGGCTGAGAGAGATGTGAGGGGGGGAGAGATGTGAGGGGGCTGGGAGAGATGTGGGATGTGAGTTGGTCTGGGAGAGATGTGAGGGGACTGTGAGAGATGTGAGGGGGGCTGGGAGAGATGTGAGGGGGGCTGGGAGAGATGTGAGGGGGGCTGGGAGAGATGTGAAAGGGGGTGTGAGAGATGTGAGAGGGGCTGTGAGAGATGTGAGAGGGGCTGTGAGAGATGTGAGATGTGAGGGGGGCTGGGAGAGATGTGAAAGGGGATGTGAGAGATGTGAGAGGGTCTGTGAGAGATGTGATATGTGAGGGGGGCTGGGAGAGATGTGAGGTGGGCTGGGAGAGATGTGAGGGGGACTGGGAGAGATGTGAGGGGGCTGGGAGTGATGTGAGGGGGCTGGGAGAGAGGTGAGGGGGCTGTGAGAGATGTGAGGGGGGCTGGGAGAGATGTGAGGGGGGCTGGGAGAGATGTGAGATGTGAGTTGGTCTGGGAGAGATGTGAGGGGACTGTGAGAGATGTGAGGGGGGCTGTGAGAGATGTGAGAGGGGCTGTGAGAGATGTGAGAGGGGCTGTGAGAGATGTGAGAGGGGCTGTGAGATGTGAGGGGGGCTGTGAGAGATGTGAGGGGGGCTGTGAGAGATGTGAGAGGGGCGTTGAGAGATGTGAGAGGGGCTGTGAGATGTGAGGGGGGCTGTGAGAGATGTGAAAGGGGCTGTGAGAGATGTGAAAGGGGCTGTGAGAGATGTGAGATGTGAGGGGGGCTGGGAGAGATGTGAGGGGGGCTGGGAGAGATGTGAGGGGGGCTGGGAGAGATGTGAGGGGGGCTGGGAGAGATGTGAGGGGGCTGGGAGAGATGTGAGGGGGGCTGGGAGAGATGTGAGGGGGGCTGGGAGAGATGTGAGGGGGGCTGGGAGAGATGTGAGGGTGACTGAGGGAGGTGTGAGGGGGTTGGGAGAGATGTGAGGGGGGCTCTGGTCTCTTCCCCCCCCCCCCCCGGTGCAGTCCTGTTCAACGGAATAAAACATTTTTTTTAAAAGCAACAAACACAAAACATCCCTCATCCCTGGTGAGAGAGAACCTGTTGCTAAAATAATTGAATACCACCACTGTGTAAGTATATATATATATATATATATATATATATATATATATATATATATATATATATATATATATATAATATATATATACACACACACACACACACCTATATACACACACACGCACACATATATATATATATAGTTACATATATACATATATAGTTACATATATACACACACATATATATGTATATATATACATACACACACACGGGCCTGCAGTAACAATTCTGTGCCCCCAAAAATAATTAAAAAACACATACATACTTATAAATACTTATAAATAAATTGCCTGGTACCCGTGGGCATCCGGGGAGTCCTCAGGTGGTCTCCAGAGCTCCCCGTAGACCTAAGGAACCAACCCTGTATTTAAAATAAATAAACCTGTCCTATACATTTAAAAAAATAAACCTCCCCCCCCCAAACACATACAGTACAGTAATGTGCAAAATAACTATTATCCAGATATGGATAATAGATTATTTGCCCATTATTAAACACATAAAACAGCATCAATAAAGTACATAAACAGAGTTCTACTTACCACCTGGCAATGTGATGGGCATCCGGTCATCAAACGGCCTACGTTGGCAAAAGAATACATTGCAAATACTTTGAGATGCCAGCTAACCCTTAATCACCTTAGCGGTTAATAACTGCCAAAGTAATTAAGGGGTAAACCCACCCTGCACCAATACCAACCCTTCACCCATTCATTTGTACAGTGTGTAATATATATATTTATATATATATATATATATATATATATATATATATATATATATATATATAAATATATATATATTATATATATACTTATTAAGGTTATGGTGGGTAAAAAAAAGTGACTAAAACCCTCCACAGTAAAGCATAAAGCAACTGTAAATATTCATGTATATTCATTTGCATGTCTTAGACAGGTCTGCAACCCTTTCTTTCACCATTATCACCCAGCACACAGCACTTCCACTGTAACAAGGGATTCTACGACCACTATATATATATATATATATATATATATATATATATATATATATATATATATAGATAGATAGATAGATAGATAGATAGATAGATAGATAGATAGATAGATAGATAGATAGATAGATAGATAGATAGATAGATAGATAGATAGATATTTAGATATATATAGATATATATAGATATAGATATATATAGATATAGATATATATAGATAGATATATATACACACACCAATATACAAATAAATGGTTAAGGATTACACAAACATGCATAAATAAAAACATGAAATCTCAATTTCCAAACCAGCACATTGCATTCGAAAATTACACCAGCAGCACATTGCAAAATAAATTAATCTCTCATCTCCCAGATAAACAGCACCTACACCAAAACATATATACCAAATTTCAATCAAACAGTTGCATTTTAGTGTGTACATGATGCAAATAATCTGTGCATCATGTAACACTATGCCAAATCAATGTTAAAAATAAAATAAACAATTACTAACATGATACAAAAACTAAGCAAGTAAAGTAAACATAAACATATTTAGCATCAATCAATTAATCTAATCAAAAATCAATTACAATCCAATCCAAATCAATAACACAAATCACTATTCAATTCCTAAAACCAAACCATTGCTAAAAAAAATTCTACTTCAAAGTAACCACCATCATACAAAATCTAACTACCAAAAATAAACCAATATTAAAAAGCAAGCCCCTGAAATAAACTATTGCAAAGACCCTCAAAAATTACATTTAACTAAATAACAAATACATTACACACCAATTTCTAACCAAAGCTGCAAAATACATTTTAAAAACATCCAAATAACATAAATAAACATTTGCAAAACAATCATTTATTATCCCTGTATGTCTAGCCATATAGATTATACATTACATACAGGGGCAATAAATGAGCATAAAAACAATTACATTACATAAAAAATTACAATACAATACAACCATTCAGTGTCCCTGTATGTATGTATATCCATAGGGACATACATAAATACAGGGCCAATAAATGGACATTAAAAAAAAATCACATACAAAAAAAAATTCAAAAGCCTGTAAAAGTCAAATCAAATACATTTCTTTTGTTTACTTACCATTAGATGGCCCACTCACCGAATTCCTGGGGAGCCGCATACTCTCGAACAAACAATCCACAGGTAACCATAAAATAAAAAAACCCTTACAATCCAACTATGTCTTCTTTCTTCTATTTGTAATCCATTCCGTCACAGGAGTCTTCATCTGTCTTCTTCTTTCTTGTTACGGCATCTTCTGGGGTCTTCTTGTCTTCTTGCGCCACGCCCTGGTCCTCTTCTTCCTCCAGGAGGTCCGTCCTCCTCGGCGTCCGGCTCAAACATGAGACGACATAGGCTTTTATAGGCCTATGACGTCACATTTTCATCATATGGTTCCCATGGCCCTGATTGGGCTGTGAAAACCATGTGATTTTGCAACAAAAAAAATTTGATGACGTCATTGAAAGGAAATGATGCCAGCCAATCAGAATGGCTGTGTTTAATTTGCCTTTAAGATGACATCATCAAAAGCAAGATGGCCGCCCTCACATGGTACGGGAGCCAAACAGAGCGTGGGAACGAAATCCCCAATCTGATTGGCTGAAGTACCATGTGATAGACTTTGGATGACGTCACATCCGTTTTCCCCCAAGCCTCTGTCACATGGTCTACTTCAGCCAATCAGAGTTGGGATTGAGTTCCCACGCTCTGATTACATTATGCTACAATTAGTCGTGTGTGTGTGTGTGTGTGTGTGTGTGTGTGTGTGTGTGTGTGTGTGTGTGTGTGTGTGTGTGTGTGTGTGTGTGTGTGTGTGTGTGTGTGTGTGTATATCGGATTTAGAAAAAAAAAAGCCAGATGTGAATTACTAGTTTCCTGTACCCTTTAACCAGTGTCTGGATGCCCCCGCTTCACAATATCTAAAGCAGCAATCCCACCTGGGATCTTACCTGATCCTCAGTCCCTCAATTTCCAGGTAACCTCATTCCCGCAATGTTATATGTTGGATGGGAGGTGTTCCCTACCTGTCTTCTGGGTTAGGGGGATACCGATGTCTCCTGTGTGAAGCTTGAGTCAGATCTGGAAGAAAGAAGTATAGGTTATTTCGGTGTAGGTATAGAGCAATTAAGATATATAGGGTAAATAAGATATCAAGATCCAGAGAGTGAGACAGAGAGAGAGTGTGAGAGAGAGCGACAGACAGAGAGAGTGTGAGAGAGAGTGACAGACAGAGTGAGTGTGAGAGAGAGCAACAAACAGAGAGTGTGAGAGAGAGGGACAGAGACAGAGAGAGCGCGACAGAGACAGAGAGGGCGACAGAGACAAAGAGGGCGAGAGATAGAGAGGGCAAGAGACAGAGAGGGAGAGAGTGGGTGACTGATTAACTGGGGTGGGGGGTGACTGGGATGGGGGGTGACTGGGGTGAGGGGGGTGACTGACTGGGTGACTGACTGGGTGACTGAGTGGGGGGTTGACAGACTGGGTGACTTGGTGGGGGGTGACTGACTGGGTGACTGGGTGGGGGACTGACTGGGTGACTGGGTGGGGGGGTATTTCTGGTGTCCTGCACACACACACACTCACTCTCTCTCTCATACACACACACACACACACACTCTCTCCCATACACACACACACACACACACATACTTTCCCATACACACACTCAGCCAAGGGAATGCCGGGGACAAGGGGGATGGAACACCCCCGCACCACCACTGCCCTACTTCCCTCCCCCCCCCCGAGCCAATCTCCCACCCCGCATGGGCAGCCAAGGGAGTGCCGGGGACCAGGGGGGGGAGGAATACCCCCACTACTTCTTCCACTGCCCCGCACCACCACCCGCTCCCTCCCCTCCGCCAATCTCCCGCCTTGCGCAGGCAGCCAAGGGAGCGCCAGGGACCAGGGGGGGAAGGAATACCCCCACTACTACCTCCACTGCCCCGCACCCCTACCCGCTCCCCCCCCCCCCCCGCCATTTTCCCACCCCGCGCAGGCAGCCAAGGGAGAGCTGGGGAAGGAATACCCCTGCTAGCCAGCCACGGGGGCAGGAGGCAGGGACACCGCGCGTGCGAACAATACGCACACACACTTTAACACTTACCCATGCAGAGAAGGAAGGGAGGCTTGACTGCTCTGCGCCAAAAAAAAAGTCCTGGCAGCTCCATCCCGCGTCACAGCCAATCAGCCAATCAGCTAGAGAGATTTTTTTTGAGCAGGGGATTTTTTTTGCAGAGCAGGGAAAATCTGTCACGCTTGTGCTCTCCTCACAAGCGCAGGGAGAAAGGGAAGGACCCGGTAGCGAGGTGGGGAGGCCGCAGGGGATACGAAGGGAGTAAGTTGCCGCGCAGCTTGGGATCGGCGCACGTAGTCACGTGACCGCGCCGCGCGCATGAGAATGTGCGACACGTCCGGAGGTGCGATGCCTACTCAGAGACATGAGTGATCCAGCTGCATGTGCGCGCATGCTCTGACAGCAGAGCGGGAGTGTGTGCGTTCTCAGGCACCAACGCAGGGTTGTGGGAAGCCAACGCTTCAGCACGGGAGTCTGGAAACAGAAACCAGAAACATGGACATGGCATGGAGTCCAGAGCACAAGGTAACATCCAGAGAAGGATTGCTTCTTGGAGAACGTCCAGACTTCTTAAAGGCATAGTGACAGAAACAGCAAGGTGCAGCGAAACTAAACATAACATAAGGGTTCTTAGTCTAATCCATTGGCCAAGGAATTATAAGCCTGCTACCACATCAAGGTGAACCCTACTAAACAGGTACCTACACTACCCAATGATAAACTAACCTCAGTAGTATAAGAGTGACTGTCCCAGTCTTCCGGAATCCATAGGAGATAAGTAAAGGTCCCATGGAGGTCCAGGCAGGAACAGTATGAGATGAGTACTAGCAGGCACCAGGGCTGGTAGCAAAAGACTAAAATGCAAAGAGAAAGTCAAAGAGAGGCTTACTTCCTGTCAGGAGGAAGAGGGCAGGGTTTGCCAGAAAGCAAGATGGTGTTGCTTGCTTCAGAATCCTTAAAGACACAGGATCTTGACTTGCAGCTAGAGGGCGGCAATCAGAAGTAAACAGGTAAGGCAGGAACACGCCGCAGGGGGCATGTTCCACGCATCGTTACAGTACCCCCCTCTTAAGGATCGAACTCCGAGCGATTCAAGAGACTTAGGTGCAGCGATGCATAAGAAGGTAGGCTCGCAGCTAGAGGGCAGCGCCCGCCAAACAGAGAATCAACAGGGAATCTTGACTCGCAGCTAGAGGGCGGCGCACGCCATACAGGGAGACATCAGGGAAACTAGGCAAGAGGGCAGCGCCTGCCACACAGAGAATCAACAGGGAATCTTGACTCGCAGCTAGAGGACGGCGCATGCCATATAGAGAGACATCAGAGAAACTAGGCATGGGTAGAGAATAGGCCAGAAGGGGGCGTGAAGTTGACTCGCAGATGGAGGGCGGCGCACGCCGTCACGTGTACGCGCCACGCGTGAGAGAATGTGTGACGCGACCGGGGGTGGCCGGGCTCCGTGGTACGAATAGGGAACCGCGGGTGCATGCATGCTCTATAAGGAGAGCGGGAACCGAGATGCGGCAGGTAAGGAGGGAGCACGCCGCAGGGGGCGTGTTCCCCGATTCCTTACAAAATCAAACTGGCCAAGAGCCAATTTCCACTCGCCAGGTGCGAGTGGGCGACCGGGTTTGTCGTACACTATATATATATATAAACGAAAGCTCGCACAAATAAAAGCATTTTGTTAGCCAAACAACGGTATCATCTATTTATTTTTTGATTATTGAAGCTCGGCTAACATGGTACTGATACCTCTACATGTATATATATATATATACACACACACAATATATATATATCCCAGTGCACCTTAGTAATAAATATTTCTACATATTAGGTAGAGCGTGAACAGGCACCTGAAGCAGCAGCCAGCAGGAGGAGCACAGCCAGAGAGGGGGGAGTGAGATTGAGACTCAGTGAGCAGCGTGGCACTGCAATGGAGGACAGGACAGGACAGGACCAGGTGAGTGTCCTGTAGCTGGCTGCAGTGGAGACAAAGAAAATCAAGGAGGACTTGACTTCCGAGTTGGGGGTATTTTGGAGCCCTCGTGCAGGCGCACGCACAGCAGGCTCCAACCACAGCTGTCCAATCCTCTGTCTGCTTCATTCACGTGAGCACGCCCCTGCTCACTGCTGTCCAGACTACCCGCCCACCCGGAGATTTCAGGGACAAACCCATAGCCCGGAGAAGGGGATGCCAAACCCAAAGTCTCTGGGTGAAACCCAGAGAGGTAGCAACCCCGTGATTATATGAGGTTTTGCTAATCCGTCCCGGGTTTCCTGAGTCCAAACCGGAATTTTGCTCTTGCTCGCCCTCTGTGGCAGGATCCTCCATTTTTCCTCTTGACAGCTTCCTTTAAAAGGACAGCCCTGTAAGCAGGATGTTGCCGAGCAAAGTTTTAGTTAATGCTGAGTACATGTAACGCAGTTACCTTTTGTCTTCCTCGTTTCCAGACCCAGCTACGTACCTCAACCACCCATGTCTTCCGCCTGCCTCGACCTCTGCATTCTCACCGACTATGCAACTCTGATGTCAGCCCTGACCGTCGGCTTACGACTCACTACTCTATCAGGACTCTGTCCCTCGGCTCAGGTTGGTTATTTCATATTCCTACCTCTGCCCTGCGGGTCCGTTTCCTGCTTGAGACGAGCATCGTTACAGATAAATATGAAAGAGGTGACAAATAATAATGCTGGTTACATGATAATCTGTAAAACTGTTTTTTGTGTGGATAATGTGGTAGTCAGTCCCCCTAAGCATTAATTGATCACATGCTATTAAGCATTATTATGGATAAGCATTTTTATGCTTGGTTTAATATGCTTGGTATTGCATGTTTTCTTTGGCACATGATTAGGTATGTAATAAAATGTAATCAATCATCAAAATATGAATTACTAAAATGAAAATTGTTACAGTAGGACATGTTGGTTAATTGCAAAAACTATTAAACTAATCAAGCAGCATGCAGGCTGTTAAAGGTCATATTTTATTTAATTTCCCAAGGTTGGATTAGTTTTCTATTAGACAAAATGTCAAAAGTTATTCTGTACACTAAGGTGTCTACTCACATCTAGAAATAATTAAACTGATTAGTTCATACTATTTATAACATGACACGTTCATTCTGCTACATCAAACAGAGTGAACGCAGAAACTGTGATGCTTTCAGTGACTGGATGAACATAGAATGCTTAAGCCTACACAGTTCTTCTTAACTAGGAATATCTGCCAAGAGTGCTGGAAAAACTGATCTAAACTGTTTGTAAAACTGAAACCGTATTACTGAGGCATATATTGCAATATCTTAGTATCGTACATACACATACACAATTTTAGCAAGCTTAAAACCGGACACACAGTATTATTTATCTATATACTTACTAGTGTCAACTGGAGCGCTACTGGGAAAGTGACCTCAAATATACAACCGTAAACAAAGAAGCCCCAATGCACATCCAATATGACAAATTATTTATTACCTCCCCCCAGAGCTCACTCCTCCTCACCTTTTTAACTTGGGAGGTCTTTTCACTTTGCTGCAAGAACAGGACCTACTATGGTTCTTTCCCCTCATACAGAGGTAAAGGGAAGGGTTCACAGTGTAGTGTAGGATCTGCATTTTTGGTTATACTGTACCTTGAAATTTGGTATGCAGGCTTACAACGCTTTGGCCAAAGGGTTTAACTAAATAACCAAGTCATTATTATTATTATTATTGGAGTATTTAAACTTTATACTTATTACCATATATGTTTGTCAATTGGATGTATCATTGGGCACCCCTGACTTTTGTTGTACCCACTCAACACGTGTTTCACCATACAGCTTCTTCACAGAGTGAGGAGTCAGAAGGAGATGAAATGCTATTTAGAGGAAATCACACACTCAAAATTTGCGTGCTCTAAAGATGAGCATCATTTCGACTCGCTGTTAGAACGCGTCATAGAGGCGGGCTTGTAATCCCCAAACCGCATCATAACAGCTGAGCATGAGAGGCCGTGATATTTCACTCCAGACTTGGACAGCAAATCCAGTAACTCTCCGCACCTTGCGTCATCATGGGGGCATGGCTAACGACCCGGTCTCATCAATAAGCTGCCAGAACGCGTCGCATGGTAGTGATTTGTAACACCCATAACATAACAACTTCTCAATAGAGGCCGTGACTGTTCACTCCAGGCATCGGCAACATATTCTGATATTCTCCACATGTCGCGTCAGCAAGGAGGCATGGCTGAAGACCCGATCTCTTCAAGGTTGTAAAAAACTAGGATACAAGCATTTCTCAGCTCACGACATCACGGCACAGCCACAATATGTCATCTTGAGGGCGTTACTGATTGTCAGCTAGACATCCTGGTGCAGAGATGATCTTGTAGAACTCTGATAGTCTAGAGTTGTAATAATCAACTGCCCCACACGCAGCATGTTCATTGATTACAGGTTTCATCACACCAGATGTGTTCAGGTCACAGCACATGATTCCCACAGACACCGTAGTATTGCCAGGTGAAGATCAGGACTGAAGTAACGTACTGTAAATGTACCATTTCCACATACATAAATAAAACAGAAAAAAATGAAATATTATAAAAACATACAGAAAGTGGATTATGAACAGTCCTATGATCAGTGCGGCAGGGTATATTGACAGGGCAAAAAAATAATAAATGTCAGTAAGTCCCCAGAGATAGAGCCATGTAGGAGTTGAAGTAAATTTGTAAATATGCATAACTTCGTAAATCAGTAATCCTTAATAGTTACTCAGAAATTAGTAGATGACACTCAGTTGGCTTAACTCCAAGTGTGATTTATGGTTATTAGGGAGACAAATAGCCATGTGAAGCCAATTTAACTTGTTCACCACCACACTTATCAGAGAGACTACTTACTGTAGAGTATAGCAAGGTATAGGATTACAGCAAGTAACTTAGAAACATGACTCCAGAGTTGAATAGTACTCCCTGAACTTGATTGTCCTCAGCTCCCGGGCGTGCATCCAGGATAATTAGATGATAGCAAAGTAATCCACAATGGAAAGACATGGTGCACAGCATGCAGGGGGGTCTTTTCTGAGTTATTTTCCTTAACTCATCTATTTTTGATGTCTCCTATGTCACCCACCCAATAAATCATTTTTAATTATTTTGGGCTGTGATGTACTCCGTTTTTCTCCAATCCGCGGAAGGGTATACTGGTCAGGCACGGTACAATCGACACACAATCGGACCAACCCATTCTTCTTACACACCACCACGATCTGTGACTCGTAGGGGCTGCGGAATTCTGTTACAATGCCAGTTGTCTCCATCTCTTGTAAGACGTCTCTCAGGTCCTCCACATCTCTGGGAGCGATGCACGGGGAATGCTCCCGGAAGGGCGTGGTATCCCTTAGCCGAATGGTGTGCTGGGCTTCTATGCTACACCTCACGTCCATTTCGCTGGTGGAGAACAAGTCCCTGCGATCCCTCCACTCGGCAGACAGGGTTCATTCCCCGAAGTTGAATGCCAGCCCAGCTAGTCGATCTTGCACGGCAGCAGTGTTCACTTGAGCAGCCATCGTCTCGACGGGGGTAACTGGGTATATCCTACCCAACCGTTGTCCTTGGTCGAGGGGCATTGTGTAAGGAGAGATGTTAGGGATAAACACCTTGATCTTCGCCGATAATGAGGACTTCCATTCCCGTACTTCGAGCACAAGCTTGTAGCCTCAGTTGGCATCTTCTTCTGGCGTACTCTCCAGAGAGAAAGGATGATCGGCCTCATCTCGGCCCAGATAGCAGCACGCTGCATACTTGACCTTCACTCCCCCTGGTGGAATCTCGGTAAATCTCTTGGTGTGATTGAACAGGTCCCCATATCCATCTTGCGCCAATATTTACAGCACTCTTCCCTTGTACTGGGTGGATTTCTAGGGCATACAGGGTTAGTTCGCCAGCCTCTTGCAGGTATGCTCTGATCACCGCTCACACCACATTGGTGTTGGTCCCAATATGATCGGGGAGCTTGGGTGTTCTCGGGGCTCGGGCATATCAGAGCCTCCACATACATGGTGTGAGACTTGCCGGTGTTCAGCTGCAGTATCTCCAGCCGAACCCTCACCACGCCGTCAATGGGGTAGTCCTCATTGCTGAGTCCCCACAACTTCATCTTGTCTGCCGACGGCAAGGGCAGGTGCTTAAGATGTTGGTCATAGAAAGGGCGGTGTATACAATGGTCACTTGAGACCCTGTGTCCAGCCAAGCTGCTGCATATATGGCATCCACGAGGATGCGTATGATGGCGGCTGGTCCCACGCGACTGTAAATGTTCAATGGGAATGTTTCATCGGGGCTTGGCGCTGGTGTACTCTCTGAGAACGTGGAGGGTGTTTCTGCCAACTGAACCTTGCAGATCATGGACTTAGGGTTGGATGTTGTAGTTTGTTTCTCTTTTTCCGGACAGTTCCGAGAGAAGTGACCCCTCTGGCCACATTGGTAGCAGATGATGTCGCTTGGGTTCACCTCGGTCCTGTAGGTAGCCGATCCTCTTTTGGGAGTTCTGGGCGCGGAAGCAGGTACCTTGGGAGGAGCAAAAAGAATGATTCCTGCTGTTTACCCACATGCCTGATATCGGCTATCTGACCCAGTGTTAGTGGGCACGCTGCGGCACGGAGGTGGTGCTTTTTTACCCACAGGCCCTTGGACCTGTAGCGGTGGCGCTCGACGTGACGTCACGCGCAGGCGCAGTAGGGATTGACCCGATTTACACAGGTATGTGATATTATTGATGATTAGATTAGGGGTATATAAGACATATATTTGCTCCATATACCAGACTCCTTGATAAAGGACCTACCGGTCCGAAATGCGTAGGAGGTGCGTTTTTGTCCCTATGGGGGTATTTTTGTCATCAGTCATGCACTGAAATAAAGGACATTCAACTTTTATTCCACCTGGCTCCCTGGCTGTGCGCTATTTGCTGTTGTTTGTTGCTAAAGGGAAAGTCTGTCTTCTACCCCCAATTTGCCAAAAGTCATTATTTATCCACTTTTGAGAATCTAGTGATTAGAGACCTTCGACTTTTGGTGGATGGTTTTTCGTTACAATATCTGTATAAGGATAACTTGAGCATAAATGAGAGACAGGCGATGAAATCAGTAGAAAAAAATTCTCTGTTTGTTATTAAAAATGCCGACAAAGGTGGGGTGGTGGTGGTTCAGAGTAGAGCTAGCTACCTCAAGGAGGCTTATCACCAATTTGGGGATGCTACGACCTACCCCACAGATGCCTTTTTTAGGGCTTTCCTAGATCTGATCGAATCAGGAAAAGTTACCGATGTTTTGAGCAAAGATTAAATCAAATTTCTGGTCAATCCATGTCCCATTATTCCGGCATATTACCATCTCCCAAAGATCCATAAGACCCCCTGGGGAGACAAATCATTTTGTCTATTGGATCTTTGGGAGATGAGCTGTCTAAATATATCAATAGGTACTTACAACCATTTGTGAGGGATCTCCCATCATTCATACTTGATTCTAGTTCTAGATCTCATTAGCCACCTTGAGGATATAAAATGGAGTCTACAATTCACCTGGTCACCATGGATGTGACCTCTTTATATTCCATCATCAGATACGAACAGGGATTGGCGGCTGTGCGTCACTTTCTCAAGGGTCCAGGTAGTAATGAATATAATACCACATTTATTTTGGATGCAATATGGTTTTTATTAACTAACAATTATTTTCTTTTTGATCACAAATTCTACTTACAATCACAAGGCACAGCTATGGGCATGAGTTTTGCACCTTCTTATGCTAATTTATTTATGGGGTGGTGTGAATCAAAGTTTATTTTCAGTAGTCTTAATTCTTTTAGAAAACACGTTATCTTTTACAAACTCTTTATCGATGACTTGATTATGATTTGGGATGATGATTCACTAAAATTTGATGCATTTTTTTATTTCATTAATCAAAATACTTACAATTTAAAATTCACTCATAATTTGCACCATCACCACATTCACTTCCTGGACCTTCTACTCTTTATTGACACCAATAAAGACATCCAAACGGATGTTTTCAGAAAAGAAAACTCAAGGAATACACTTCTTCGGCCATCCACGGTCAGTGATTAAAGGCATCCCCAAGGGTCAGTTCCTCAGACTGAGGAGGAACTGTTCCACTGAGGAGGATTTCCTGCATCAGTCTGGGGAGCTGGCCCAAAGTTTTCTAAAAAGGGGATATAAACATGAGGCTTTACAGTTAGCCTTTGAGGAGGTGGCCTCTATTGATAGACAATCCTTATTTGATTAAAGGAAAGGGACATCCCGAACGAATCAAGCAGATCTAAAACAGAATTATGATAAAAGGAAGAAAAAATATAATAGAAATCTATACAGACAATTTCCTAATAATAGACATGAGCAGGAGAATACTGTTAAGCACATGGATGACATCCCTATGTTAATAACTCAATTTAATAGAAATACTGACCAGGTTCAGTACATAATGCACAAACATTGGGACCATTTACGGATGGATTACAGCCTGAGGAATATTGTAGGTGTCCTGGAACAGGATTTCATAATTTTCTGTCTCCCTTTGCAGCTCATAGGATTCATGTCTCCCTAGTTTGGCTGCCTGTTATTTTCCCTATCCCAGCAGCTAGCTGCATGTGAAAGGCAACATTATTGATACATATGTTGTTTACACAGCCCTAGTCAGTGAGTTGCTATAGCAACCTCAGCTTGTCTCCTAGAATGGGCTATTCTGCCCTCTCCCCTGTCTTGCTGACAGTTAGTCTGTCCCTAGACTATTCCTGTTACCCAGATTCCCCCACACTTCCTTTGATTCCTGACTCTGGCTGAGTGAGTACCCTTCCATGATACACTCCTCTGGCAAGGCCATCTCCTTTTTACCTATCCTTAACTACAAAGCACCTATAAAGAAGCACTCTCCCATCACTATATAACATCCACAAGCACCTGTAAATATTGACTCCTTTCCAATAAAGTGAAGAAAACATAGCAGGACTTGGTGTGCTTTGGAAAGAGGGCTGAGTTAAAGCTATCTGGAGCTATTCACACATCACACATGACCCTGGCTTCAGAATAGTAGGCAAGGGTCCACACTTCGTCTACAGACGAGCAAACACTATAACAACATCAGTATCCCCTAGTATTGTTAATACTCCTGCAATTTCCACTCATAATTTTACAACTAAAGGCTCCTTCAGATGTGGAGGTTATAAGATCTGTCACTTGATGAAACCATCATCTTGTTTTTCGGCCTCTAAATCTAACCAAACATTTCCTATCAAATCTTTTATTAACTGTGACTCACAATTTGTCATATATTTGCTAACCTGCAGATGCGGGTTGAATTCTGTAGGTCGAACTACAAGGGCCCTTAAAACAAGAGTGACGGTGCTGCGGGGACAGTGCTCTCCCCCTCTCCTTCTCATTACCGGAGCAGCCCCCCCCCCCCCGGTGGAGCTGCGGGGACACAGCGCCCAGATCTCGCAGCCCTGTCCGAAAAGGAGGAGATCTCGGGGAGCCGGGGTACAGAAGTTTGGTAGGGATGTTTGGTAAGGGAGGGGGGGTGGTGTATGTGTGTGTGTGCCACCCTCCTCCTCTCCGGAGACTGGTGGGGGCTGGCAACACTGATCTCCCTGGTGGCCTCTTCTGCCAGCAGTGACGTCACTTCCTGCACTGTACTGCCGTCACCATCAAGGCAATTTACTGCCAGGGAAATTTTCATGTGGTAGGTGCCACTAAAGAATTTTCCCTTCAAAAATTTGAGATAAACTCACAGAGCGTAGTCTGATGCGTTTTGCGTATGGTTGCCCTTTGTCAAAGAACAACCACACGTGAAACGCATCAGAGTACGCTCTGTGAGTTTAACTCATATTTTTTTATCGTATTGCCATTGGCTAAATAAATTATTTTATATTCATTTCCAGAGCGATCCAGCCTTATTTTTGCCGCAGTGCACTGCCTACTCCTTCCCCCGTGAGATTCCATTCACATCTATCTGAGGTCTGAGAAACTAGGAGTCCCTATTCCTCCTGGGTCCACTGAGCCCTAGCATCATGGCAGTCTAGAGAAGGGTACAGTTACTCTAGGGATCAAACTCCTGTATATTTTTTGGGGGAAACCCTGAAGTCACTGTTAGGAACCTCCATTTTGCAGCACTGACTGATTGAAACTGCCTCTCAGAGATGGCTTTGTACCAAAGTGAGGGTGATTCCTTTAACAGGGAGGGAGTGGAGCACCAGTTTCTGGCCAAGTTGGACCTTAGATACTGGCTGGCAGTCCATATGTCTAAATAAAAAAATACAAATGTAATTGACAACAAATAAAATGAATTATTATTTATATTGTAGTCCACCCTGGAGTCCAGACAAGTTCTAATCCCCTGTTGTAACCCTTTTCGGGCCTTTCCCATCTCACTCTATGCAGGATGCTGTTGTTGGCAGAATCGGTGCCAATCATAACTTGTATTGTACTCCACTCTGGAATCTGGATCAATCTCCTGTTGTACTCCTTTCAAGGTCTTTTCATATGATGTTCATTGGGACCTCCCCTCCCAAACACTGCTTTCAGGTCTTACATAGTCAGCTTGGCTATTGTGAGGAGCAGATTCTTGACTGGTGAAGAGGTCACTCGGCTTATTGCCCAGGACACTGGCCATCTCTCTCACCTTATACAGAGTATTAGGCAAAAGTTGTGGAACAGACATCCGTAGCATGAGTTCCATGAGAGAGGGAAATGGATGCATGCAGGGCGTTGTTCTGACAAAGCAGCACAGTGTTTAATTAATGCATCTACTTCTAACAGGTGAAACTGTACAAGAGTCAGCCAGGGCATGTTGGTGGAAGAAGATTGTATGACCAAGGAGGCGCGAGCTTCCCCCCCCCCCTCTCCTATTACCCCTCTACATAAAACATACAAATAACGAGAGGCCACATTTATGGAGGTAAAAGGCCGCGGCTTATTTATTAACACAAATGGGGATAGCGTACCACCTGTCCGCGCCAGAATGCTCAGAGCTGGGCAACGCAAAGGGGGCACCCGGAAGTACGTCCCGGTGACCTACCCCCTTGCTTCAAACCCCCCGGTTACCAGCCCCGAGCCACTTCTGGCGGGACAAGCACCTACCGAAACCCAACTGCCGCCGCGACAAAGCAATTGGTCCACTGACCCCTCCATCATAATCTTTTCTCCTTTGTTTCAAATATTCTCTTACTTATCTGCAAAATAAAGAAATGTTAACACTGAAAACAATTTTTTTTTTTTTTAATTAACTTAACTCAAAGGGATGGGTGGGTGGGAAACTGCTCCAACGCCAAGGAACAAGTGACAGTTGCTTGTTCCTTGGCTCTAATTTGAAACCAACCGCCCCAACTGACTCCCTGATCGCGCTCGCGACCACCAGACCAGATGGGGGGGGGGGGCTAGGCCAGCTCTATGACCAAGGAGGCGCGAGCTTCCCCCCCCCCCCTCTCCTATTACCCCTCTACATAAAACATACAAATAACGAGAGGACACATTTATGGAGGTAAAAGGCCGCGGCTTATTTATTAAACACAAATGGGGATAGCGTACCACCTGTCCGCGCCAGAATGCTCAGAGCTGGGCAACGCAAACGGGGCACCCGGAAGTATGTCCCGGTGACCTACCCCCTTGCTTCAAACCCCCCGGTTACCAGCTCCGAGCCACTTCTGGCGGGACAAGCACCTACCCCTCCCCCCCCAACTGCCGCCACCAACAGGCCTGTTTAACCCCTTAAATCAGACCCGTCCCGCCATACCCCTTATGACCTCTTCCAATCCTTCCTGTAAATCTTTATTAAACATGTCCACCCCAACATCTGACAACTGTACCCCATCCTCCCTAAACCAGCCACCCAATTTAAAACTGAACTGCGGGTGACGAATTACCCAACCCCCACATTGAACCAAGAAATTCCCCACCTTCCTGTTTAACCTCTTCCGCGTCTTGTTAACTCTCCCTGGGATACGCGCACCCCTCCTGCATATTATCTCAGACCAAACTAATTGCACCCCTGGCCAAAACGTTAACATACGCGCCAAATCTTGCTTAATCTGCTGGAATAAATCAATCGACCGCAATTTTGCCACATCATTACCCCCAACATGAATAATGATGATGTCCGATGCCCTCCTACACCTGGCCCTAGAAATTAGCAGCGGAAAAGCCGTCCCCACCGCATCCCTCTCATCCCCCACCACGTTACCTCCACCTGCTCCATACTCAAACCTAAATTCTTTCCATAGGGGCGCGAATTCGCCCTCTTCCCAGCCCAGTGTACCATTGAGTCCCCCACGATTCAAATTACCACGGAATCTGAGGAGGCAAAGAAATGGTGAGAAAAAAGAAAACAAACAGCAGGGTGTCTACTCTAGCGCAACATCCTTCCCTACCAAATCCGGCCTGATGTATGTCCGGTAACTGTCTGACTTCCAGCGCCCAATCCTCCGTATCCTTGCTACCGCGAGCCCTACGCGTGCTGCCTCCGTCGCTGCCCCAATGCGAAAAGAATGCGTTCCATACTGCCCCCCTTCAAACCCTTGCTGCTTGAGACACATCCAAAAGACCCTCAAATATTGGAACCTTGACAATGCCCCCCCGTTCTTGTGCACTAACAGTGGACCCCCTTGTTCTGGCCTACCGGCCAAATAATCTTCCAATGCTTTTACTGGGCACACCGCACTTCCAGGTAAGCCCTTCAACAAGGTCCACGCTCCCTTTCCTTTCTGATCCGTTTTAGACCTCCGTACCAGCAACCTCACCAAACCTTCTCCTAAACTCATGTCAGCCAGCTGCAAGCCACCCCCTCCCTTCTTGGATACACAAACCAATTCACCTGCTCGCAGAGCTGCAAAAAATGCTAAGATGAATGTGGCCTTAAATAGTACTGCCTCAAAACTGGAAGAGCATACCACGTCTGTGGCCCGCAACAAACCCTCCAAAATTGCCGGCGTCACTGGTCTTCTGCCATCCATGCTAGTTATCCCTTTTACCAATCCTGCTAGCACCCTCCTTACCACAAAGCTCTTGGACACATCATCCCTGCCATTCAGCCTAAGGAAGAACGATATACCCGCCATCCTTCTCCCTATGGATCCGCCAGCTAACCCCCTGTCCCTCAAACTCATCATGTGACCCAGCAAAATGTCTACCTCTGAGATCTTTCCTCCCGCCATCCTTTCCCCTCCCAAAATTCTTGCCAAGCAGCTACATAAGCACCCCACGTACCCGGGGCGAGTGAAGCCTTGACTAATTCAGTCACACCGCCATCACCAGTTCCCACAAGACTGCTGGGCACCGTTCGCCCTGGGTCTCCGCCCCCGGTGCCAACCTCTGAAACAGCTCCATCTGCAAACGTGATAATGCATCCGCAATGTTGTTCTCCACCCCAGGAACGTGCCTAGCCTTGAATCCTATATTAAGCTGGAAACACCGTAACACGAAATGCCTCAAAAGAACCAACACTGGTGGGGACCGTGAACCAAAATTATTCATAGCCTCCACCACACCCAAGTTGTCGGACCAAAACGTAACCTCCCTGTTAGCAAACTTGTCCCCCCAAAGATGTACAGCCACTAGTAACGGGAAAAGTTCCAAAAATGTCAAATTCCTGATAAGCTGAGTCCCTCGCCAATCCTCTGGCCATTCCTCCGCACACCAAGCTCCATTAAAATATGCACCAAACCCTACTGACCCAGCCGCATCCGTAAATAGCTGCAGATCAGCATTCCGCGCTGGACGCCCCCTCCACAACGTCCTCCCATTGTAATTCTCCAAGAATTCGAGCCACACCGCCAAATCCTTCCGGATTTCAGTTGTGACCCGAATGAAGTGGTTGGGACGCTTTACCCCCGCTGTAGCTGCTGACAAGCGCCTGGAAAACACCCTCCCCATGGGCATAATGCGAGCTGCAAACACCAGATGGCCCAGCAAAACCTGAAACTGTCTTAATGAGGCCTTCCTAAGAAGCATGAAATCCTTGATCATACTCTCCAAAACAACTAACTTCTCAGGAGGTAACCTATATTCCCTGTTCACTGAATCAATTACTATGCCCAGAAAACTGAGAGTGGTTGTGGGTGCCACTGTTTTTTCATTCGCCAAAGGAACCCCAAATTCACGTGCCATGGCTGAAAATTGAAAAAGCCACCTTGCGCACAAATCAGACCCTTGTGGACCAACGAAAAGGAAATCATCCAAATAATGTATGATCCCTGCTGCCTGCACCCTTTTGCGGACCACCCACTCCAAAAATGTGCTGAATGTTTCAAAATAAAAACAAGACAATGCACAACCCATAGGTAAACAAAGGTCAACAAAATAACGCCCTTCCAACATACAGCCCAATAAATGAAAACAATCTGGATGTACCGGCAAGAGTCTGAAAGCTGACTTAACGTCAGCCTTCGCCATCAATGCCCCCTGCCCCATCCGTCCCACCAAAGCCGCCGCCTGATCAAAAGTGGCTTAGCTTACCGAGCATAAATCCCTATCTATCCCGTCATTAACTGACGACCCTTTTGGGTAAGACAGATGTTGAATTAACCTGAACGCCCCCGCCTCCTTTTTCGGAACCACCCCCAACGGTGACACCCTAAGATTTGCCAGGGGCAGGGAAATTAAAGGACCCGCCATTCTGCCCAACTCAATCTCTTTATCAATTTTTTCTTTTGCCACATCCCCATTCAACCTGACCGACTTCAAATTCCTCTCCCCCCGATCCCTCCTGATAATCAAACGGGATCCTGAATCCTTCCCTAAACCCCTCTCGTAATAAGCTAGCTGCCCATCTATTGGGGTATTTTTCCAGCCAAGGCGCCATTGCCTCTGCTGAAACTGGCGTTCCCGCCTTCCTGAACAGCCTGCTGTCCTGGTCCCTTGAAACCCTTACTGTCTCTCTTAAAGCACTTTGATTTGGGATGCTGACCCCCACACCCAGCGCAAGTGTGCTGGAATCGACAATTCTCAAATCTGCATTTTGACTCGTTGTAACCCCAACATACACCCGACTGCTTCCCACCTGCACACCCCCTCCCTGATGTGCGCACCTGAAAATGCTCCCGCCAGACCCCTTTGAGGCTATTTGACCCACGAAAGGACGACCCCCTCCCCCCGAAATATGCTCCAAGTACAAATCCACATCCTTACAATTCCATGTAACCACACCCATATTGGCTTCCATACTCTGCCTAAACTCCACATCATAGGCCCACCATCCCATACCCCTGTGTTTCTGAAACGCTTTTCTAATCGTATCCTGATACTTAAACAGCGCCGAGCATCACTGCGGATCCTTTTCCCCCGCAACGCCCGCCAAAATCCCGAATGCCTGCGACCAATTACTGAACGTGCGTGAAAAAATACGCTTTTCCACATCCTCCTTCTTAGCCTCCCCCTTCTTTTCGGATTTAGCTACCGCTTCATTGTACCCCGGAAGCAATGACAAAATCTCAACGTAATCACCCGCCCAAATTTTTTCTTTTACTTCCTTTGACAAATGCACGCCTAAGGAACGTGATTGTCACGGGAGACTCCTGTGGCGGGTAGGATCTCGGTGGCCGGAACAGCATGAGCGTAGTAGGGGTCACAAGCAGAGGTCCGAGGCAGGCGGCAGGCAGCGAAGTCAGGTACAAGCAGGGGTCCGAGGCAGGCGGCAGGCAGTGAAGTTAGGTACAAGCAGAGGTCGGCAACGAGGAGACTGGAACAGGACAGGCGGGGCAGGACAGGGACTAAGAACAGGGAGCAGGGACTGAGACCGGGGAGCAGGAATAACCAGGGACAAGCCAGATTACTAGCAAGGACCTTTACTGTGAGCAGACTACAATACAGGTACAAGTACAGGAAACAGGTCAGGATCAAAGACAGGCATGAGCATACTGTAGGAGTCTGACTAGCAAGCAAAGGCAAAAGCAACAGACAGGAAGCAAGCTATAAAGGACAGAGACAGGAGCAACAAGAAGACAGACAGACAGAGGAACCCAGAGCCAACAGAAGACAGCAGCACACCCAGTGGACAAGGAAGCTATGGCTAGGCAGGAGGTCTAGGCAATCCTGACATTACTCCCCCCTCTCAAGAGCGTTCTCCGGACGATCCTCCAGGCTCTTCCCGGAGGCCTTGATGAAATGGCGACTCAAGGTGACCCACCTCTGGTGGCTTGTCAGTGGGCAGAGGGTACTCCACAGGTACATTTGGTGCAGCAAGGAACTTCCAAATGGGTGCGTTCAACCCAAAAGCAGGGGCAGAGAAGCCAGTAGATCCTCCTGACAACCCTCCTGGTTTAGCAAGGTGTCCCTGATGGAAGGCCGACTCACGATGGCCTTCGGACAACACTCCAAGTTTTGCAGGAACATAGGGATCAGCAACAACTCCAGACAACCTTCCAGGCTCTTCAGGGAAATCTTGAGAGAAGGCCAACTTAATGTGTACGTCAAGTGCTGATGGGAAATCTGTGAGAGGTGCATTTATCCTTATCGCAAGAGCGTTGGCATCAGCATCAAGAATATTAGGCATAGCAAGGAACTTCACCAGGGATCCGTCTAACGTCATAGCAGGGGCATCGGACACAGATACATCAGGCTCTTCACATGCGGCAGAGGGGACATATTCACTTTCCGTGGTCTCTTTTTGTGACCAATATATCTCTTTTAGTTTTGGAATCTGGAACTTCCCAATGGATACGTTCAACTCCATTGCAGAGGCATGGACATCAGGAATGTGGGCATCAATGATGGGTGCAGACTTTTCACATGTGTAAGTGGGAACATAGAATTCACGCTCCATGGTCTCCTTTTGTGACTGCCGTTTTGTGGTATCACCTAAAGTCTCATTAAGACCAGCTATTTGATTTTTCAGCTCTTGAAGCTGTCCTTCTGCACTTCTTTTCCCACTCAATGCAGTTGTCAGTTCGGCTTCTTTGGAGTTGAGTCGCGACTCCATATCTCCCAGCTGACTCAGAGTAAAGCTTAAATATGTTTCATCTTCATTTCTGATCTGCAGCTGCCGGTACTCCTTCCGGGCATTGTCCAGCTCCAGCTGCAGCCGGACCTTATCACGGGCTGTGTGGTCCAATAATTTGCAGGCATCGGCCATCTTGACCTCATAGCGCTGTGTCAGGCCAGCCACTTGACAGACGGAAACCTTCTCTCTCTCCTCTTTTTTGGCAAGCTGTGTCTTGAGCTCAGCGATCTGCGCCTGCAGCGCTGTGAGCTGCTGAGATGTGTGTTCAGCTGCTAGCTTTAGCTCTTCCTCCAGCGAGGCTCTGGTTATGCTCAGTGTGGCCTTCAGCTCCTCATGCTGTTCTTTGGGGACACACTGGGTACTCAAATAATCTTGCATCATACTTATTTTGTAGGCAGTCTGGAAACTTTCTTCCTGCAGAACTCGCTGCTTTTCTTCAGCATTTACCCATTTCTCTTTGGTGTCCTGCAGATGTGTACGCAGTTCTCGCAGCTGACTCTGCAGCATATTTTCTGCTTGTGTGCGCCGCTCCAGGGAGACACGTTCTTCTTGCAGCACTCTCTCTGCATTCTGCAGTGCTGTCTGCACGTCTAACTTTTCCTGGGCCAACTGTTTCTTCTCCTCTCCTAATTCATGGAGCTTCTTATCTCCTTCACTGACTTGGACATAGAGATTCTTGCACTCCTGGGTTACCATTTCAAAACTGCTATTTAACCCTTCGAAGATCTCTCTCAAAGAACGTAGTTCTGTGTTGAAGTGGCAATTCTTCTCCTCAGAGGCTTCCAATTTTGTGCCAACTTGAGCCATGAAACTCTGGTACTGCGCATTATCAGCATACAGTAGGCCTTCTCTAGCTTACTTGACAGGATTACCCTGTCCCTCTCCAACTGCTCTCTTTCTTTCTCCTTGAGAACACACTTAGCAATTGCTGAAGATAGACAGCTTTGTAGTGCAGTCTTGGCCTCTTGCTCCTTATCTAAACGTTCATAAAGACAATCAATCGCTTTCTGTGCAGCTTGCAGCGTCTGAGTAGGGGCATCTTTCTTTTCTTCCACTATTCTTGGGATACGTCTGTGAGTTGCCTTAAGCTGCAGCATATCTCTTTCATCAAATGCAGACTCTGAGGTTAAATTTTCATTCTTAATTCCTTCTGCAACTTCCACAGTAATGCCTCCCTTCTTTTTCTTCTTCCTTGCTTTGAGAAGTTCTGAAGAATCAGTGGTACTGTGTTCACATTTACTGCTCAAGACTGTTTGAGTGGGAGCCATAATTAAACCACACTTCCTAAGACACCAGTAAAGAGGAAATGTGTTTTTAAAGCAGAAGAATTAGAATGAACAACAGGAATATTAGACACAGAGAGACACAAGATAGGAGAGCTGACCCTTTGAGACTTTAACATCAGTCACAGAGATTATAAATGCAAGTAAAAAACATAGACAGAGAAACCTGCAGTTATATCTGAATCTTTTAGGCATAAGGCGTAGGGATATCATACAGACAGAGAAAACCTGCAGTTACATCTAAATCTTTATGCATCAGGCGTAGGGATATCATATAGACAAAGAAAACCTGCAGTTACATCTAAATCTTTATGCATCAGGCGTAGGGATATCATATAGACAAAGAAAACCTGCAGTTACATCTAAATCTTTATGCATCAGGCGTAGGGATATCATATAGACAAAGAAAACCTGCAGTTGAATCTGAAACTTTTGATATCAGGCGTAGGGATATCATAAATTGCAGAGAAACAAACTTTAGGGGAACTTGCAGGTAAACCTGAAACCTTAGAACCAATCATATGAAAAACTATAGATGCAAGAAAATCAAAGCATGTAGCAACAAAATAATGGGAGCACTTTTGTCTTTTGAAATGAAGACCCTGTGAACAGCAGTAAATCAAGGTAACCGTCTTAAATAGAAATGTGAGTCTGAAAATCTGCAGTGGCCCACCCACAATGCAGAGACAATTCTTGTCCAGGTAATGAAAGTCTGAAAATGGCAAAAACAGGTACTGCAGGGAGGGTTTTTTTTTTTTTTTTTTTTTTTTTTTTGTAAAAGGGAATTCTTCTCAGGGAGAAAGTGGCACAAAAAACCCTGCAGAAACCTTTGCAAAAATAAACATCTCAAAGAAAGCTGCAATAGTCGGTAGCAACAGTTCTAGTCTCAGAAAAAATGTTTTTTCGTTATGAACGCAATAATTCTTGCAGAACACTTAGCAGCAACAACAAAAAAAAACCTTTCAAAATCCCAACTTGGATTTCCAAAAAAGAAACGAAAGTACTTATCTTCAACCATGCGGATGTGGTCTGCTGCAGCAGGCAGGAAAAGGTGCAGGCAGAAGAAGAATCTGTTCCAGCGAGATCCAGAAGTGGCCTTTGCTTTCTGTCACGGGAGACTCCTGTGGCGGGTAGGATCTCGGTGGCCGGAACAGCACGAGCGTAGTAGGGGTCACAAGCAGAGGTCCGAGGCAGGCGGCAGGCAGCGAAGTCAGGTACAAGCAGGGGTCCGAGGCAGGCGGCAGGCAGTGAAGTTAGGTACAAGCAGAGGTCGGCAACGAGGAGACTGGAACAGGACAGGCGGGGCAGGACAGGGACTAAGAACAGGGAGCAGGGACTGAGACCGGGGAGCAGGAATAACCAGGGACAAGCCAGATTACTAGCAAGGACCTTTACTGTGAGCAGACTACAATACAGGTACAGGTACAGGAAACAGGTCAGGATCAAAGACAGGCATGAGCATACTGTAGGAGTCTGACTAGCAAGCAAAGGCAAAAGCAACAGACAGGAAGCAAGCTATAAAGGACAGAGACAGGAGCAACAAGAAGACAGACAGACAGAGGAACCCAGAGCCAACAGAAGACAGCAGCACACCCAGTGGACAAGGAAGCTATGGCTAGGCAGGAGGTCTAGGCAATCCTGACAGTGATATAGTCGTACATGAGTCCCCATAAGCCACATCCGGCAGCCTTTTTAAACCTGCCAATGGCCTTCCAAGCCCTGTCCCCGGCCCAGCACCTGAATTCACCACCGGATGCTCACCTAACAAACTAACTACTGCCGCTAAATCAGCTCCTTGTCCCGCCACCTGCACCGGCAATGCTGTGGCCGATGCCATCGCATCTTGAATAACTTTTGGCACTGTGCTAGGGGTACAACCCTCAGTGCTCTCCACACCCAACAACACCTGAGCCACCTCTCCACCCACTGTTCCGCGGTTGCTCCCCCCGTCAAGCACTGAATCTGACCCCCCCTGCCATTCGCTTGACTTGCATGCCCCCACTGCTTGCTTAGTGGATAATAACGTTGTCATCGGCAATAAAGCTAACTGAACGCCCTTAACCACCGCACTAATCATTCTTGCCACAGCATCGCCCGCTAACCCCAAATCCAACACCTGTGGCCCAGGGGAGCTAACGATGCCCGGCAAAGTAACACCCTTATTTCCCAAACAAGCAACTCTTTTACGCTTACCCTTTGATGCCCCAGTCCCCGGCGGTGATTTGAACCGCCTGTCGGGACCTGCCCCAAGACCCTTGTCCTCCAAGCCTCTGACAGCAAGTTCAACCCGAGGCCCGGACCGCTTGCGAGCCGTGGACGACGTACCAGCGCCACGAAGCGAGGTCGACTGCGTCCCGGCCGTTCCAGATTTACCTGTAAATGAGGAAGCAAATGTTAATCCCCCAATTGGGCTAACCTGTATTCCTGAATAAACTGCAAAAGACAATTTTTTTTTTTTTTTTTTTTTTATAAGGACCAATCCTCAACCTTACATTCACCTTCTAGGCTGGGACCAAACCCCCCAACATCTTTTTTTTTATATATATACACTGACCTACCATCTTTCGCTAGCCTGCTTATCACCAGTAACCGGCGATTTTTTTTGGGGGGGGGGGGGAGAGGGGAACCCTTAGCCGTCTAATGCTCGCCTCCCTCCAAGCTCATCCCAAAAATCACCCAGCCTTTAACCAAATAGGCTGTGATTTCCAAAACTCCACCATAACATACCCTTCTGCACCACCAACGCTTCTCGTGCTCCGTTACTAGGACCCCCTTCATCACTTGATGATGGCCACGCCTCAGCGCAGGTAGCATGGGAACTGCCCTGTCCTCTCGTGTTTTCACGACTGCCCAAAACTCCTTGGTCACTCCCAGCTTTCAGCACTAGTGCACACATCTGCTTCTGAAACCATCCTTCCTCATGGTTGTGCGCCTCCGCCAAAAGCTGCATGGTGCTGACCTGAAAGGACATCGCTACTAGCGCTGTATCTTAGCAAATGGCTTGTCAAACACTGGTTTACTTTGACCACCTAAATCCTGCCAGCAAACTACTCTTGAACTCTTGCCTAGCCGATCTTTCCACGAAAACCAGTACACTTGAGTTAGTCTTAGAACCGCTCTTAGGCTGTAATAACACAAAAATCCCACATTAATGCTTGTATGCTGAGCACCCTAACACCCCCAATCTCCATCCCCTTGGAGCCCTAACAGCCAACCAAGCGTTGCTGATTTTTTTTTTTTCATGGCTAACTAACAGCCCCACCTGACCACATCACACTGTGTAGAGCGGGTGGAAAAGAAAAAAGGGGAGGGGGGGCCAATAGCTCCCCGGGGGGGAGGAGGGGGGGCCAATAGCCCCCCCATGCCAGCCAAACCACCAACTGCCCCCCCCAGACGTAAGAACAGCCTAGCCCCCAGCCCTCCCGACACCCCCCCCCCGATCATCCTCAGGAGGCGGAACCACGCATGAGACCCATGCCCCGCCTCCGCCCAAACCCAAGCAGGAGAAATCACACTCCTTCCCTTGCCCCATCTCCCCACACACCGCTAGCCCAACCGCACGGCTAGGCGTGGGGTGGGAGAGCCTCTCTTCCCCCCCGGCCACCCCAGCGGCCATTACGCGGAGGACAAGGACAGGGGCTCATCGCCGCCAGCCCCCCCGGACCACCCTCGGAAGGCGGCGCCACCCAGGAAAATCTCCGCCTCCGAGCCGTGCGCCTTCCTCCACGCACAAGCCCAGGTAGGAGTCCCTCTCCTCATATCCCGCCTCCTCCCCCCACCACTGTTGCTAACCCAAACAGCGCGGCCAATATGAAAGGGGGGAAACACCTGGCATTATTGGGCCCTACCTACCTCATCCCCCCGGCCCCCCCAAGCAACCGTCGCCCCAGTAAAGCCGGTAAAAAACACCCGGAGGGGGGGTTGAAGGTCCCTCACCCCGGGGGGGGGGGGAGCCCACTGCGCCGACCAAAAATAATTAAACCTACTAAATTGAGGAGAGGAGGAGGAGAGGTCTAAACTGCTCCAACGCCAAGGAACAAGTGACAGTTGCTTGTTCCTTGGCTCTAATTTGAAACTCAACCGCCCCAACTGACTCCCCGATCGCGCTCGCGACCACCAGACCAGATGGGGGGGGCCGTACCCCCCGGTCAATTGCTGTTGCCACCCATACGGGCTAGGCCAGCTCTATGACCAAGGAGGCGCGAGCTTCCCCACCCACCCCTCTCCTATTACCCCTCTACATAAAACATACGAGAGGACACATTTATGGACCTCCATTTTGCAGCACCGACTGATTGAAACTGCCTCTCAGAGATGGCTTTGTACCAAAGTGAGGGTGATTCCTTTAACAGGGAGGGAGTGGAGCACCAGTTTCTGGCCAAGTTGGACCTTAGATACTGGCTGGCAGTCCATATGTCTAAATAAAAAAATACAAATGTAATTGACAACAAATAAAATGAATTATTATTTATATTGTAGTCCACCCTGGAGTCCAGACAAGTTCTAATCCCCTGTTGTAACCCTTTTCGGGCCTTTCCCATCTCACTCTATGCAGGATGCTGTTGTTGGCAGAATCGGTGCCAATTATAACTTGTATTGTACTCCACTCTGGAGTCTGGATCAATCTTCTGTTGTACTCCTTTCAAGGTCTTTTCATATGATGTTCATTGGGACCTCCCCTCCCACACACTGCTTTCAGGTCTTACATAGTCAGCTTGGCTATTGTGAGGAGCAGATTCTTGACTGGTGAAGAGGTCCCTCGGCTTATTGCCCAGGACACTGGCCATCTCTCTCACCTTATACAGAGTATTAGGCAAAAGTTGTGGAACAGACATCCGTAGCATGAGTTCCATGAGAGAGGGAAATGGATGCATGCAGGGCGTTGTTCTGACAAAGCAGCACAGTGTTTAATTAATGCATCTACTTCTAACAGGTGAAACTGTACAAGAGTCAGCCAGGGCATGTTGGTGGAAGAAGATTGTATTATTTTCCCAAGTATAAAGCAATAAGTATATTTATAAATCTTACTCCGAAGTACAGTACAATACAGGTTTCTCTAATTTACTTTAATAAATATGTCATAATTTATAAAGACTGACTATGTCTGTTATCTGAACTTTCCTAGGTTTAAACGAGTGTATGAGAATAAGGGGTGGGTTCCGTTACATAAAACATAGCAATAACCTTGGAATACTGTGCATTATATTTAGCTTAAAAACACACTGGCGCCGCCTCTCGTTACTGCAAAGTACTACGGCAGCCGTAAAAAAAAAAAGCATTTGGCAGTTGGTGACGGGGTGACATGCAAAGAAATACCGGGGAATTGTACTTGGTTTTGTGTGGTAATAGGAACAGTAAGTCTTCCTACATCTTTATGGTGTGTGTGCGCAAGTGTGTAAATTATACACAGGGTCGCCATCAGGGGGGGACAGAAGGTACTGGCTCCCTGGGGGGTGAGTCAGGGGGCCTGGCCACCCACCGGGCACCCTGCGCGGCCATGCCCCTCGATAAATCCAATCGCCCGGTCACCACGGGGTGACAGGATTTAGCACGCTCGAGATCCGCCTGCACAAAGAAAAAAAAAACCTCCCCCCTCTCCTGATTGGCTGGCCGTGCTGGCACGCTGCCAGGATTATTTTTGCCCGCAGCAAGCTTTATAGAAGCTTGCAAAGCGGGGCCCGCCTCTTCCTGCATGGAGCAAGTGGTAAGTACTGCTCCATGCCTCCCTTGCATCCCCCCTGCTCCGATTTCCCTCCCCCCCACTCCAATTTCCCCCCCCCCAATTTACACCCCCCCCCCTGGCTCCGATTTCCCCCCCCCACTCCGATTTCCCCCCTGCTCCGATTTCCCCCGTGTATGTGAGAGTGTCTGAGTGAGAGTTTGTCTGAGTGAGAGTGTGTCTGAGTGAGAGTGTGTGTGAGAGCGTGTGTGAGATCGTGTCTAAGAGTGTGTGTGTGTGTCTCAGTGAGTGTCTGAGAGAGTGTGTGTGATTTCCCCCCCTGCTCTAATTCCCCCCTCCCCCCCCGCTCTGATTTCTCCCCCTCTTACTCCGATGGCCCCCTGTGTGTATTTGAGAGTGTATGTGAGAGTGTCTGAGAGAGTGTGTGTGTGAGTGTGTGTGAGTGAGTGAGTGTCAGAGAGTGTGTGCGTGATTTCCCCCCCTGCTCCGATTTCTCCCCCCTGTGTGTGTGAGAGTGTATGTGTGAGTATGTGACTGTGTGTGTGAGAGAGTGAGAGTGAGAGTGAGAGTGAGAGTGAGAGTGAGAGTGAGAGTGAGAGAGAGAGAGAGAGAGAGAGAGAGTGAGAGTGAGAGTGAGAGTGAGAGAGAGAGAGTGTGTGTGTGTGTGTGTGTGTGTGTGTGTGTGTGTGTGTGTGTGACTGAGAGAGTGTCTGAGAGTGTCTGAGAGCGAGTGTGAGAGTGTGTGAATGAATACAGACACCAACCCACAGTCAGTCATAGTCACCCACCACCCAAGTGTCACCCACCACCCAATTGAGTGTCAGCCACCACCCAAGTGTCAGTTACTCACCCAAGTGTCACCCACCCAAGTGTCAGTCACTCATCCACCCGTGTCAGTCACTCACCCACCCAAGTGTCAGTCAGTTAGTCACCCACCCACCCAAGAGTCAGTCACCCACCCAAGAGTCAGTCACCCACGAGTCAATCACTCACCCACCCCCCACACCCACTCTCTTTCTCTCTGTCACCCACTCTCTCTCTCGGTCTCTCTCTTTCACCGACACTCTCTCTGTCTTATCTTAACTGCCCTATACCTACACTGAAATAACCTATAATGCTTTCTTCCAGATCCGACTCTCAAGCTTCACACGGGAGACATCGGAATCCCTCCTAACCCAGAAAGACAGGTAGGGAACACCCCAGTCTCATACTGAATCCCCCCAGGCCTTTTGTCACATAGGATGTAGCATTGGGTATCTTTGTTTTTTGTTGAAAATATTAAAATAAACAGACTGCATTGTAATGTTTTTTATTAACAAGGAAACAGTTAAGTAAAAGTTGCGCACTAAAAAAAATAATTCTACAACAGGTGTGCTATGGGAGGGGGGGCCCTTCTCTTTCATTTGTCATGGGCCCCATGATTTCTGTTGGCCGCCCTAATTATGCATGTATGGTATGTGTGGGGTACGTGTATCTGTATGTGTATGGTGTATGTATTATGCTTATATATGCATGAATGGTGTGTTAATGTATTTGGCGTGTTTATGTATGTGGTGCATGCATCTTGTATGTAATAAGTTGCATGTTTGGTGTGTGTTTGTGGTCAATGCAGGCTGTACTGCATGTGTGTATAAAGTACATGTGTGGTGTATATGTATGGTGCATGCATAATGTGTGTGGAGACATATGGCGTATGTGTGTGTATTGTACATTAATTTTGAGTTATATAACTAGCGTGTGTGCATATGTATATAGTGCATGTATCAGATGTGCATTACATTGTACAATATATTGTGTGTACTGTATGTGCTGTGCGTGACTATGTGTAAATGTGTGTGTGGGCGGCTTGATTCCATGGGCCACTCAACTGGTCTTGCCCCCTTTGCCCAAAATCAGCCAGCCCTTCTGCAAGCAATTATGCACTTGGCTACCAAGTCATTTGTCTTGTTTCTTTCATATTGTACATACAACAAATACATTTCACAATGAAACAGAACCCCCAAAACAACACCTATAAAATTGGAGTTGTACTCAAGGATATGGCATTTGGAATTCTCAATCAATAAACTGTTATAAATTATGAAAACGTGATACAAAAAAAATCAATCACAATGAACCATAGGGCAGAAGTCTAGTTGTCCCCCATACTGCAAATTATTATATTTAAAGATGGAAATCCCTGTGTACACTTACAGTATAATGTAGAAAGACTGTGGGAAGGATGGGTGGGATGTAGAACGTCCTACTCCTTGAACCCCTCTATCCACCTTTAAACCCACCTTAAAACACAGAGAAGAAAGTGGTGGAGCACTGCTGAAAGAATGAAAGGGCTGGAGGCTGCTTGCAAATTAAAAAATGCTTTAATTTATGGCATTAGTAGACCGGGCTACAAAAAAAAGGGGGTACCTCTGACGCGTTTCGAGCTGTAGGAGCGCTTTATCACTCTTTGATAAAGCGCTCCTACAGCACGAAACGCATCAGAGGTACCCCCTTTTTTTGTAGCCCGGTCTACTAATGCCATAAATTAAAGCATTTTTTAATTTGCAAGCAGTCTCCAGCCCTTTCATTCTTTCAGCAGTGCTCCACCACTTTCTTCTCTACTTGGATTCATCATATTGGAAGGAGGCACGCCACACCAGTCCAGGAAGGTTTCGTGAGTTACTTGTTTTCTGTGATTGCAGTTCCACCATTCATGTTATATTCATGTCTCATACCTATGGGTTGAGGGGTGCCGTCCCATAAGTGGGTGTGGGGTGTGCTCTCTTCAGTGAGGGTACATTTCACACACCTGCTGTGGTGCTTGCATACCACTCTATTACCCTATCATATGGCTATCAAGTGAGCATTCAGTGCTCTATTATACTGCATAAGAAGTGAACTCTTGCCTGGACTCCTATGCTATATTGCACAAAACTGCAGAGACATTTGTAGCACCTACAGGAATTCACTTCCCACACCTGCTCCACCTTAAAACACACCTGCTTAAGCAAGCATATGAGTAGCTTGATGGCTGATAATTAACACCTCTTACATTAACCTTGGCCCTTTGCAGACGCACTTACCAGAACGCCCTCCTACTGTCTCTGTACGTTCTTCCTACCAACCAATTAGATTGTAAGCTCTTCGGAGCAGGGACTCCTTTTCCTAACTGTTACTTTTAAGTCTGAAGCTCTTCTTCCCTTTGTGTTAGTTATATCTTATTATTTATATGATTGTAACTATTACTGCTGTGAAGCGCTATATACATCAATGGCGCTATACAAATAAAGCCATACATACATTAGCTGACAGGCGTGACACTTTGAATGGGTAATGAAGGAGTTAAATTGGTAACATTTTTTTCATCTATTTTTATCTGTTCCCTTTTTCTTTAAACAAGTTTTAATCTAGCAGTACATGTGCATTTATAACACTTATGTGTGTGTTTTTTTTCTAGCCCTCAGGCAATGTGACTGCAGAACTGATTCAATATTGTGGAGATCTAGAGAGTTCTAACACTTTGAAGTGGAAATTGTAACAAGCCAAAGTACTTGAAAGGATTTACAAAGAAAATATTGAATTTTCACAGCAAATGTACAAGTAAAACAGATATGAAGCATATCCACAAACCCCAGAAAAAAAATGACCTGTTGTGACTATGATAACATACAATGCGTAGGGAAAATGTTAAGTCCACTAACAAAATACACCCTTTATTGCAAATTGACCAATGTGAAAATACAGTCTGGTATGGAAGTTGAACATGCATGCTAAGTGTACCGTACAAAAACTGACAATCAACAACAATTATTTATACTGTTCCATTAAGTGCAATATGTAAGACTGAAAAACACTTTTGACTAAGTGATTTATGGTAAAAAAAAAAAAAGGTTTTGCTTCAAATTGAGCTAATTTCAGAATTTGTTGCTGCCTTTTTCCTTCGTGAAGTGAATAAATTATCCAGGAGCCCCATCTAAGGGGCAGGTTGTGGTTTATGTCTGTGTGTTTTAATATGTATGTTTGTGATCCATGTGACCATCATACAGTATAATAACAAATTAGCAAAAACAACTGTCTTTATACTAATCATTTTTAACCTTTTCCATGAGGCTCTGAGATTCTGTGTGGGGAGCTTACTAGCTGTTGTCTGAGAATAAATTGGTAATGGAATTTTACTCTTTAAGATCCATTAATGTTATTTTTCCATATTACGCCAACATATTTAATTGAATAATTAAAAAAAGTCAAATATTATTATACTATAATATTCTTAATTATATATACACTATTGAAAACCTTAATCTATTAAAAAAAAAAAAAACATAAGCCTTAACACAGCATTAGCATTTTTACATAAGTGGAAAAGTAGACTGTGGTTTTGTTCATATATATTTAAAGGGTTCAGTAGTCCTTAGAAAGTTGCTTACCCTCGCTCCATAAAATTGGCAGAGATATATGAACGTAAAGTAAGCGTGCATAGACGTTTGTGAGGATGCATTTCTCTATTTGCTTGCATGTGTTTTAAATGTAAGAAATAATTCCGTACATGTGACATGAATTAAGTAGAAATAGCTACGTTAGTCCAGTTGCCATAGTGCAGCTGTAATCATTTACTCTGCACTAGTACATGACACAAATTGTTAGCCACAAAGGTTTACTCCCTCTCAAACCCAAGATAAAAAAAAAAGTGATGCGCATCTTATGATAATCTGTGCGGCATGTAATTCCTCCCTTACTCCTCCTGTTGACACTCCCACATCGCAAGCGGATGCACACACAGTGCAAAACTTGGAGCGAAGTGGCTGCAGGCTTGTAACGCTTTGGCCAAAAGGTTTAACTAAATGACCCTTACTCATGAGAATACTAACATTGAATTATTTAACTATGTATTTTGTCACAATAGATGTAGCATTGGGTATTTTTGTCTTTTGTTGTATGCAAAATGAAAACGGCACAATTTGCGTACATTTTGCTGCAAATTTGCCTTGATACATCACACACACTGAATACCTGTTGATCATCTAGCATGTCAGTTACATGGATATTTTTATGCATGTGTTTATACCGGAAACAAGTTTTCTTCAGATGTCAGACCAACCCTGAAAGACAGAAATATCTATATCTAAGAGGAAAAGTGAAAATGTACACTGCAGTGGTCCACAGTGGTTTGAGGAAGATGGAAAAGATGTACTTCCAGGTCCCACCAGTGAGGTCTTTTTTTCATAACAACCCCTCCCCCCCCTCCCTTAAGTTTAAAGATGTTTTTTTGAAAAGAATGGCTGATTCTTTGATTTAAAACAGCAATGCCCATATTTACTAAGCAGTGCTACGTCTTAAGAAACCTGCAAGCGCCAAAAAATAAAATGTGTTTTCTGGTGCCAGAAGGTGTTTTATGGTATTGCACCACTTAGCAAATATGGCCCGATGGACCCTTGATTACTTGCAGTGTTTGGCCATGTGTCAGGCTACTGAGAATAACCAAATGCATTTTGAGTGATGACCTAAGATTAGTAGAGTCGCTGGCACTAGGTTTATTGTATTCCAGATTACATTGGATACATTTTAAACACAAGTTATATTCTGACTTGAGTTCTCAAAAGTTTGAACACCACTGCTCTATAAGGCTGGGGCCATGGTACCGCAGACGGACGCTGAGCGAACAGACTGCCTTAAGGCAGTGTTCGCATCCATGTGGCATGCGGTCGTGTGCGAGCGGAAGCGGGAGGGGGCGCGTGTTGCGCAAGAAATCAGTTCACATTGATTTCTTGGTGCGACAGGCCGGTCATGTGAGCGGTTCGCCCAATGAGGGCGAAACAGCTCTGTGACGCCCCTAGGAACGCCCCCCATGGCCCGTCCAACATGGCCAGCGAAAGCACCCGCTTACCTCAAAGCCTCCGCACGCCTCAGCGCAGGCGAAGGCACCATGGCCCCAGCCTAAGGCTGAGTCCCCACTGGCGTTGACCGCGCTCATGCTTGAGAGTGGTGACATCACCAACTCTTCAAGCATAAGCATTCTGCTGTCCTGCAAACATTTTAGAGCAGGGGGGGCGTGGCTATGAAGGGAGGGGGCGCGTCATCGGCTGGACCGGGGCTGTGTGCATATGTGTGTGTGTGTGTGTGTGTGTGTGTGTGTGTGTGTGTGTGTGTGTGTGTGTGTGTGTGTGTGTGTGTGTGTCTCCATTCTCTCCCTCCCCCTTCCAAAAATGGCAATTAATTGTGCAAGAAAAATAAAATAAATAAAAATTGTGCAAAGAAAAAGAAAAACCCCTCTCTGCTCCCCCTCCCACCTCTCTCCACTCAGCCTATTCTGCCTCTCTCTCCCCATTGGTCAGAGCAGGGTCATGTGACCCTCCGCTCCAAAGACAAACTCTTTTGTCTCGCCAAGCCCCAAGCCTGGGAGAGCGTGCCCGCGCATGAGCGCGCGTGCCACGTGAGCGTGGGCGTGATGATTAACTTATATAGAGGCGCGGTCAGCGCCAGCGGGGACTAATATTGAATGCCCGTTTTTCAACTAGCATTTTTGTTTGTGGAAAGCTTTAAAAATGGCTTCTGATGGGATTTTCTGAAACCCTTTAATAACTCACACCTGATCAGAGTAACTGTGCCATTTCTGTTGTGTTCTTAATGTAAAACCTCACCACTACATCTAACAAGGTCAATATTTATTGTATGTCATAATGTGATATTTGTTAATATGCTATTTAGAGTTAATAAACATATGTTGTAAACATGTTATTAAACAACCTTTACCAATGGTTGAATCATCCTTACATAGCTCTTATCAAAGTCCCTTCAACATTTGGCATTTGAAATATACAATATGTTGCTAAGTAAAATAAATCCATTCATCAGTGCACACTACTTCAAAACCCCTGCAATTTTAATTTCCTTTATGCAAGTGTGAATTGGGTTCATCTGCTTTTTGAATTGAGCATTTCTGTCACCTTTAAAGAAAGCCCTTTTAGGTGGTTAAAAGTTGTATGTTTTTAATATCTTGTATGGAAAGTTAGGTTAATGCAATAAAAGGCATCACAAACTGCAAACAATCTTGCTCTATCCAGAACCAATAAGGCTAGAAGAACTCTGCACTATAGGACTCATATTCACTGAAGGTTGCTAAGCTTTAGCACGTCTTAACTCCCATATTAAGTAATTGGAATGGGAGTTCAGGCATGCTAAATCATAGCATCCTTTAGTGAATCTGGGCCTAAGTGACTAAGAGTCAGCTAGGTGATTATGTGCCAGAATGCTGCAGAGGGAATAATTGGGTGTACTGTAAATATCACAGGTTAGAAGACACAATCGATCAGATGATATGATGAAGGGAAGTAAAAGGTACAGAAAAAGATGAAAGCGGAGGATACTGTATACTGTATGCGATAAAGGGAGAGAAAACACCTTTTTAAAACCAAGGTCTGCATTATAGTAGTTGATCTTAGGATATACTGTATGTAAATGCATTCTGTCAAGTGAAATTAACCCATTATTTCACAGTTTATTTAATCCCTTCATTACCAGAACATTCAACTTTCCCAAATTTTTACTTTATGGTCAAAATCACCAGGAGAAAAAAAATTAGCGTGTACTGGAAATTAGATCATGGCAAAAATGAGACAGTCAAGCATTTGTAGTGTATAAATAATTTCAGGAGAATCTTTTTTTTTCAAGCTGAGCACTAACTGTGGATGTGAACGCAAGGGAAGAGAAGAGATTTCAAAGGCACATTCACAAGCGTTCAAAATCAAGTTTTGTAATAAACGCCTTCATTAGAATTTATTATCTTATCAGTTTCCAATACTCATTTGCTGTAAAAAAAAAAAAAAAATACATAAGGATGAAACAGATGTATATGTGTTATAATGAGTCATACTGTATATAAGATGCTACTCCTCTGAAATTCCTCACCTACAGTACTTGTTCTAATCTTAATTGCTCTGCTTAATGTGTTAGCCAACAAAAAGTGGTGTGCAGAAGGCTTGAAGAAAGGACAAAGGAATGTGCTGGATTTCCTTAGAGCATTCATCTGTGTCATGGAAACTGCTAAAGTAAGGCTCACGGCTCACAGTTCAAGCATACAGTACAATACATGTTTGTACAAAGACCAATACACGAAAGAGATTCCACACTTATGGGCAGAATGCAATACAGCAATCTGCATGTGTATCTACTGTACATTTTGAACCCAATACAAAGTGTGACGATCAAATGTATTCAACAACTAGAAGGGATTTCAGTGGAGATATTTGCAGGCACACAATGTTATAACGTATATTTAACTCTCTAATTTTCCTTTTGACCATTTTGTTTGTCTTTCAGTCCAGTCCTAAACCGTATTTTCAAGAAAATGGTTTGTGGTATTAAACGTATTTTTTTGCATTTTAACTTAAGCATCACAGTGAATACAGTAGTTTTCCTTTATGGAAGTGATAGTTGAAACATAGCATGATATTAACATTCACATCTTTCAATTACTTCTTTTTCTCCGCTGTACATATGCTATAAGACCTAATGCAATCATTTCAACTCCTTGATTTCACCCTTTATGTACTGTAGGTATATATTTCCAGACACACATCTCCATTAGGTCAACAGAAAAAAAAAGGCATACAGTACCAAAAAAAAAAAAAAGTATATATTCACTGGGTACATTCACATATTAACAATGAAAGACAGAACTGTCACTAAATGGAAATTGCCAAAGGCTCAAACTAGAAATGACATTTCAGAAAGGATGTCTTCTCATTCATTCACTTCAGTCCTCAAGGAAGTCTTTCGGTTGACTGCAGATGGAGAAAATTGCTTTTTACACACAGGCGATTCTTTCATTCTCACCCACATTGAATCTGTTTTACCAAATGAAATTGCACCCTGTCCATTTACTCAACATTCTGATTCTATATCATTTATTTTCATTGTCTTTGTGTATGGTTTTTTTTTTGTTTGTTTTTGACAGTCCTCCATCCCCTTGCCGAATGTATTTTCATTTCAAGTGTTACAGATTAATTTGAGATCTCCTTGTCTTTTATAGATCAGGGTCTGTCACAGTTTGTGTTTTTGAAATGATCACACAAATTAGACATCAGGTAGGTGAGTTGAAACAGTGTTTTTTTTGGCATAGTAACGACACAGTAGTTTAACCATTGAGGTTTCAGATCCTTCAATGCATCAGAGCCCGTTTATACTCCACTTTATATTCCACGTTATACTATTTGTCACTTTAGCATCACCATTCATTTCAAGTCATTGGTAATTATCATGTCGTCGTGTACATCACAGCAGGACGTCATTTTTCTCTTTTTTCCAAAGGTTGAAAAACTGTTTTTTTCCTCTTGGTCCACGAAGAGTCCCTCTTTGTTGGCCACCAATGTTGGTGTCCCAGGAATATACACATTATGCTGATAGTCCAGAGTTGGCACGCGCTGTTGGAAAGGTAAACCATACTTGGGACTCCAAATGCCATTTGATGTTCTAGTGGTCTTTTTTAAATCTAAGGAAGAAATTCAATTTTTGGATTAAATAATATATATATATTAGCACAATGATTAACTCGTGAATAAATAATATATTTTAGTGCATTTCTGAATGCAACAATATACTATCAATAGTGAAAATAATAAATTAATACGCTATATCAAAGATGACATTTTTTTGTACTACACTGGGAGGGGGAGGGTCGCAGTTTCCAGGGATAGTATTTCCTAGAATAAATCATTTGTGTTTTCCCCAGTCCTTACTAACCTCATCTGATTTCTGTCATTCCCTTCTAGAAGCAAAGTCAACTAATAGCCGTGGCATGTTTAAGAATAAAATCTGACAAGCACAAGTATTTTTAAAAAGGTAGTTATACGTATATCTGATGTAACTGGTACTCTTATAAAGACTCAATCATCCTTCAAGTAACTGTCTCACTTATTTGTATCTTGTGAAAAATTAATATGTATACTGGATTAATGTATATCAGCTTATATGTTTAGCTGTTTGACTAATGATGGCAGGATAATTACTTTGCAAACCAATTACAGAGGAAACGATGTACATGTGGCTTTAAAAACCCGGAATGGAACGCTTGGCCGCGAACAAACTGCCCCTGATGCTCGGCCGCCAGTGCAAATCCCCGCCCGGCACCTCATCGTTTGACATTTGGCTACCACCCCGATGCAATCTTTAAATATCCCATATCACTTGGCCACTGCTCATGTCAATGTCCCGGGCAGCTGCCTCTCTGAGTCCCGTGTGCCAGCCGTTCCTACGCACCATGTTTAAATGTCCTGTCCATGGGACTCGAAGTAGCGACTGCCTGGGACCTTGACATGAGTGGCAGCCGCATGATATGAGACATTTAAACATGGTATCGGATCCGGAGTGGGCTCAGGAGCAGGCATGGCCAAATTTCAAGGGGCAAGGTGCTCATGGTGAGTTGTGGTGGCGGAAGAGCACGAGGGGCGGTTTGGTTGGGGCTAAACGTCCTAGACCATTAAAAACCTGGCAACAGTTTTATCATCAAAAACCTTGTACAGTACAGTGTTTGTAAAAACCCATTAAAGCATTTGTTTACCATTGAAATGTTAAACGTTTAAACAATATATATTTAAATATACTTTAACGAACGTTTGAAAGGTATAGTGTTTTCAGGATAACTAAACACTTAGAAAGGTTTTTAGAGTCTTTATATAATCTCCATTTGGGAAAAACAGTTTGTGAGCCTTAGCAAAGAGAATTTAGAATTGTATATATGTTAGTAAAGCAATTATGAGGTCATCGTTCAGATATGATTAGACCTACAGAAAACCCACAAATAAAATCATTACTTTTCCACAGAAAGGAAATAAGTAAAATGTTTACTTTAAGGTTGATATAATTTCTCTATGGAACCCCTTCAGTCTACATCTGTGTCACCCCAAAGGCGGACGCCTGAAAGGGTTTCCCAAGAACTGTTCCCCTCTGCACATAGCCATCATGCTAAGGTTAATATCTGTGTTTTCTTACTGCTATGTGTTACGTGAACACCACCCACTGGAATGTTAATGACCCAGGAGGACAAAGGACTCTAAAACCACAGCTGCATTCAATCTGAACCCCTTCAGTCTACATCTGTGTCACCCCAAAGGTGGATGCCTGAAAGGGTTTCCCAAGAACTGTTCCCCTCTGCACATAGCCATCGTGCTAAGGTTAATATCTGTGTTTTCTTACTGCTATGTGTTACGTGAACTCCACCCACTGGAATGTTAATGACCCAGGAGGACAAAGGACTCTGAAACCACAGCTGCATTCAATCTGAACCCCTTCAGTCTACATCTGTGTCACCCCAAAGGCGGACAGCCCTTGGCACAGCCGAAGGACAGCCAATGGGTGCGAGCCGTTTGCTGCCATTCACCGATGTTTAGTAATATTAAAGCTGCTCTATTGCAATCTGAAACGCACCAGCCCTCTCATCCCTTGTACCCAATGTTTCAATTTACCATGCCTTATAGATTGTAAGCTCCTTGATGCAGGCCCTCATCTAACACATTGAAGGCTTATCCTACCTCTCCTAACACCATTTTAATCTCATCTTTAAATGTTACATATGCCCATAATCATATTTCTAACTGTCCATGAAATGTCTGTGAATGGACTGTATAACCTCTGTTCATTTAATGTAACCATGTATTGTTACCATAAATCTGTGCCCAGGACATACTTGAAAATGAGAGGCAATTCTCAATGTATTACTTCCTGGTAAAACATTTTATGAATAAATAAAAATCAACCATCTAAGGCCATTATTTAATATGCGGTTAAGTCATCTTCCTCTGAGGTGAAGAAGATTTTAGTTACATTCATTGGACTGTAGCTGAACTTTTCTCTAGTATGGGAAATACGGCTTCACAGTGTATTGAATATGGGCCTAAGTTTTGTTATTTTTTTTCACAGAACAATGTATACTTTTAAGTAAAGTAATACTATTCAGTCTTGATTACACACTGATTAAAGACAGATGCTTTTTTTTTAGGATCCCATTTGGGGATTACTAAGTAAAGTAAATGGTTAACGGCATTAACGGGTTAACTGGGTGCGATCACTCTGGTATTGCCCTTCCCCATCATGTACTGTAGGATGACTACGTAGAGGCGGATGCCACCAGTTTATTGTGACCAGTGATGTCCTAATAGGGAGATAGAAGGGTATATATAGATCCATCCAATGTTCTAGAAACATGTTCCACAGAGTTCTGGTTGAGGGCCTCGCTGTGTCCTGAAAACATGTTTAAGTGTATAGCTATCTATATTAAGAGTGTCCTGTCCCTGTTTATTATTTTCAGTTATGGAACATGACCTATATAGTTAATGACTATACTGTAGCAATGGCCCAAGATTGTTCTCATTCTGGAAGTGGAGTGAGCATGTCCTTAGTAGGAGTTCTCAGAGTAGTAACTCTGAAGCTTAATCAGAGCTTCCTCATCTGAAGGTCCCTAGTTAACTCCTGATCCAATATGGATGGACAATGTGCAGTACACCTGTATGGGATACAGATCCCAGAGAGTAGAGTGTATTCCCAATGGGGGCACACTTGAGATGGGACATTATTGACGCTATGCAGGAGATTTCCATTCTAACTAATACTAAGGAAAACTAGCATAATTACCTCCCCTGTGTAGAAATGAGAGCTACCAACGGAAGTACAGAATAATTTTATGATTTTCCACCAGTTAACATGTCTAGTGTTAAGTCTGTCTTTGTATGCCAAGCCTTAGGCTACACTTATAGAACTAGCTACAGCGATGACGACGCGACCCATGACGTCACATGTCGCTGTCGCTATAGCAAAAGTTGCACTCTGGTGTGCGATGTCGCTCGTGGCAAGGGGCTGTGTGATTGGCTGCTGCCAGTCACGTGGTGCGGGTTGTCCGGGTTATTGACTAATCCTTGTTCAGATAAGGAGCAGGAAGAAACTATTCTACCAAAGAAAACATTTCTGTGCATTACGTTTTCAGCCGATCTCCCCACACAAATTAAGGATTCATACTCAAATTACTATTTTCTTCATAAACCTCCACCGGAGGCTGAATTATTTCTACGTGATGGTCTGTGGAACTGTAAGAACCGTCTGTTCGTCCCTAAGGATGTAAGATTAGAAGTGCTTCAATTTAATGCACGACTCCTGACCTGCTGGTTACCCAGGTGTCCTCAAGACACAGTAACTGTTGTCCCACTCTTTCTGGTGGCCCAAATTATCCCAAGGTGTTAAAGACTATGTTCTCTCCTGTGAGACCTGTGCTAGGGCCAAGACTCCTTGAGCATCCCCTGTGGGTTTGCTGCAGCCTCTTCCTATTCCTACTCGTCCTTTGGGGTCCATATCAATGGATTTTATTGTTGACCTACCCAGATCAAGTGGACATATTACCATTCTTGAAGTAGTGGATCGACTTACAAAAATGGCTAATTTCATTGCAGAACATACAGGACACCTACAAGCTCATATTGAACCCCCAAAATAACCACAACATATATATAAGCATATAAGTGTCACAGAGGAGTGCTACTGAGCATGGCAATATATATTTAAAACCAGAGACAGAACATGAAACACAGACAGAGCTCAGTGCACATCCAGTGAAACTTATACATGCTAAAGTGCCTAAATATATATGTATAGATATCTATTAAATAAAATGGTCTTTTAATTTAACATTTTGGCCAAAGTGTTGTAAGCCCCTGAGCCACTACACGGCAGATCACATCTCATTTCATTGCAGCACAGAATCTCCCTTCTGCAGACCAGACAACCAGTTTGATCGTGAAAGAGGAATCCCGGCTTCACGGGGCTCCAGATGAGATCATATCTGATAGAGGGGTGCAATTCACTTCAAAAATTTGGAGGACTTTCTGTTCTAATTTTCTGGAATGTTCTTTGAGAGAACTAGCAGAGTAGCAGCAGTCCCGGTGGATGAGCATGGGTACTGCAGACTAGAATCTGACATGACTCCCCCCTCCCACGAGCGTTCTCCGGGCGATACTTCCAGAGCGATCACATGATCCCGACATCATTACGGTGACATCGACGGAAGGGAGTGGGGTTGCTGATCGTGATCCACCCATAGAACACAAGCACAGTGCCATGATACACCGGGTACATCATATGGGCCAGTGGCGTACCGGCCGTATGATGTCCATTGTACGTCCATAAGGCACTAAATGAATGAATGGTATGGATGCGTACATCGACTGGTGGTTAATTTTTTAGAGTGGCTTGAATATCTGCACTTAAACCTCTTTTTACCTTGAAGCAGAATAAGTTAGATGGCATCATATGAGTTGCTCAGATAAAGGAACATTTTGAATTGCCCGATGTCTTCAAAGCAGCAATACTACATTCCCCCCGTTTTTATTTTTTCCTTATTTCTATATGTAAAGCGTGTGACTATGTATAATTCTACATCCTTACCTAAGCTGGAAATCGTTTGGTGCTCCTGTTATAAATCTGTAAAAATCCTTATGGTGTTACTAACATAATGGCTGCTTCAGTCAGTGTAACTCAGCAGCTACAACGTATCCTTATAGTACTAAGGTAAGATTATCGATTGGAACAGTTTACCGCTCAAACTGCTGGAAACATTGGCAACAAATGATCACAAACAGGATAGTGTTGCAAAGATCTTGCACTGCTGGGGAGGTGGCTAAAACCTGCTATAGAAATCAGAGGATATGTTAAAACTCATTAAAAATTGTATTAAGAGTTGGGGGGTGGGGGGGCAGTACATATTATCTAATACTACAGAACTGATTTATTTTAAAAAAAAATTAAATGACTTCACATGTTTTGCTGCTTTAACCCTCCCCTACCTGAAGGGTCTTCCGGCCATTGCATTTCAATTTGCTGACAGCCCTCCTGGCAGTGATGTGGCTATCTAGTAAATAACAAGGGCAGACAAATAAAGTGTAATGCACGTCCCTTCTGGTTAAATAATTCAAAGTCATGTTTCTAGATGATAAAAGATACAACATATAATACACATCAAATATTTCCCCTCAAATATATATGATGAAATACAAAATATAACACATTGAACACACAGTGTGTGCTAAACATTAAGTAGATCCACTACAAAGTGGTAAAGACACATATACTGACCAGAGACAGGAGTCACTAATGTACGGAGTCTGTCATGATCTTTTTTCACACCTTTTTGAGTTCCAAGGTCTTCAAGACTCTGAGAACTAGAGGTCAAGAACATATGAATATACTCATTTAATTTGTCCATGTCCATGCATCAAACATGTATGATTCCTTATTCGTATGTTTAAATTAATGTACCTTTTCAAGCTTGGTTTTTGTGCCTTTTGGGGTGACCAATCGGTATTTGGAAGTTTGATCTGCAAAAGAAAAGACAGCAGTGGGAGGAATTGCCTACATAACATGTTATGTTCCTTCTCTACCAAATGTCGTTAGAATATTGCTTAGAATAGTGTTTTCCCAGCTCCAATCCTTCATGACCCCCAACTGGTAAGATTTTTAGCATATCGCTGCATGAGACCAATTTGCATACACTCAGCCTTAATTACATTTAAATGGAGATGATTTGCAGGTGGCTTGGTTGTAATAAAAAAAAAACTGATCTGTTGGAGGAATGGATTTGGATAGTGGATAACAAGAAAATGTGTAAAGAATCTTTAAAGCAAAAAATGCATGTTCAAGGAGGCACCTTTTCCCTTTCCTGAAGATGAACATGATGCACGTTATAAGGATTTATAATGGAGCAAATTATAGAATGGAGCAATAGCCTAGTGACAAAGGGATTGGTCATTGGCCCGAGAGGACTGGTGTATTACCCAATGTCCGCTTTTAAGACCTCTGGCAAATTCATTGGATTGCTGGTGATTCTGCCAAACAATCACATAGTGAGTACATAGTATGTTTCTAGCACTGTAGCATATTCAATTTTTGTGGTTCTGTTGATTTATGTTATGTACTTTCTCTTTTCATCATATTAAAACTGATTTGGCTTATTCCAATTATCTTCATTTTTTCCACGTGTGAGTGCTGGGAACTGTCCTTCTTTAAATCACATAGTGAGTGTAGGCAAAGTCTGCTGTGTACAGTGCTGAATACACCCCCCTTGTTTTTTAACTATGAGTTATAACACTATACCAGTGTTTTTCAACAGGGGTTCTTAACAATGCATCTGATCTCAGACTCTTCATTAGAGGGTTGGGGTTCCTTACAATACATCTGATCTCAGACACGCTATTAGAGGGGGTAGGGGTTCCTTACAAAGCATCTGATCTCAGACACACTATAAGGGCCTGTTGAGGTTTCTTACAATGCACCTGATCTCAGACATGCTATTAGAGAGGTTTGGGGTTTCCTTACAATGCATCTGATCTCAGATGCGCTATTAGAAGAGGGTTGGGGTTCCTTACAATTCATCTGATCTCAGACGCATTATTAGAGAGGGTTGGGGTTCCTTACAATGCACCTGATCTCAGACACGCTATTAGAGAGGTTCGGGGTCCCTTACAATGCACCTGATCTCAGACGCGCTATTAGAGAGGGTTGGGGTTCCTTACAATGCACCTGATCTCGGACGTGCTATTAGAGAGGTTCGGGGTCCCTTACAATGCACCTGATCTCGGACACGCTATTAGAGAGGGTTGGGGTTCCTTACAATGTATCTGATCTCAGACGTGCTATTAGAGAGGGTTGGGGTTCCTTACAATGCACCTGATCTCGGACGCGCTATTAGAGAGGGTTGGGGTTCCTTACAATGCACCTGATCTCGGACGCGCTATTAGAGAGGGTTGCGGTTCCGCAGAATTTCACAATATAATTATAGGGTTCCTTAACCAAAAAATGGTTGAAAACTACTACACTGAATGCTATGTGTTATCAAACTCATACAGTCTCTTAAAGTAGCCCAAACACATAGACATGTCCCATGTCTTCTATGTTATTATTATTATTATTATTATTATTATTATTATCGTTTATTTATAACGCACCCAACATATTCCATAGTGCAGTACAGTAGGGTTGGAGGACAAAGACAATAAATGAACAAGCATTAACATACATTGTTACAGTAGGTAAGGAGGCCCGGACCCCAGGAGCTTACAGTCTGCAAGGAAGAGTAAGTAGAAACATAGTTGATTTTATTTAGTGTCCAATTCTGTAGCCTTGTAGCAAAATAACAACTCTTAGGCCGCGCGTATAGTGCCCACGACGGGCGACGTGATAGGTGATGTCACCCGTCGCCGCTAGCGAAAGTTATATTTCGCTTTGCGGCGGCGGCGCGGGCGTACTGGGATTTCATTGGTTCAGGGGCTGTCACATGAGGCGACAGCCCTTGAAAAATCAAATATTGCCAGCTACCAAAATTCGCGATGCGACGTCGCTCCGTCGCATTGTCCCCGTCGCGCTTACTATAAGCGCACGCGGTGGCGGAAATGCATTTGTTTTGGGGCGACGTCGTGTGGCCGTTGCCCGTCGCGGGCGCTATATGCGCGGCCTTAGGCTTGTAACATAGTGTGCGCATGCGCTACCGAGCGCGCCCGCATCAATGATAATTGCAGGGTGTGAGCCTGCAGTGGCAATACCGGAGACGCGCGCACACGGCCGTGAGAGTTCGCGCAGCAGATCTGTGAAAATACAAGAAATTTATATTTTTGCTCTGCTGCCGCCCTGCGAGCCAATCGCAGCGTGGCCTAACGCTGTGATGTCAGAGCCACGCCCCCTAGCTGTGCACGTCACCGCTTGCGCTAAAGCAACTAAACGCACACGCCACATGCACACGCAACGGCTGGCACGTGCCCACACGCACCAGCACATACTATATAACAAGCCTTAGAAACATAATTGGTTTAATTGATTCTCCTTCCACTTTGCGTCAGATAACACTAAATATAAGCAGTGCCACTTATTTTCCAATAATATTTTTGTTCTCTAAAGAGAAGTCGCACAATAGATTGTAAGCTGTTCGGAGAACTGTCTTACTTACCTATTGTACAGTATATGATAATGTTCTAATATGTGTATAGTACTTACTGTACGGTTCCTTGTTTTTGCCTAACAAATATCTGCACTCTGGAATATGTTGCTGCCTTATAAATAAGTGGTAATTATAGTAATGTTAATGAGTATGTAGACATACAGTATTCTGCTATTATTTATATGACACTGTCTTTATGTTCGTGGTTGAGATTTTCCTCAACACAAGAAACCAGTATATAAAAAAAATCCTTATTTAGTTTAATACAAAGCTGGTTTCACAGAAGTAAAATAATGAGGCAAAGGATTACCACTGTGTTTCAGACGGCTATTTTACTGCAAATAATGCATTTGTGAATGAATGCAAGCATTTATTTGAGGCTGTTGAAGTAAAATGACGGTTCTTCTTGTTACTTGACAACCATTAATTCTGATTCATGTGGCTTTTTTCTGCACAAAAAGGAGCTGGTTAATGAGACATTTCTCTTAAAAAATAATACAATGCTGCCATCTGGTGGAAGAAGGGATATTTGCAGAATGGTTTCACCAATACCATAAAAGGTCCACTGAACAGTGAACGCTGCTATGAAGCTGTATCATATTAAAAAATTTTTTTTTATAACTTGTATTTTTATAATATTAAATTTAATAATGTATACCCACAGAATCCAATTATCAGATTTTTCACGTAACTAGCAAACATATATTTTTCTTTAATTACATGTTATCAGTAATTCAGCAACCTTCCATAATGTAGACATATACTGAAATGTCTCTCTGCGATATCATCCTGGATGGCCCTCTGCCGACTTAAACTTTACATGGCAAAAACAGAGCTCCTCATACTTCCTCCCAAACCTGGCCCTACTACCTTCTTCCACATTACTGTTGGAAATACTATCATTCACCCAGTAGCCCAAGCACGCTGCCTAGGGGTCACATTTGACTCCTCTCTCACATTCTCCTCTCACATTCAAAAACGTATCTAAACCCTGTCGCTTTTTCCTATACCATATTACAAAGATATGCCCTTTCCTCTGTTGCTCGACTGCTAAAACTCTGACTCAGGCCCTCATTCTCTCCCGTCTCAATTACTGTAACCTCCTGCTGTCCGGCCTTCCTGCCTCTCACCTGTCTCCCTTACAATCTATCCTAAACGCTGCTGCTGCCAGAATCACTGTACTATTTCCTAAATCTGTCTCAGCATCTCCCCTGCTGAAATCCCTCTCCTGGCTTCCAATCAAATCCCACATCTCGCACTTAATTCTCCTCCTCACTTTTAAAGCTTTACACTCTTCTGCCCCTCCTTACATCGCAGCCCTAATTTCTCGCTATGCACCATCCCGGTTCTTGCGTTCTGATCATGGATGTCTTCTCTCTACCCCCCTTTGTATCGAAGGCCCTCTCCCACCTTAAACCTTTCTCACTGACTGCCCACACCTCTGGACTGCCCTTCCCCACAATACCCGACTAGCACCCTCTGTATCCACCTTTAAGACCCAACTTAAAACACACTTGCTTGAAGAAGCATATGAATAGCACCGTGGATATTCTGAACACATGATACATAAAACTTGGTCCCCTGCAGACGCACTTACCAGAATGCCCTCCTACTGTCTCTGTACGTTCTCCCTACCTACCAATTCGATTGTAAGCTCTTGGGAGCAGGGACTCCTCTTCCGAAATGTTACTTTTATGTTGAAGCACTTATTCACATGATCTGTTATTTGTTATTTATATTATTGTCACGTGTATTACTGCCTTGAAGCGCTATGTACATTAATGGCGCTATGTAAATAATAAATACATACAAAAAGCACAAAGAAGGTGAGGTATGTATGTACTGTATATATTTATTTATATAGCGCCATCCAGGTACATAGCGCTTCACAGCAGTAATACACGTGACATAATACTATAACACATAGGGGCCTATGCAGAGAGCAGCGAATTTTAAAATTGGCGAATTTATTAAAAAGTAGCTTTTTTGGAGAGTTTTATTCTACATATGCAGAAAAGTGCGAATTCTGCTATGTTTAACATGGATGCGTGTGGCGAGTTTAAATTGGCGAGATGCGCGCTTCAGAAACGTGTAAAAACAAATTCGCGTCTTTTTTTTCCCTTTGCAATGGCCGCGAGCGGCAGCTTCTTGCCAGTTTTTTCTGGCGAGGCAAAAAGGAGACAATCGCGCCATTTTATTGGCGCGAACATCCGCTAGATGCCGTTCGCGCCTCTCTGCATACGGATATTTTTAAAACTGGCGAGATTGAGGTTCTCGCCAGCCGCGAGGCGAGTTTTACAAATAGAAAAGAAAAATTGGCGCGTTTTTCGGAACTCGCCATTTTCTGCTGCTTTCTGCGCGATTTTCTCCAAAAAATGGCGAATTTCGAAATAGCGCTGCTCTCTGCATAGGCCCCATAGTGGGAATATGTGCTTCAGACATGACAGTAACAGTAGGAAAGGGAGTCCCTGCCCCAAAGAGCTTACAATCTACATTTAGGTCTCTGGGGAGTTTCAACTGAAAACGTTTAGAATCAGCCTCAAATTTATTTATGTATATTTAAACTGCCTATATTGTACCTATCAGACTAATACTGCGTTGATATTGTGTTTCTGATTAGCCTCTTTGCTGCCAAAAGGACAGAAAGCAACATGTCCATGAACAATTCACCTTATACTGCCCCTGGTAGGGGTTGTGATGATAAGAAAAATGAAGTACACCTTTGTAATGCAGCATTGCCCTTGTCCGTCGTGTTGAGGAATGAGCTGGATATGCAGATGAACTTGAACTGAGCAGACCAGAGCTAGCTGATATAGGCGAGAAATGAATATTGATGTGAACCACAGCTTAAGATCAAAAAGGCCCCGCGTGTTTAAGCAATAAAACTAAAACCACGCAGAACACAATATGCAGTGTTCCCTGAAAAACATCAACATTCTTTGTAATGTAACCATCCCATTGTTGGGGAGGTCTGTGTTGAATTGGTGTGCAAAATTCAAGAAATGTGCACACTTTCTGGAATAGGGAACTGTAAAACAGTTACATTAGATAGTTATTGGTCAATAATGCTTCCCGTGCAAATACATTAAAAGGGACTTATGTTCCAAAAGCTTTCTAATAAACCATTATAGCAGCAAAACGTGAAAAATCCCATGTGTTTTTTTAATAATATGTTTAATATAAATATGTTCTGTAGTATTAGATAATACTGTCTGCATTTTTTCACTCCTAATGCCAGTTTCAATTATGTATTTAATGTAGTGATCATGCTTTGGTTGCTACAGCATTTGATTTAGAAAGTCATATCCACTTCCTCTTTGGAAACAGGTTCTCACACACACCTTTTTGAGCTCTGCACTTTGGCAACAAAGTATCACAAACAGATCTGTTGCTGTGTTCCAAAGAGCAGACTGTCTATAACTCTGGAAGCTGTAACAATAATGTGTTACACTTAGTAATCTGATGTTACATATCAGCTGCAGCATTTCACAAGCTGCAACATAGAGTCAGAAAGTGGCCATTACAGTAAGTCACACAATCAGGATCCTTACAGATTTATACAGGTGCACCAAACAACTGCCAGTTTAGGTAAGAATGTAGGATTATACATTGTCACATGCTTTACATATAAGAATAAGGGAAAAATAAAAAAAAAAGGGGGGTGTAGTATTTCTGCTTTAATGTGAATTGCTAAAAAATATGACACCAGAAACACAAGGATTTGTCTTTTTGTGGATATTGGTTTATTTTGTTATTAATAGAAATGCCGCACTTTATATCATGCACTTGAAAAAATATTCTGTTTCTTGTTAGTGGATAGATAGATAGATAGATAGATAGATAGATAGATAGATAGATAGATAGATAGATAGATAGATAGATAGATAGATAGATAGATATAGGCCCAGACTCCCTAAACGCAGTTAAATCAGGGTAAATACCGCGACATTAACCAAAATCAGTAATGGACGTTATTTGACTTCGGCTTTTTTATGTGACGTTAACATAAGTTAACGCTCCGTTACTTTCTTTAGTGAGTAAAGTTGTATCACTAACTGAAGATAATGATAATAGCCTATCACAGTTTCGGGAGTCTGGACCATAGAAGACCTGGATGTTATATGGGGCAGAACTACGGCCAGCACAGCCGGTGCATAGCACCCATGCCCAGGGCCTAAAGAACCCATTGCCCAGTCCCCAATCTTATTGGCTTTTTCCATTTTTACAACGTTCGCTGGTGGTCCCAGGGATGCAGCTTCACTGGCGCCACTAAAGATTCTGGGGAGAAACTTTTCACTGCTTGGAGGCTGTCAATCACCGCTGAGCAGGGGAAAATCTCACCCCAGAATCCCTACACGTGCAGCAATGGAGAGGACAGGAGGGTTGCCCAGAAAATGCCTGCACACTTCTAGACACAACATGTACACAGCTCAACCCACGTATAACGCTGTGCTTGGGGTCCAAAGAATCACATCGCGTTATAAGCGGATCGCGTTGGAAATAATGTACAATTGTATGCATTGTACAATAAAGTATTTAAGATAACAAGATACAAAATTGGGAGCCATGCATAAATCGCGTTATAAGCGGATTTGCGTAGTAACGGATCGCGTTATAACGGGGTTGAGCTGTATATATATATATATCTCTCACAAGAGTCCATTTTAAAACAGGTACCTAAGGTAACATTCAAATTGCGATTTCACTTGCGTTACATTCCGTGCGTAAGTGCGGCAGCGCTCGTCTCTTTATCAAGATGAATGGTATTTTTATTGTTAAGTCGTGCATGGCAGGTCCCTGTGGCAGTAAAAGGGTTAAGAAGGATCAAATCACTTCATCAGGTCGCCTGGAGAAATGCATTTTTCTTGTGTACTGCAAAAATCTGGTTGCTATAACTATAAAAAACAAAAAAACCTGTTAACATCACAGGCTCCTGTTCCGTGCCCTGAGAAACTAAGAGAATGTGCCCCCATTATATGAAAACATTGTGTCACATTTTTATTGTCATCATATCATACTTTGTTTTGCAAATTCGGCTGGTCCAGTAATGGAGAGAATCTGTATTCATAGCTTTTTCAGCAGCTCATGTTTGTAGAGTTCAGGGCTTTGCATTAACATCTGAACTCCATCAGAAAAACTGTAATAGACCAAGTGTCTGTCCTCCCCATAGGTAGGTTACTACTCGCAAATCATCTCGCGCTGCAGGATGCTATGGGCATCATAAATTAGTATGTGCTAAAGTCTCTCTAAATGGGCTTCACATTGTGTGAAGGATCGGAGTCAGTTAATGAAGCAAGTTAATGAAGCCCATAAAGGTAGTGCACTGATAGATCGGAAGGGAGACCTTGACCTTTCCTTTGATGGCTTCGCCAGTAGTGAATGGGTAAAAGGATAAACCTTGGAATGACACTGCTATATATTTTTTCTTTGAACTGAGAATCAATGTCGAGTCGTTACTGTAGAGAGCATGTGAGAAATCTCCACTACAGTCATAGGAGGCTGGAGAGTTGTCTCAATGTGAATGTGCAGATAGAAATTAATTCCACTCAGGCTCAGCTGTTGTCATTTTTATAAATGGAATGGACTCTTCAACTCCCAAACTGAATTGGACGAGATGGGATATTAGTTATCCCACACAACTTTTTTTTTTTTTTTCCCTAACAGAAGAACATGGACGAAATTGAAAATGTCAGCAATGATATGCTGCTGTTGTGCTTTTCTCCATAAAGATGGTGTTGCTCTCGCAGAAGCCACAGACAAGCCTCAAGGACATACAAGGTTTACAAGTAGTTAAGACAAATTAGAATGATGTTATGGTAATAATCCGTTTTCCCATTTGTTTTCCCATTACTAGATTTTCTGCACCCCGGGGTGATCTGAAAGCCCAGCTGAGAAGTATTTCTTTCAAGGGGGGAAAGAGGACAAATACAGAGATGCACAAAAACGATAGACAGCCAGGAAAAGAATGACAGTTGAAAAGATAGAGATTATAGCACAGATAGAGGAAAAGAGGCAGATGGAGAGAGATGGCAAGATAAAGCCACAAAACAAAGGGAGACGTGTGCAGTGTAATACAGAAAAAGGAAATCACACAAGATGAAAGAAACCAAGGGGGAGCCAAGAGAAGAATATACGTGACTGATAGTACCAAGGGTAGACATAAACAACATATATGTTGTACTGTACCAAAAGCAGAAGACATTTGGACTATTTAAGAGGGTCAGTGCTGAGAACACAACTCAATCTAGCGCAGGCCTAATTCTGCTCCACAAGATTCCCTTAAAAATGATTTATTTGGGACTTCCACCAAAACAGTGTCTATATGGAGACTTTATCTGGAGAGGACCTCACTCACTTGAAGACATTACCCATTCCCAGCATTACAAGCCTCATAAGAGTCCATTGATGGCTCACTGAACCTTGAGTTCCTTTTTTTTGTTTTTGCCCTGTAGCTCATACATTTCACTCATCTGGGACTATGCTACACCAGCCGAACTTGTTGGAATTATGAAACCCAATGTCCATCTTAACAAAACAATATCAGATGGGTGTCTTCACACTGCACAATCATGCCGTAAAACCTGTCACATACCCCTTGTCTTTAACTGTGCAATCTCAATCCTTATGGCTATTTAACTAAGCCAAGATACACACTTTTACTTTACTTGTTGCCTTGTCTGACATGTGACTATCTGTTCTACTAAGCATGTTATTGGAAGTGCAAATAGAAGAGGACTCTATGCTTGTTTGTATTTATTGCATTGAACACACACACAGTAGTGACAATAGAATTTGAGAACACATCAACAAACTAATCTAGAAATATGTGGCTGCCAACACAACACTATTACTAATAGTCACTGCAATGCATCAAGATTCAAGGCACTAAACGTAAAACATAGTAATTAATTTTTGAGACAGGGTAATTATGCTTCGGGTTATCAGAACATTTCAGGCTGTTGTTTGTGTACAAGATATATTGCTGTGCGTAATATTGTCTGCTTTAAAGTATGCATGTTGAACTATAATGTATATTATATAAGTGACTCAGAGACTAACTAGCTGAGTCCCCGCTGGCGCTCAGCGTGCTCATGCTTGAAGAGCGCTCCAAGCATGAGCGCCGGGTGTCCTGCTTGTACGCGCGCGCAAGGGGGGAGGGGGGGGGCATTGAGGGTAGTTGAGCGCGGATAAGTATAGTTTTTTTGTTTATCTAATCGACGATCGCAGGTGAGCGTGTGCCCGCGCACTAGCGCCGCACGCACTGTGTGAGCGGGGACTTACATATATCTATATACCGTATGTAATTAACCGCCGCAAGAGCCGCCCGCTCAGCGCTAGCGGGGACTCAGCCTTAGGTTACAATATGATTCTGCTCAGTGCTTCCCTACATTTAAGGTCTCTCCATTTCCCCCTCCTTTCTCACTGTTCACTTTACACCTCCTTTGTTTGTATCAATACATCTTTCTTATCTTTTGTCCCTGACCCTCCCAAATGGAGCATTTGAAAATAGGTCAAACCGTAGTACCACTGTCAACTTGGGGTACAGAAGCTTCCAAGCAAGTGAGTATCTCCTATGAAGACTCAATATCACATGCCATGTATTCTATGCAAAGATCATTGTTCTAATAAAGCACTTGTATTTCTGAAAATATGTGTGTGTGTGTGATAATATATATCTATATATATATATATATACACACATAAAATAGAAGTGGTGATAACAAAATAGGTCCCTGCTAAATAGGTATAGTTGTAGAGTATGGTCTCTTAAAACGATAATTACTGTATTATTTTATATATTGATGTATTTGTTAATGTTGTTTTCCCACAATCCCTTGTATTATTTGTTATACTGGTATACTTGTATTAATGTCCTGATTTAGAGGATTCATAAACATATCCATTTATATGTATGTACTGTATGTTTTTGGAGACAGAAACAGATGCCAGTATTTAGTTACATACATTGTAATTGTTTTATAGCCTATTGGTTTACGCTTTCTATAGGACTCTCTGTTTCTATCAAGCCCTTTGTTGTACATGTTTCCTTTGCACCCAAGGGCTTTTCCTCTTTCCATCACCAGTATAAACAGGTAACATGTATTCTAATTCTAAGAAATAACATATATCTGTAGACGTGAAGCGAGGCTTGCTAGGGAGGAGGGCAAACGAGGTGACTGGCATCTTATGTGTGATCTTATAATAATGGATTGATTTTAACTAAGAGTTTGCCGTTTTTGTACTAATGTGCCCCTTGAAAGACACAAGGCAGGTGGGAGGTAGAGAAGGATATTATTGGAAAAGCTAATTATAACCTCGATTAACAACGAACACACTGCTGGAGGGGCGAAGATGCATGTGAATGAAGACAGTAAATGTATTTATTTGTTGTTGAGGCTAAACTAATTTCTGACACAGCGCCCTCCGTTGGTAAAAGATATACCTGCAGCTACAGAAAAAGAAGTAGAAGTGATTTGTTTCGTAATTGTAGAAATGCATCATATTTCACTGATTAAATAATTAGAGATAGGGAATTATTACATAAATTGGTCATCCAAAAATGCATCTATCATGCATATGGTGCTGGGACAAGGACAAAGATGGGACATGGAAGAACTGTGGGGCAGCTTAGAGGAGGCTCAGAAGTACATGCCTCACTTAATTCTACTACTGCAGGAAGGGCTTCCGTTTATTGCTGTGTAATATGTTGCATACTCACCTAGTAATGAAAGGCTGAAATATACAGTACATCCTACTCTTTGTACCAAAGTGAAGGTCAATCATGTTTGAGGGTTTCACTAAGTAATAATTTCCTTAGACCCATCCCCATTTGAGGGGTAATGGTGTTGAACCATGAAAATTCTACACTGTGATATATATTTAATGATTTAACTAGCCAGCATGCCAACCAGTAAGAATGGTCATATGGCCACTGCTTCTGTCCGTGGTGATTTTATGTACCCAGAAAGTACATCAGATGCCAATAGTTTCTGAACAAGGAAGCTTTCAGTGGCAAAAGAGGGCCCTTTATTATAGGGAACCCTCGGTTCTGGTAAGTCAACAAAATCTAACAAATAAAAACCGATATTAAAAAAATCGTATTTTTTCGTTGATGCTTTTATTACGTATGATTGATGTCTTTTTAAAATATCTAACAATAAACACTTTAAAAAAAATCTATGCAGTAATATTGCATTTCAGAGGTCTTGGACTCCTTTATTTCCACCCTTCTGTGTGATGTCATTGCTGGTTGGACACACTCACGAGCAATGTACCCTCACCTCCCCTTGTCTGGCTTGGTCTTCTTGTCTGGCTTGGTCTTCAAACAGGGAGGACCTACGGTATGCATGACTTATAACCAAGTCATGTTTCTGGAGTCAAGAAAAGCGTACAATACATGGTCTGGGGGTCAAGAGTATAGGAAACTACATGTAGTTCAGGGTCACTGTTGAAATGAAAAACTACCCGAAGCTACAGTTTGCCTTCAGAATGGTTTGTATAAGGAAGTGTATGTTGGTAAATTGTTTACAAAGGATTATTTTAAACCTTTAAAGCAGACAATTGACTGGATACATGGAGTCCTTGATGATATCAGCTACCAATAAAGTTAAAGTACACAAGTCATGAAGCATCTTGCCTACAATTGCTTGCATTCGTATTTCATCAATCAAGGCATAGTAAATAGCTTTTCGGAAAAGCACAGCAACAAATGCAGCATAGATACACCATATCCTTATTCCATTAGATGCTACATATGGGTTTATTATTACTTGGTGAATAATAGTGCAGGGATTACGAAAAGGAGCAATTAGGCTGAGTAAAATCACTTGGAGTAATCACAATAGCTTCCATTTTTAAAAGGCACATATATATGCCCAACATATACAAAAAAAGATTCAAAATAAGACTTCGCTTAGAATGATTAAGATGTATACTTATTGGGTAGATCTGCTATAGTATATGTGTGTGTGTGTGTGTGTGTGTGTGTGTGTGTGTGTGTGTGTGTGTGTGTGTGTGTGTGTGTGTGTGTGTGTGTGTGTGTGTGTGTGTGTGTGTGTGTATATATATATCGTTTTCGACTGCATTGTATTTGATGCTACAGTATATATTGTTAATACCCCACGCTGCTTTATCTTTTCATGTGCTAATAAACTGATTCACTTACATCCAATATATCAAACGTTCTAATCTTATTGAGTTAAAAGCGTAAGTATGTAAACAGTTAGGCAGAAAACCACCTAATGGAGCTATTTAATAACATCATACGTGTTAGGAATTGTGCTTCCATTGCTTCTATGTATTTTATTTAGGTTTTCTGTGCATCTGTGCGATTTAAATGGCCATTTAATTTCCATGTATTTTCTTGTTATGTTGCGCCATCTAGTGGTGGCCAAACTGCAATGCTCTGCGCTGGACTGTCCGCCTTTGTGCCTGATATTCACAATAAATTAGCAGATACCAAGCGGATCACAGAAAATAGCAAACTAGATGGAAATCAAAATCTTAGTGATATCCAAGCTCAGTCATCCATACGTATTTTTGAAATAATCACAGTATATGATTACTTGCAAAATGGTCCATAAATCAGCCCACGTCACATATTCTTAACGTTTAATTTTTTAGAATAATGTGGTTTTTTTTCCCCGGTGGAGGTTTCTACAATGAATTGCAGCCACACGAAGGAGTTACAAATTCGGTGTGTTAACAGTTACCCTGTAAGTCCTACTGAGTATCATGAAGCTCCCTAGAGCTACAGGTTGAGTATCATTGCTCTAGTCTCTGGCTGATACATTTCAGAGACATCCCATCTTATTGACATATAAACGGGAGGGGGGAGGAATATATATACATATATATATATATTCTTTTTTAATATATATATATAATATATATATATATACACATACACATATACACACACGTGTGTGTGTGTGTGTGTGTGTGTGTGTGTGTGTGTGTGTGTGTGTGTGTGTGTTTGAACAAACATGTGTGATGCCTGTAACCTTGGGCTATAATAACACTTCTTAGCCTTCTATTTTCATATACATACTACGATAAATTGATTCACACCATAAGCCGCACTGATGCTTTGTTAATCTTGAGAGTGTCTGGATAAGAAAGACATATCTAACCCTGCCGGAGCGTTTTGAATAGTAATGGTGCTACCCTAATGTGCTGAAATCCCAGTAAAGCAGATGAAACACTATTGTTGGAGGTAAAGCAGGATTTATAGACACGGTGATAACTGATTCACAGCTCTCAGACAGTGATTTCATGTGCCACACGTAAAGCAATGACAACACAGCAATAGAAAAGATCCATTTGGTCCATCCTGAAGGACGCCCTTGGAGTTAGAACAGAATAATTGTGTAACATAAATTACTTTCACAGGATGAAACTGGGGACATAGGAAAGATGTTCCATAAAGCTGAATGTCCTTGGAAGCTTATGAGGAATACATGAACAGGGTGCTGTGTGCCTTACATTTTCTCTAGTTATATTATGATTTTACTGCTGATAATAAAAAAAAAAAAAACTATTTCAGCATACAGTGAATTGAGCTGCTTTAATTAAATCATAATTTTTTTAACAGTTACATTAACTAGCAAAGCACCCACTGGAGATTTTGCTTTTGTTCATGCAGGTGACTCATTTACCCCCACTGTAAAGAAATTATGACTGAGTGGTAGTTAGGCTGGTAATGTTTTAAATATATAGTCAATAATTAAGAGGTTCCAGTTTATACTTGAAAGGAATGGGATGTGCTGTACCACTGCGCTGCAACAGCTGCTATACATGGATTTCAAGCCGGATAAACTAAAACAGAGCCCATTTCAGATTTAACTCATGATTTACCTCGTTGACTGCATTGTTTACAGCAAGGGGGTTCTGTCCACTTCTTCCTGGGGCCACCTTTTCTGGGATTTTTTCATTGTTTTGAGTGGTGGAGCTATATGGTTTTAGAAACATGAAGTCACTCTTAGCTGATTCTGGTGTCAGGCACACTTTATAGCAGTAGTTTTGAGAACCACTTCCAGCCACATCCACACAGTTAGTTTGAACTTTATTCCCAGATGAGATTTGTAAGTTTATATTTGAGTTTTTAAAAACACCTTCAGAAGACCCAGATCTCATACAGCAACAGGTAGGGAGGGAGCACTTGTAATCCTGCAGGGACAGTCTGTCTTTGTGACATTTAATGACGGTAAGGACAATTATAGCCACCAGGAAAGTAAAGGACACTGAGCCAAGGGACACTATTAAATAAAGAGTTAGAGAGGAGGGGGGAGGATCTGGATTTAAAGGCATATCGTTTAATTCGGAGAGGGTCTCTGGTATGCAGTCCACTACAGTGAGGACTATGGAGACTGAGGTGGATAAGGGTGGTTGGCCATTGTCTCTTACTTGAATCAGCAGCTTTTGTTTGGTAGGATCTTTGTCCACTAAAGCACGAATGGTCCTCAGCTCCCCAGTGTATAGGGCAACACTGAATAGACTGGAATCAGTAGCCTGTAGGATCTGGTAAGAAAGGCGAGAGTTTTGCCCTGAGTCAGCGTCCAAAGCGGAGATCTTGCCCACTAGGTAACCTGGATCAGCAGACCTAGGAATGACATCAGTGGCCACCGTACCATTCTTTGGCAAAGGGGACACAATGACAGGCGCGTTGTCATTCTGATCAAGAATAAAGACGTTAACTGTGACATTGCTACTTAAAGGGGGGAAACCAGCATCTTGGGCCAGCACTCGGATCTGAAAGTTACGAATCTGTTCGTAGTCAAAAGAGCGCAGTGCATAGATGTTCCCACTATCTGAGTTAATGGACACATAGGTGGACACTGGCATCCCCTGGATCTGACCATCCATGATGGAATAGGACAAGTAGGCATTCTGATTACAGTCAGGGTCCAGGGCAGTCACTGAGCAAATAGATGCCCCGGGGGGGTTATTCTCCAACACATACACAGTATATGAAGGCTGCACGAAACTGGGTGTATTGTCATTGATATCGGTCACTTGAACAGATATGATTTTCTTGGTCATTTGTGGGGGCGATCCAAAGTCCCTGGCGCTAATGGTGATATTATACTCCGAAACAACTTCTCTGTCCAAAATATCGGTGGTCACCAAAGTGTAGTAGTTTTTGTAGGATGAGTGGAGTTGGAAGGGGACATTTTTAGGGATGTCACAGTTTACATCCCCGTTGTCCCCAGAGTCACGATCCATCACGCTGATCACAGCTATGACTGTCCCCGGCGGGGCATCTTCCATGACTGGTGTGGAAACCGAGGTGAGTATCACCTCTGGGGCATTATCATTGGTGTCCAGCAGGTTCACCAGTACCCTGCAGTGTACAGCCACAGCCGAGGGTCCCCTGTCCTTAGCTTGAACATATAGTTCATAGATGTTGGATTTCTCATAGTCCAGTATCCCCTTGACTCTCACCTGCCCAGTACGGGGCTCCACCATGAATAGGTCCCTCACCTTCTGCGGTGCATGCCCACTAAAAGAGTACTCTATTTCCCCATTTGTACCCTCATCTAAGTCAGTGGCATTTAGCTTTATAACCAGGGTACCCTTAGGGACGTTTTCTTGCAGACTCACCCGGTAGGAGGACTGGTCAAAGGTGGGCACGTTGTCATTGGCATCTAGGACACTGATGGTAACCAAGGCAGTGCCAGATCTTTCCGGCAGCCCACCATCCACTGCAGTGAGGAGCACCCGGTGAGTCTTCTGCTGCTCCCTGTCCAGGGGTCTCTCCAGCACCAGCTCGGCGAATTTGCTGCCATCGCTTCGGCTTTGGACCTCAAGGGAGAAGTACCCGTTAGGGCTAAGCTTGTATGTGCGTAGAGAATTGGTACCCACATCTGGATCCTGGGCACTTTCCAGGGGGAAACGGGCACCAGGGGCTGCAGACTCGGTCACCTCCAGCACATAATCATGCCAGGGAAAGCTGGGCGCGTTATCATTGATATCCAAAATCTCCACCTCCACCCGATAGAGCTCCAAGGGGTTCTCCATCACCACCTGCAAGTGCAGGGAGCACACGGGCATGAACTCACAAACTTCTTCTCTGTCGATCTTCTCATTGACAAACAAGATCCCGTTCTCCAAATTCACCTCCAGGTGCTGCTTGCTGGTGCCAGACACGATCCGAAACCGTCTGGACGACAGCTTGGAGACGTCCAACCCTAGATCCTCTGCTATGTTCCCCACAAACGCTCCGTGGTCCAGTTCCTCCGGAACAGAGTAACGGATCTGACCAGAAGCGAGACCCAGGCAAGAAGTTAGGAGAGCCAGGATGACCTGTCCCAACCATTGTCTCCTGCTCCTCACGCTACAGAACATCTCAGCGGCTGACATCGCCTGTGGTGCGCTCTGAGCGCACCGGTCAGACCTAATGAAACTCAACAGATCCTCAGGCAAAATACTGCTATAGCTCTCTCCTCTCTCACCAGGGAACCTGGCTCCAGCGAAGATCTGTTAATCCAATCTGAAAGCAGAAAACGTGAAGCTCTTTGCTGAATGCAACGACTTCTGTTTCTTTACTTTCACCATCCCTCCCCACCACCATCTCTCCAACTATTTTAATTTTAGAAGGGCTGGGGGAGGGAGGACCCGAATTCCCATTTCAGCGTCTGTATTGGTGGGCTGAGACACAGTAAACTAAAAGCTGCAATTACTGCTGTTATGGTTAACCCTTTACAGGGCTTGCAGCTGGAGGACGCGGAGGGGGGGGAGGGAGGGAGAGAGACAGATGTGGAGGAGGGAGGGGTGATTCGGAGTTGGGTGCTAAATGTAAAGAGGGTATGGGGGCGACAAGGAACGGGACTCCAATGCATGATGACAAGGGAAGGAAATAACATGATAAGAAAAATAGAATAGGAAAAATATCAATTCTAGCAAAAGGTTAAAAAAAAAGTGCTATTTATATGATAATATGAAGGCAAAGATAACATGGAAAGAGGATATTAAAAAATATGAAAAATAAGATCAAGACAATTAAAAATAGATTAAACATGTATCACCCTTGATTTATCATTATTTTTTAAACCACTGAAGGCATATAACTACACATGAAACAATTCTGGCATGTGCTTTGCTAATGATACCATGATGAAATGAGAAGCTTTGTGTGTAAAGACTAATGTAATAGTATTGGGTGGAATTTAGTCTAGATGGATGCAAATTGCCTTCCGATGCTTCTAAAGTTTATCCTGCTAACCATGATAAACCCCCTAACAGCTGAACACGATGTCAGGGATATTTTTCCACAGATGTTCGCTTCATCAGTGCAGTAGATTAAAGGGTCCAAATACTCACCCAGAGCCAAATCCTGCGTATAAATACTCTGACATCAGTATCCATGCATAGACTTAACCTTTAGCAGATGGTTAAGCTTCTGCAGAATTGATTACATTTTGATGCACACCGTTTTCGTTGTTAATACTGATTTTTTAATTACATCCCAGGATTACAACCCAGGCAGCCGGATAAACCTTAATACCATTGCAATACTGATAAAAGCTGAGAGCTTCACTTCTATTCCCCTATCACCACTTACATTCATAATGTTTAACTACATAAGCATCCCTGTTTATTGGTTGCTGGTGTCACCCAATCCCAGCTACTTGGTCTAAAACAAAATCTAGGGAAACCCATTCGACCATATGAGAGTTCTACATCATTCTCAGTTATATCACTTGATTTGTTACTTCACTTGGGCGGGTATACTGTATGGGAAAGTGTTAATGGTTGAATGATAGAGGACATTGAAATGCATCTATCTCAGGTTCACAATTTAGACCAATGGGTGAATATAATGAGGGTCTAAAAATTGTTACATAGGATTATGTGCAGGTTGTGATAACTTGTTTTGGGATTAATATTTCTACCCAAGCTGCAAATATTATATAGCAACAAGTGACACGATTTTGAACACATATATGCAATATCATACTTTGTAATCAGCAAGCCATCCAATGTTATTCTACGCCAATATACCCACTTTAATTTTACAATATATATGGCACTACAAATAGCACTGTGTACTGTCCCCACCATAGCAATAACAGGATCACCTTCAAACGTGGTTACTGCAGAGTAATTCATATCCGGAGGGTCTTATTGTATTAAAATATTGGCTGACAGGTGCAGTGACAAGTGATACAGAAGATACCTAATCAGTTGGAAGAGGCATCAGTCTGGATGCCCCATCCACTCCCCCCTGTTTGAATATCTGAAGGTAGGCATTTAATAAGGCTTATTAGTATGCCAGTGTTTCATTTTTGTTCAGTCAGTGCTTCAATTGCTAGGAAAATACATTTTTCATGGATGCAGTGTCTGACAATATATGTTAGAGATTAGCTCATTTAATACAGCCTGCCTGGCTCCCCTGACTACCTGTATGTATACCAATCAGCCTATAATAAGAAAAGTGGTGGGATGAAAAAATGAAAGCCTGCACAGAAACAGCTCTAGGGAAGGAACTCTTCCTTTGGCACCTCTTTCAGAAGAGCACAGACATATGTTACAGTCAACTTTGCCTCCCTGTAGGGAGCACACGAGAGGGTCCAGTCCAGATGTTGCTAAACTGCATGTGAAGCTATAAAGTGCTGACATTGAATGAGAATATATCCCAGTACAGAAAGAAATAAAAAATAAAAAATAAATGCACGGTAACTGAATTCCCCATTAACCCTTTACTGATGAAATCCAATGCTAAGCTATAGTACAGCAAATCAATGGGGGGAAAAAAATACATTAAAACTGTCTCATCTACATATGGTGTTAGGATTATACAATAAAGAAAGTGATTTGCACGCAATGCTGTTTTGAATACAAATGTGTGCACTCTTTCATTGACATGAGGGGGGGGGGTGGATTTATTAAAGCTCCTGGCTGCAAAACTGTAGCATGCCAGGTGCAAAAATAAATTAGACTAGCTTTGTTATTAAAGAAGAAAAAAAAATGTTGGTAGGTTGGTTCCGTTTTGCCCCAGTGGAATAAATAGAATACGTCTGGGGCAATAATTGGAGATTTAATAGTGGAACAGCCACAGATTCTCAAAGGAAAAAAAAGGGATGGCATTTGTTACAGTGTTCCAGCTGCAAAGCGGGGGCAAAACGGCACCCCCCAAAACGGCACCAGATTTACCACAGGGAAAATATCACTGTTTTTGCTGGGACATCTTTCTTTTGAGAAATCTGGTGCTGTTTTCTGCACCATTTTTTTGCATCAGTGTTGTGGTTTGGGGACTTTAATAACTGTACCACACTATTTCAAATGCATTTTTTTTTTCTGACAAGTCTAATGCTGCTTCGGCACCAATGTCCAACGCGCCAGAAGAATACATTTGTCTTTCTATGCAGATGAAAACAACTCAAACAGTCATTTACTTTCTATTTCTCTCTCTCTAGGTCAGTGGTTTTCATTTAACCTTTTTATGGTTAAGACTTGGAACCCTAGAATTATACTGTGAAATTCTGTGAACATCAAGCATCTTTTTTCAGTCTCTAGCCCCCCATCTCTTTCTCTCCCCACTCCCTCTCAATCCCAGTTCCTCTCACCCCCCCTCTCTCTGATCTCCCCCTCTTTTTCCCCTCTTACAGCCCCTCTACACTCTCCCTTCACCTCTCACACTCCCCTCTCTCTCTTCCATGCTCTCTTGTTCCCCTCGTATACTGCCCCTCTCTTTTCCTCTCTTACAGTATATTCCCCAATCTTTCTTCCTCTCTTACACTCCTCCTCTCTATCATCCTCTCTTATACTCCCCTCCCTTCCTCTCTTACACTCCCCCTCTCTCTTTTCCCCTCACACTCCTCTTCTCACTCTTCCCCTCTCTCTTTACACTGCCCCCTCTCTCTCTCTTCCCCGCTTACACTCTCCACTCTCTCTTCCCCTAAACTTCCCTGTCTCTCTTCCTCTTTTACACGCCCTCTCTCTCTTCCCGTCTTAGGCCGTGCGTATAGTGCCCGCGACGGGCGACGGTGACGCCGCCCAAAAACAAATACATTGCCGTTACCACGTGCGCTTATAGTAAGTGCGACGGCGGCAATGTGACGGAGCAAAGTCGCGTCACGAACGTTGGAAGCCGGGAATATTTGATTTTTCAAGGGCTGTCACCTGATGTGATAGCCCCTGAACAAATCAAATGCCTAGAACGTTTGCTAGCGACGGCGATGGGTGACATCACCTGTCCCGTCGAGTCGCTGGTCGCGTGCACTATACGCGCGGCCTTACATCCCCTCTCTTTCTTTCTCTCTTACACTCCCCCACCTACTTCCCCTCATACTCTCCCTTCTCTTCCCCTCTTACTCCCCCATCTCACTCTTCCCCTCTTACACCCCTCTTCTCTCTCTTCCCCTTTTACACTCCCCCCTCTCGCTTTCCCTTTTAAACTCTCCCCTCTCTCTCTACCCCTCTTAGTCCCCCCTTCTCTCTCTTTCCCTCACACTCCCCTCTCTCTTTACACTCCCCCTCTTTCTCTTCCCCTCTTACACTCTCTCTCTCTCTCTCTCTTCCTCTATTACACTCCCCCCACTCTCTTTTTCCCTCTTAAACTCCCCCTCTTTCTTCCCCTCTTACAATTCCCCCTCTCTCACTTACCTCTCATGCTCCCTCTCTCTCTCTTCGGCTTTGTCTATAGTAGGCGCACGCGCGACAGAGCGCGTGGTGTCGCATGCCCCTGCCGCACAGGCGATCCGTGGCCTTTGGGATCTGGAGGAAGATCAAAAGATTTTGTCTCGTGAAAAAAATGGTCTGTGCCGTCTCGTTCGTGCATGTGCTCTCTATGGCCATGCACATTGCCTTCCAGCCTTTTGTTTGCAGTGCGCGCTGTCGGGCTGACTATGGACGCGGCCTTACTCCCCCTTCTGTCTTCCCCTCTCACACTCCCCTTCTCTCTCTCTTCCCCTCTCACACTCCCCCCCCTCTTCCCCTCTCACACTCTCCTTCTTTCTCTTCCCCTCTCACACCCCCCCCCCTTCCCCTCTCACACTCTCCTTCTTTCTCTTCCCCTCTCACACTCCCCTTCTCTCTCTCTTCCCCTCTCACACTCCCTCCCCCCTCTTCCCCTCTCACACTCTCCTTATTTCTCTTCCCCTCTCACACTCCCCTTCTCTCTTCCACTCACACAATTCCTTTTTCTCTCTTCCCCTCTCACACTCCCCTTCTCTCTCTTCCTCTCTTATACTCTCTCTCTTCCCCTCTCACACTCCCCTTCTCTTTCTTCCTCTCATACTCCCTCTCACACTCCCCTTCTCTCTCTTCCTCTCTTATACTCCCTCTCTCTTCCCCTCACACTCCTCTCCCTTCCCCTCTTATACTGTCACGGGAACTTGTTATAGGATATAATATACACCAAATACCTGGGTTGAACTGAACACAAATTAGATATGATAAAATAGAGTTTATTCCTTGAAAAAGGTGAACACACAAGATATACAAATAACAGGCAAAATATACACTTACTTAGGGTTGGAATGATGAACTAATCAGGTTACATGATTAGCAATTCATGCAGCAATCACGACAAGACACAAAAGACAACTGAGTATAGGATGGACACTGGTTTATATGTAATTCCAATCCTATACTTTATTATTGAGTGCAGGCCATTGGAGAACAATTACCTGCACCCAATCTCTCCTTGCCACCTCACTTGAGGGGCACCGTAATCCCTGCCCACTGGGTGGGTAATATTCTAATCAGGGGGTTTAGTTCCTCAGCCCCCCTCCCACAGGACTAGCATCTTCAAGTCTGGCTTTGCCAGGATACCCTTTGTCCAAGGTGTGAATTACAACACTTAATATCAAGTACCCATGTCCTGCATTCTTTTGTGCTCGCATACAAAAGCAGGGTGGGGGAGTCTTTGATCAGGAGTTTATGATCGACCATTTGTCTCCCATCCTGACCATTAGCATAACATATGGGCTCTGAGTTTTCATATCAGACCCAAAATACAATTCATATTTTAATACCTTCACATATTAAAATAATCCGTTCTGCTGGGCCCAGTACGATGAAACTTGCCAGTCCCTCATGTCGATGGAGACTCTCCATGGTGGCCAAGTTTCAGGTCTTTGCGACTCCCAGAACCGGAGATACACAAATACTATTTAAAACCCTTATTACTTTAATGCAGGATTCTCCGCTTTAAGAATAAATCTCTGCTTTTCACTCTTTCCCAATGAAATCAATGGGCTTCGCCGCTATAGTCTTTCAATGGGGCCACTCCGCCATTGAAGTCTATGGGCTCCGCCGCTATAGACTTTCAATGGAGCAACTCCGCCATTGAAGTCTATAGGAAAACCACCATTCTTTACATTTGCCCATACTCCGTCTGGTTGTTCGGAGAGGGCTGGAAATGGCCATGCAGTCATGCTGGAACAGTGACTACATGCGACCCAAATCCCAACCCTCTGGTCCTCGCAGAACCGGAGATATGGACTTACCCATTTTCACAGTTTTGGACTTAGCCTTTTTAACGCCACGCGGCTTTCCCCCATTGGAATCAATGGCCGGCGCCACCATAGGGAATGCATGGGCCGGCGCCGCCATGGGACTCAATGGGATGACCCTCGTTGGTGAGCGTGACCCTTTACGGGGGTCCCTCATTCTCGGACACGGTGGGGGTTGTGTGTGGGGGTTCCTAGGGGCTAGCGGCAAAAATAATTTTATTTCTGGGTGCCCTAGAACCTAGGATTCCCACGCCAATTGTCGTTGACCTTGAACTAATAGTAATAAAAACTCTTTTTCAGACATTCTATCCGCTTCTGCGGTTTTGCGGTTTGGATGGCTGCCAACCCGTTCCTGGAGGTCGGCGTCGAGGAATCCCCATTGAAGTCAATGGCTCCATTGACTTACAATGGGAAACCGCCGCTCCTCCTCTCGGGTGCCACCGTCTGATCCTCGATCGAAACGGGCCAAAACCGCCAGATCCGCCATTGGAATGAATTGAGCTGCAATGGTGACCTATGGGAGGCTGCAAACTGGAGCCTGAAAAGGTGGGAAAATGGGCCAAAGGGCTATAAACACTGAATTCACATTAACCCTTTCCCTCCCGCATCAATCCCAGTGTATGTATTGGTGCAAACACGGGAATGGGAACAATACACATTTACAGGGGAAAATACATTTGGTTGTGGAAGCAGGGTAAAAACACATTACTGGACCGCAGTCCAGGTAACCCCTTGCTTCCCAAGTGAGAGCAGGGGGTGGCCAAATGGGGTGTAACCCCTTTAATACCGGGCCAAACCCCGTCTCCCATGACATACTCCCTCTCTTCAACTTTTATACTCACCTCTCTCTAGTCCCCCTACACTCCCCCCTGTCTCTTCCCCTCTTACACTCCCCCTCTCTCTTCCTCTATTACACACTCCCCCCCCTCTCTCTTTTCCACTCTTACACCTATTTATTCCCTTCTTATACCCCCCTTCTCTCTCTCCACCTCGTGCACTCCCCATCACTCTATTCCCCTCTTACACTACTCCCTCTCTCTCTTCTCATCTTACATTCCCACTCTCTCTCTTCCCCTATTACACTCCCCTCTCTCTCTTCCTCTCTTACACTCCCCCTCTCCCTCTCGTCCCCTTTTACACTCACCCCTCTCTTCTCCCCTCTTATACTCCCCCATCTCTTGCTTCCCCTCTTACACTCCACATCTCTCTTCTCCTCTTACACACCCCCTCTCTCTTTCCATCAAACACCCCCCTCTCTCTTTCCCTTTTTAAACTCCCCCTCTTTCTTCCCCTCTTACAATCCCCCCTCTCTCACTCCCCTCTCTATCTCTCTCTCTCCTCTCTTATTCTCCCCCTCTCTCTCTCTTCACCTCTCGCACTCCCCCACTCTGTTACCCCCTTACTCCCCCTTCTCTCTTTCTTTCTTACACTCCCCCTTCTCTCTTTCTCTCTTACACTCCCCCTCTCTCTGTTCCCCTTTTATAACCCCCCTCTCTCTCTTTTCCCCTCTTACACACCCCACCTCGCTTCCCATTTTACACTCCCCCTCTCTCTCTTACCCTCTTATACTCCCCCTCTCCATTTCCTCTTACACTTCCCCTCTCTCTCTTCCCCTATTACACTCCCCCCTATCTTCTCCTCTTGCATTCCCCCTCTTGCTCTTTCTCTCTTATGCTCCCCCTCTCTCCCTGCCCTCTTATACTCCTTGTCCCTCCTTTTCCCCCTCTTACACCTCCCTCTCTCTGTTCCCTTTTTATATTACTCTTTCTCCCTCTCTTCCCCTCTTACACTCCCCCTCTATTTCATCATATTCCCTCGATCTTTTCCTCTTGCTATCCGCCCTCTCTCTTCCCCTCAAACTCCCCCCTCTCTGTTCCTCTATTACACTGCCACTCTGTCTCTTCCCTCTTAAACGCCCCCTCTCTTGCCCTCTTACACTCCCCCCCTCTCTCTTCCTCTTAAAATCCCCCTCTTACACTCCCCCCGTCTTCCTCTTTTGCACTCCCCCTCTCTACACCTCTGACACTCCTCCTTCTCTCTCTTCCGCTCTTAGTTTTCTGTCTTCTTTCTCTTCCCCACTTACACTCCCCTTACTCTTCCCCTCTTAGACTCCCCTCTCGCTCTTTCTTCCCCTCTTACACTTTCCCCTCTCTCTCTTCAACTCACACTCCCCCCACTCTCTCTTTCCCTTTCAACCCCTCTCTCTCTTCAACTCACATCCCCCTCTCTCCCTTCCCCTCTTACACTCCCCCTCTCTCTACCTTCTCCTCTCTTTTCCCCCTCTTACTTCTTCCCCTCTCCCTCCAACCCTTGCTTACTCACTCTGCCCCATCCTCTCTCACTCAATCTCACTTCCTCAATCACTCACCCTCTCAAATAGACACATGTCTTTCCCCCCTCCCCCCAACAATCTTACCTTGGGACAAAGAGGACCCCTCTCTTCTCGGGTTGAAGTTGGACCCAACTTCAGGTGCCAAACGGAAGGAGGGTGGGGTGCTTTGCAGTGAACGCCAGACCACCGCCACTGCTGCTGGGGAGCCACCGGGCATTTGACAATAGTCCCAACTCTCCCCCCTTGTCGGCTGTGGAAACTTTTAGGGATGCCGGCGGAAACTGGCAAATAATTGCTCTAGGTGCTAACTGTCACGGGAGACCAGGATTAACACACCACGGATCAATTCGCCAGACAGAAATACAGAATTAATCAAATTAATTTATTGGAATAAAGGAATATCAACACACACACACTTACAACTGGGAAACTGGGGTACCCTATGAACTTAGATGCAGGGAGCTCCCTAAAGAGATTTTCTCAGCTTGTCCAAGTTGCCTCACAGCTTGTTTCCAGCTGCCTCCATTTCCAGCTTTACCTATCTGCTCCAACTAAAACATTCTGAGCTCACAGCTAACAGAGCTGATCTTATCTCATATCCCTTCCCCCAGGTGTTTGTAATGTGACCCAGCCCCTGATTGGTGGGGGGGAGAGATGCAGCAACAAAGCATTTACATGCAAAAAGTTTCTTGGGAAGGTCACCACCATTTGGCCACATTCTAGCTGGAAATAAAATTAACCCCATCTCCCTGAAGTGCTGGAACCAGGCAACATAATACATAGATATATATTTTTAAAAAACAGTCACATTTCCCCCTACCGTCACACTCGCAATAAGGGGCTGGGCTGTGTCAGTGTCTGTGCTCTGAATATCATCCTTAGTGCTCACAGACAACCCATGCTCGTTAAAAGCACCACAGCCAAAACGTCCCATTAGGCCCGTTAGGACGGGGCCTAGGGTGGCAAAATTTTGGGGTGGCAAAAATGTCTGCCCCATATACTTTTGCCGCACTCTTTGGCCTATCGGGCCTGATGGGAAGTCACTTACATATGCTGGGCGCCTCCTTGCTGTCTCCTTTCTGCCGCCCTCCTCCTTCCGGTTTGCAGCATCAAATCTTTTTCAAGGTGCATTTTTTTTATTTTATGGGACACACTCTCTTGCAGTTTTTCTTTTTCACTGTCTACAGTAGTGCTCCAACTTTCCTTTGCCTGCTTGCTTGGGTTCAGGATAAGGAGTGATCCCCAGCAGCAGGAAGGAGTAGATAGAAGGTGTAAATAGTGGATTTGTGTGGGTGCTTTTTATTGAGGGGTAAAGAAGTTGTTGGGAGAGAGGTGTATAAATAATGGTGCAGTGGGGAGTGGGGAAGTTGGAGAGAACAGATACGTTCACAAAGGAGTGAGGAAACCTTAAACAGAAAAAGAAATAGGGAGGGCTTAGTGAGATGCAGGAGGAGAGACTTCCCAGTTATTGGAGGATAGGAAGAGTACAAATAATCACAGCATTTAGAAAGTCAAGTTCTCACAGTTGCAACTTTCTTGTTGTTGTGGTGCAGAGTCCAGATTTTCTTGTAGTATTCACCTCCAATTCCAACTCGAAAATTAACTCCACAGACACTTTATATGTGACACTTTGGGGGTCTGCCTGACCAAATGCTTGGAGCAGTGCCACAGTGAAAGTGAAGTAATGTGGAAACATGAAAAGTCTGTGTTGGACACATGACCTTGTGCATAGTTTCTTTTGTGCTGCCACATCATGCTCTGTGCGCCAAGGTTCCTGCTTCGCTGTGCAAAGTGTCACAGTGTGGTGCAAAGTAGCTCCCCAGGTGGAACACAGCCAAAGATATGAAAGAACATTGGGCTCTATGAATCCACCTCTCAGCGCGGGTCAGACGACTAAGTGAAGTCAGATCTCTGCACTTTATTTAGCCAGAAGGCCAAGGATCATTTACTTACCTTACAATTAAAGGAACCCATTCTTATTTTTTTACTTGTGCATTGTTTTTCAGGTTTGCCTGGTTTGAGGAACATTTGATTTACCATCCTGATTGTGAATGAAGCAACATGAGAAGTTGGTGTTTCTCTGTAGACCACCAAATACCTGGCTGTAAAAAGTAGTCTAAACTCCCATCATAAAGGAGCAATTCATCCTAACTAACCTCCAATTTTTTTTATATAGGATTGGAACTGGGGTGTCCTCCAGAGCTGAACCGTGACATTTTCAGCTTCAGGGACCCCCCAGTTCCCGGGATACATAGTGGTGCGGCTACCGGTATTTCTTTCTGGATTTTAAAAGGGATCCCATCCAAGGGATTGGCCATCCAATAGGAAGCCACATCTGATGAGTTTGCAGCTTCCTATTCAACTGAGATTTTGCCATCATTTTGTTTCCCCTGAGGGAGATTTAAACCCTGTAACTTCTCCAGTAAGTATCCCGGGATCTGGGGGTCCCCAAGGCTGAAAATAGTAGTGTTTGGTTTAGGGGACCCACCCCCCACCCCCCCTCCAGCTTTCCACGTTTAACAAGCAAATGAAAAAAAAACTTGCCACACATTCACTGTAAATTGTTCTTAATTGTTGCATCAGGGGAGAGTTACCACTTGGGAAAAAAAACACCCACCCTTTGGTTCATCTGCCTGCACAGTAAATAAAAAGCTTCTGGCACAGAGCATGAACTCTGTTGTAAATTGTGCCGTGAAACCGCTCTCAGAATCCCAAGTCATTTGCTGGAGATTTGGCATTTGCCATTTTTAACACTTGTGCATGGTGCCCTGTGACAAAGCATTGCTTCTCAAACCAGTTCAATAAAATAAACTCCACCTGACAGTGTGATTTTTTTCAATGTAATTCAATATTGAGCAGGGCTCATGTGGATCGAAAGCAAAAACATAAAAATGTAGCTGTTAAAATGATTAAAGGTGGGCTCTTTGTTTATAACTTGCTTTCAATGGAGTTACGTTGCATTTTATGAAAACGAATCAAACGTTTAGGAAGAAGAAACTCATCTAAAATGTATTGTTTGTAACTGCAAACTTCTGCAGTATGAAGAACTGCTCATGCAGTTTGGTAAGATAATGATAAACGCCACTTTTAATTATCATCTGATCCTATTTTCAGTTAAATGGTCTGTTAATTTTCATTGACTAAAACTAATATAAAACTACAGTGTACTGAAAGTGCAAAATTAATGGGAAAAAACTGTGCTAGAAGAGCCCTCTTGTGGCTGTTAGTGTTCAATATATGTGTTTAAAGCAGCAAAACATGTGAAATCTTATGGGTTTTTTTTAAATAAATCAGTTCTGAAGTATTAAATAATAGTACCTGTTTTTTTGGAGGGGGGGAGGGCTTGATGGGGGGTGTTCAACTCTTATTGCCATTTTTTATTTGTTTTAATATTCTGAGCATCCTTTGATTTCTATCAGGTTTTAGCCCACCCACCCCAGCAGTGCAAAATCTTTGTAACACTTTCCTGTTTGTGTTCAATTGTTTCCAATGTTCCCAGCAGTTTGAGCTGTAAGCTGTAACAATAGTCAATGTTACTCTATTAATATCAAGATACAATGTAGCTGCTGAGTTACACTGACTGAAATATTGATTGAAGCTGAAAGGCGGCCATTTTGTTAGGCACACAAGCAGCATTTTGCCCATTTCTTCAGTAGCCACCCTTCCATTGGATGGGTAGCATTGAACATTTGTAGTTGTTTTTTCATATTCTTTATTTTATTGTCAATCCAACATTCATAGCTCATACATCAGGAATTACAAATCTCGTTATATGCTGACCAAAGATGATGACAAAACATCCTGAACATCTGATCCTCCAGTGGATTCATCAGAGCCAAACTAACTGTCTCTCACTTCCAGGGACCCACATGGTTCCCACTTCCAGGGACCCACATGGTTCCCAAACTACTAAGGTGTAAAACTCCCTGACAAGAGTATGTGTCCAGAATAACAATATAACCACTTAGGTCAGCCTTGCTGCACCATTGGAAGGGCTGAAGGAGATGCTCAGCGGTAATGTTCCTTCCTTAGAGGTGGGAGAACCTGCTTTGAATTCCAGTGTCTGCTTTCCTTGTGACCCTGTGTAAATGCCTTTATCTACATTACATCATAAATTCTTTAGGGAATGGACTCAGTGTGCTTGAAAAAAAAATCTATATACTTAGGGATTCTGGTGTTTTTTTTTTTGTATTTCCCAGTGTTTTTATTTTATTAAAAAAATCAATGTTTATCAGTGTTACCAATAAAAATGGAGGAACATTTATTTTGTAATATACTACCCTTATGTTGTTTTTGTCTCAATAGGAAATTATGATTCATTTCCATTTTGATCTGTTCTAACCAGAACTGCAAAATGATTAGTCGTTGGTGTTTTTCCTTTTTTTTCAGGATCCCTATAGATACTGTACAGTACGGCATACATTGGCAATGTTAGAAAAATGAAGTTATATCATAGGATGACGTTGCAGCTTTTGATTGTATTGTATTTTTTCATCCTACTGGGAACAATAAAAAGTGGTTACCACGGTCCAATAAACTGTATCACAACCTTCAGCAAATATACATTCTATTACTGATCCTCACTGGGTCCCTGTACGGGCCTAAATGCTAATGTGTACGAGTTGAATGAAAACAAACAACGTTCTTGAAACATCTTTTGTTTTTTGCGAAAAACACTTGTTACGGTGTATCCCCCACCCAATGGGAGATTCTGCCATTACACCATGTGGTGCATGCTACCTGTTGATAAGAAGGAGGGCTAAGTCGTCCGCCGATGGTTGTGGGGACACATGAAAGGTTTCTTGGGTACATACCCCACATGGTTCTCTAGCTGTGCTGTGCCTCCATCTGCCACAGGCTCCAGATGTATGGAAGCAACCTACTATGGCAGAACAATCCCTCTCCTCCCCAGTAAGATCACACACCAGGCTGGAGGTATATGAAAGAGGAACGGCTTTATTCTATTCAGTACAGTGCAATCACAGCAGGCCTCTGCCTTATGCAGTCTCTGGTGGTCTATCCAGCTGTAAGATGGTCCCTGGACATCCACTATGGGTCAAGGGTCCCCGCAGCTGTCCTTGCTCTTCCCTGCCCCTCTATTAGGAGCAGGGGAAAGGTGCACACTCACTCTCCCCGAAGGGGAAGGGGAAGAGGAACAGAGAAGGCACTCTGCTGTGTGACCTGACGTCTCAATAGGCTCCATGGAATCCCTGGTTAGGCCGCTGGTTACCTCCACGATCGGGATGCTCCTCCGAATCTCAGGTCTCAAGGTCGCCATCATCAGGGTCGGACTCTGTCATCGGTGGGAGTCGCTTAGAAGGGTCGGTTCGTCTGTCGCATTGGTCTGGGCACTTAGTGACGGCTGAAACACCACAGATGACCGTCTGCTACTGGCATGGGAGCATGGTAGGGACACTTGCGAGGGGGAAAAACACCCGATCATTTCCGAGTCATCAGCAGCCATCAGCAGAGCCTTTCCCAGCCGCTTTGCCTCTGAGAACAATGGTGTCTCATCACCCCAGGCAGTCCTCTTGCCCGGTTGCTCATGGCAGATGCGGAAGTGAGGGGCCGGCACCTTTGCCCTGGGACATCGCCTTTACTGGCTAAAGTCCCTTGCTGCTTTTGGGGTGCCGCACCTGAGCTTGGGAGAGCAGAGATGACGACGCAAGCTGGAATGCGCAATTCCATTCGGTTCCTGATCGAGGAGACCGAGAGATGTCGAGTGAACCTGCAGTGGATAGTGGAGAAGGTGCTGAAGCAATTGATCGGTCTGGACGCTGAGAGGATCTTCTGCCTTCAGGATTTCCCTGCGCAGGGGATTTATGACCTGACCTGCTTTCAAGAAGCGGATGTTTGGTGCACGTTTGAAAAGTGCAAGGAGAAGTATGGAGACCCGATCATACATGGCATAAAGGTAATTCCAAGTTTTATGCTGGAGGAGAGATCACTTGTACTTTACATGTACAATCCATATGCAAGGAAAGAGGAGATTGTGACTTTTTTGAAACGGTATTATGAAATGATCAGAGGAGGTGAAGAACTTAAAAACCGTATGGCATGTACAACGGGAAGAGACGTTTCTGGGTACGGTTCAGACGGGATTCATCATGTGCAGGAGGAGTGACACACCCACCGGCCATGTTCAATATCAGAGGAGACAGAGGATTTTTGTTTTACCCTGGACAGCCTCTATATTGCAGGCATTGCCACACTTATGGACATACAAAGGAGGGTTGCACGAAAACGGGAATTGTGTGCCGAAATTGTGGGGAAGAGGGACATACTGCAGCCAACTGTGGAGTCCCTAAGAGATGCCATCTATGCGGAGAGGAAGGACACTTGGTATGGCAGTGCACAAAAAGGATATATGCCCAGGAAGCAAAAGGGGGCATTGTGCTAGAAGAAGAGGAAGAGACAGTGGAGGGTCTGGGAATTTGTGAGATGGAGAGTTCCCAAGAAGGAGGGCTTGATCCGGCTATAACAGCAAAGTATGAGGAGGATTTAAGAAGGGAAGAAATGGTAGAGAGTGGCCCAATAGAGGGGGAGGTGGAAGTGGAAATAATGGACACGACCGGATCCAAGAAAGGGGCGCAAAAACGTAGTTTACAAAGTGACAATGATGTTTGTACAGTTGAAGGGGAGGGGAAGAGTGAGCTACGGCAAGATAGGGTGATGAAGTCAAAGTTTTGTGCGCTATATTTGTCCAGTATTGACGGGAGTGGGGAAGAGGAACAGACCGTGAGTAAAGGAAAAGAGGAAAAAAAGAAGTTAGATAGGGAAGCGCAAGAAATAAAGGAGAAGGCAGGCCCTGGTGGTGCGAGTGGAAAAGGCAAAGAGGGAAAGAGTAAGTGTAAAGGGTTTGTTAGTGGAAGCGAAAACGAGTCTTTGCAAGGGATAGAAACAAAGGAAGATAAGGATAGCCAGAGTAAAGTGGAGCCTAGAGAGAAGGGTGTAGAGGGTAAAGTTGGAAAAGTATCAGGGAAGGTAACCCTAAAAGAGAAAATGGAACATTTTGAGAACGCAGTGGGAGATGTTCTGGTTTGGGTGGGTATTTTCCGGAAGCAGCATGGGGGTAGTAGTGATGAACAGATAATAGAAAGATTGGAAAAAATGATGTACCAAAGAAAACAGCTGACAAAAGAGCAATATGAAGAACTAAAAAAGGAGCATGTACAGTGGGTTAAAATAAAAGAGGCTAGGGGAGAGGTGAGGGAGAAAGAGAGTAGTGAGAGTAATAGCTCGTTCTCACAAAAAAGTCAGATAAGCGTGGAGGGAACTAAAATACCGAGAAGTGTAAGTGGAGTAAGTGGGCATGAGAGTGAAGAAAAGAGTGGGGGTGAAGGGGGAGAAAGAGAAAGTAAGGAGGGGAACCTGGTGAGGAGAAATTTAGAAATGTTGAAGGGTTTGGAGAGGCAGCGGTATGTAAAACGGCTGATAGAAAAATTAAATTGGCAGGCAGGTATCTCAGTAGCGTCAGGTGCGACAAAAACGGCTTCGTTGAGAGAGTTTTCAAAAAGCAAATGTGTCTTTAGAGGAAGTAAGAAAATTAGTGAAAAGTTGTGATACGTGTAATATCAATGTTTTCTTAGAGAAGTTGCTGGGATAAAAGAAGTAGGTAGATGTATATGTTCTGGAGAAAGTACGAAAAGCCTAGTGTAGGACTTGGGAAGTAATTCATGCTTAGGTATTGTGGTGTTTTGTGGTTTTTCTGGCAATGTAAGGAATGTATAGTGATGTTTTCTGTTTATTACTGGTTGTAATTAAGTGAATCGTTAATAAAACTTTGGGGGGAAAAAAATAGCTGTCTGTGGGTGGGTTTTCTGGGTATGCACCTTAACCCTGGCTGTGCTCAAAGCTGTGACCATGCAGCAAGATAAGCCTATAGGGAACCATGTTAAAAATGGTTTTTGAAGCAAAAAGTGGCACTGTGTGCTCATTTGCATGTCATTCCCCAGAATCCCTTGCTGCAGTGGAAGTGCTGTGTGCTGGGTGATAATGGGGAAAGGCGGGGTTGCAGACCTGACTATATATATATATATATATATATATATATATATACTAGCTGATATACCCGGCGCTGCCCGGGATGTAATGTTCTGGCTCCCCCTCTCTCTCTTTCCCTTCCACTGTCTCCCCCCTCTCTTTCTCCCCCGTTCACAGCAATACGCCCCCCAACCTTCACAGCTCCATCACCCCCCCTGTTCACAGCTCTGTCCCCCCCCCCCCCAGTTCACATCTCCGTTGGGTGAGTGGGTGGGTGACTGAGTGGGTGGGTGACTGGGTGGGTGGTATTGTGACTGGGTCGGTGAGTGAGTGGGTGATTGGGTGGGTGACTTTGACTGAGTGAGTGGGTGGGTTGGTAACTGAGTGGGTGACTTTGACTGAGTGGGTGACTTTGACTGAGTGGGTGACTTTGACTGAGTGGGTGGGTGGGTGACTGACTGGGTGACTGACTGGGTGGGTGGGAGACTTACCTTGACGGGTGGGTGGTGGTTCCTGGTGCTTTGACTGAGTGGGTGGGTGGGTGACTGACTGACTGGGTGACTGACTGGGTGGGTGGGAGACTTACCTTGACCGGGTGGGTGGTGGTTCCTGGCGGCAGACGGTTCCCCTCCTGGCCCTGATATCTCCGTGGCATGCGGGGGGGGCAAGAGTGGCAGGCTGGGGCAGGAGGGCTTCCCCTCCGTTCCTCATTGGGAGCGAGGGGGGAGGAGTCTGGAGTTGGCGGCTGGGGCAGGAGGGCCGTGCCGCGCTTCCCCTCCGTCCGGGAGCCGGTGCAGGGCGGTGAGGGTGAGGGCCGCGCCGCGCTTCCCCTCCATCCGGGAGCCGGTGCAGGGTGGTGAGGGGGAGGGGGGTGGTGTGTGTGTGTGTCTCTGCGGGTGAGGAGAAGAGAGTGGCAGTTGGGTGACGTCATAGAGGCACCAATCTGATTGGCCAGAGGCTGAGGACCAATCAGATTCGCCGCATCTAGCACCAGACATACAAGAATCAGTTTTATTATATATAGATAGATAGATAGATAGATAGATAGATAGATAGATAGATAGATAGATATGTAACCATGATGTAAAATGTTTGCAGTCATCTCTCCTGCTAACAGTAAGGCCTGGTAAGTAATGGGCATGCCAGCAGTAATCATGGAGGTTTGCCCTCACACCCTGGTGAGGTGCCCTATGTATGGATGGGAGTGGTCACAGGTTCTGACTCCATGGTTAGTGATGTCAGAGTTGTGCCAGCCCCCAAAGGATACATAAGGCACAGCACTGTGTCAAAAGTTAGGTTCTGTAGAAGGAGGAGTAAAAGAAGGAGCAGTTCAAGGGTTATGTTATAGTAGCTGAATAAGGAGACTGTGTCCAGGGACCTGGCACAGAATAAGATATCCCTGCGGGGATAGGGAATCCCTAATTTAGGAGGACATTACCTTTCAAAGGGAAGTGCAGTGAACGATGGAGGGCTGATTACACCCCATTGTGGAGGGCAGCATGGCCCACCGTACAATAAAGATGTTCCTGATTATCAACACTCTCGTGTGCAAGTGTGGAGTTATTGCACAGAGGGGGGCACCACCGAGGAGTTCCTCACCAGGACCATCCCCATGCAGACGCAGGGATCCTGATGAGGTGGAGGCGCTGCACTGGATATAGGTAGGACTCAGCACACTACCTCAGCTGCCTGTCTGGGTTGGCAAATCCCCACACACCATCATGCGGGAGACTCAGGAGTCCTGTAGCCAACAGGTGCACCACCAGACATCACACTGTAATGGGGACTGGTTAGACCACAGGGGCCAATATGAGATTGGGTGGGTCAGGCCAGTTCAGAAACACCGTTACAATTGGAGGCGCTGCTGAGATGCCAGACCTGTCAACAGGACAGGCTTTTAGCTGGGTCACTTGGAAACAGGGAGAAGTGTCTGCTGCCACTTTGTGCTGCATTGGGATGGTGCCTAGGGGTAGTCAGGGGGCTGATGGTGTTTGTCAGTTCGCAGGGACGACCTAGGGGCTGGAAAGGAGTGAGGGGTTTGGAGCCGGGCTATAGCTGACCGAGTCACCTTGAGGTAGTGCTAGTTGGTAGGATGCCAGAAGGGATAGCCTGTTAACGTGGTCAGGAATCCTGAAGAGGGTCTGCGCTAGGCTAACCAAGACAGGTAGACGCCCAAGTACTGCATGGAAGAGCCAGAGTACTCTAGCCCATTCCAGATCACTTACCGTAGGGAGCACAGACTGGGAGGAAGGAGTCACAGCGGACACAGAGAGTGAGCCTAGCCTGAGGTAGTGCAACATGAGTCCAGCCTACATTAGGTACACATGTGGTGGTGCATCAGGGCAATCTTTATTGTACCAGTGTGGTGGCTGCCCCGCAGAACGGAGCCCCATGTACGATAACTGTTATGAGAGGATGTCGACCCCAAGAATGGAGGATCCGCGCGGTGCGGATAGTCCAAAATGGCAACCGGAGGCTGATGGGGAAAGCACACGTGGCGTGCGCCCCACTGAAGAGCAAACTGTTGCTGAAATGTCCCTTACAAGCCTGCTCTGGAGTGGAGCGAAAGCTGTGGCCGCCCGTTTTGGTCCTGCCTAGGGCAACGAGGCGCCCCCCTGGAGGATTGTACTGAGGACATTGTGGTAACCGGGGAAGAACACAGTGAGAATGAATGTCAGTTGACTAGCAAACAGATGAACGCTACCTCATTCATAGATCGGACTGACAGTGCTACCCAAAATGGCGGCTCCCGCTTCCCTGGGAGACCGCGTGGGACAGTTGCAGGAAATTCTGCTAGTTCAGGACTTATAGAGAGTTGGCCGGGAGCAGCGCGAACCGGAGAGCCCCGCCCTGATGGGGGGTATGGCGCGAAAGCTGTGGCCGCGCCTTCATGGACAGTGACTCACTCAGCCCCAGTGCTGAGCCAACCGATTAGTCTGTGGGACCCTCCCCTGATTTCCACCAGGGGGAGTGGCTTTCAGCTATGGCCTGTGGCTATGCATCCATTGGGCCCAGGGACTGATGTACGGACGGCGCCACTACCTGAAGTAGTTCCGGCCGCGGAGGTAGCGTGCAAAAAGGAGGGATATTTTGCACGCAAGGCAGCTGCCAGGAAAAGGCTGGAATTGGCGGCAAAAGAAGAACCCCACCCTGTTGGGGACAAGGGCGCGAAAACTCTGACCGCGCCCGCTAGGACTGAGAAGGGCGCGGCCTTAATTAAGGGGCATCCTATTCCCTTGTGGGACCCGCCCATAATTACTACCATTTTGGGCGGGTTTCAACTGTGTCAGAGCAAGGAGGAGCCGAACCAGGGAGTGGCTGGCCCTGCAACTTCTACTAGTCAGTCGCGAGGAACCAGCTTCCAGGACAGACCTGTGCAATGAGTGGCTCCCACTAAAAGCATGGCCTGTTCCTCGACTGTGACCACCATGGTGTCCACACAGCCCTACGCGGTGCCCGGCGGGGTACTGGTGGTCAGGGTGGCCAACACAGAGACTGTGGTGGGGCTCTGCATACAATGCAGGCTGCCCGGAGGTACTGTGAACACGGCAGCGCGCTGTCCACAATGTGGGACGCAATACCTTTGGCCGATGCCTACGTTCGTGCCCATACAATTTAATGACCCCCCGGGGGATACGGCTAGGCTGTCCACCGAGTCCCCTGGTGCACTGTGGCTTAACAGTGCAGGTCCCGGAGAACGGGATCGGAGCCGATCAAATCGGCTGGGTCTGGAGTGAACGAACCGGTCGGTAAGTGCACCGACCGAGAAGGTAGAAGACGATCGCCCCAATCGGTGACCCCTAAGCCGGGGAAAGGAGACTCCTCCGACGAGGACCTCCGCGAACTATCGGAGATCAAGGCGGCCTCCGGTAAGGAGAAAGGGAGAACGACACACCTCGCCGTGAGTAGCGGTAGGGAGAGTCGGGCGTCACCCGCAGATCGGCGGGTCGAGAGACGGAGTCCTTCCGTCCCAGGGACCGGTGGATCCGGCGGCAACGGGCGAGACACGCCTAACCCCTTGCGGAGTGGTAAGAACAGCCCTTGTACTTACCTAGCTCCGGTCGCAGGCGTAACGGAGGAGAGGCCGTGCCAGGCCCGGACAGCGCGTGCGGAGGCGGCGGAAGAGCTTCCGGGTGTCATCGTGGAGGAAGAGATCCCGCATGGGGGTCCCACCCAAGATGGCGGCACATCCGGATCCGGTGAGGATGTCACGTCCGGCAAATACAGCAGAGCGGTCGGAAGGGGAGAAGCAACGCTTCGGCGATCGGGTGGATGTTCCCGATCACCACAAAGAACCAGGAGCTGGCCAGCTGAGCAGCAGACTGCGGAGGGTGAGCTCTCGTCCCTTGAACAGTCGACTGATAGCCGGGAACGGGTCGTAACCCCGTGGCGGCCTATCGCTTGCCCCTACGCCCAACCCCACGCCCTAGATAAAGCCCCTGCCCCGATCACTTGTCCCCGGTTGTCCCCGTCTAGTTTGGAGCTGGTGGAGGTGTCTTTGGGGGTGGATGAGGAACGGACTGCGGAGAGACTAAGCAGTTGCGCTTCGGAGGGTATTTCCAGGGGTGGAGGGCAACTGGGTAAAGCAGCGGTGGGCCGGTGGTTGCCCCACGTACCCGAGAAATCAGAAGGGAAGGCCCCGGGGTCATCTCGGTGGTCCACGCCGTGGTCTGAAAGGACATCGGGGGTATTTTCATGGCGGGATGCGGAGGAAGGTGACTCTGTGGACTCGACCAGATTCAAAGAAACCCGGTGGTGGGCTCCCTTATTTGAGGGATATGTGGCTTGGATGGATCGTACGCGATTCCTCATCCGAATTGAGGACGTGGTGGATTACTGGTGGGCCGTAGGGGAATTCACACCTGTGCAGAGGGATAGGGAACTACAAGAGAGGTGGTTTAAGATAGAGCACAGGGAAATAGAGCCAATGGGACCTGATATCATCTCAGACCCCGTAGACCCTGATGAACCCCTATCATGGGTGCTGCCTGGACGAGCAGTGAATGCAGAGCTGACCAGAATAAGCAGGGCTGAGAGGGCCATTGTCGCCAAGTACAAGGCGTCCCACGGGTTGGAGTACCCATATGTCCCGGAACCCCTCATGGAGGAGATTGAAGAGAATAGGGACAGGTGGTTAAGAGAAACGATAGAAATGTACATGATAAATAAAGGGGGTGCAATGACTGGGGAAAAGGCTGAGGACCAGGGTTTGGAGTATTGGGCGGAATATTCATAAACACAGGGTGACCTATAGACCTGAGATGGGATTGCCGCGCCACTATCATGTTACCGTTATAGACATGGGTGGTAGGGAGGTTAAAAAGCCTGACCCTAGTCACTACTTTTAGGAGGTACAGTATATATATTGTTGTGTGAGCTCGCGGCTGCTGGACGGGGCGGGTTTGGCGCAATGGTATGTTGAATAATGTTGTATTCTTTGATGATGTGTGTGTTCCCATTTTACAGTGCTTCCTGGAGAAAGGTACTTCAAATTTAGGTCCCAGCCGGGGTCGGTGGGATTCACCAGGGGGGGAATGTAACCATGATGTAAAATGGTTGCAGTCATCTCTCCTGCTGACAGTAAGGCCTGGTAAGTAATGGGCATGCCAGCAGTAATCATGGAGGTTTGCCCTCACACCCTGGTGAGGTGCCCTATGTATGGATGGGAGTGGTCACAGGTTCTGACTCCATGGTTAGTGATGTCAGAGTTGTGCCAGCCCCCAAAGGATACATAAGGCACAGCACTGTGTCAAAAGTTAGGTTCTGTAGAAGGAGGAGTAAAAGAAGGAGCAGTTCAAGGGTTATGTTATAGTAGCTGAATAAGGAGACTGTGTCCAGGGACCTGGCACAGAATAAGATATCCCTGCGGGGATAGGGAATCCCTAATTTAGGAGGACATTACCTTTCAAAGGGAAGTGCGGTGAACGATGGAGGGCTGATTACACCCCATTGTGGAGGGCAGCATGGCCCACCGTACAATAAAGATGTTCCTGATTATCAACACTCTTGTGTGCAAGTGTGGAGTTATTGCACAGAGGGGGGCACCACCGAGGAGTTCCTCACCAGGACCATCCCCATGCGGACGCAGGGATCCTGATGAGGTGGAGGCGCTGCACTGGATATAGGTAGGACTCAGCACACTACCTCAGCTGCCTGTCTGGGTTGGCAAATCCCCACACACCATCATGCGGGAGACTCAGGAGTCCTGTAGCCAACAGGTGCACCACCAGACATCACACTGTAATGGGGACTGGTTAGACCACAGGGGCCAATATGAAATTGGGTGGGTCAGGCCAGTTCAGAAACACCGTTATATATATATATATATATATATATATATATACAGTGTTCGACAAATCACCCAAAAATCTACTCGCCCAACCAAAAAATCTACTCGCCACCTAGTCCCGCCCCCAACTCCGCCCCTAAACCCACCCCAACTCCGCCCCTAGTCCCGCCCCCAACCCTGCTTTAAAATAAAATATATAAATAAAATACATTTAATAAATTCCTAGTCAGAACAACATTCGTTTTTGACATAAATGTATTTATTGTATTACATTATACTACAATTAGTCGTGTGTGTGTGTGTGTGTCAATGTCGGATCTAGAAATAAAAGCCAGATGTGAATGACTAGTTTCCTGAACCCCTTAACCAGTGTCTGGACGTCGGCGCTTCACAGAGAGAGACAGAGAGAGACAGACAGACAGACACACACCCACACAGAGAGCGGCACACCCACACAGAGAGAAAGAGAGACACACAGAGAAAGAGACACACAGAGAAAGAGAGAGAATGAGAGACACACACACTGAGAGAATGAGAGACAAAGAGAGAGTGCGACAGAGAGAGTGCGACAGAGAGAGAGTGCGACAGAGAGAGGGAGAGGGTGACAGAGAGAGGGAGAGGGTGACACAGGGAGAGGGAGGGTGACACAGGGAGAGGGAGGGTGACACAGGGAGAGGGAGGGTGACACAGGGAGAGGGAGGGTGACAGGGAGAGGGAGGGTGACACAGGGAGAGGGTGACCCAGGGAGAGGGTGACACAAGGAGAGGGAGAGAGGGTGACACACTCACAGACACAGACACCCACTCTCACTCAGACAAACACACACACATACACACACAGTCTGTCACTCACACACACAAACACTCACCGTCTGTCACTCACACACACAAACACTCACCCGCAAGGCAGGGGGTCGCACATGGCAGCGGGGGCCTCCGCACGGCAGGAGGGCCTCTGCAAAGCAGGGGGGTCGCACATGGCAGCGGGGGGCTCCGCACGGCAGGAGGGCCTCTGCAAGGGGCCGCGACCCCTCCAGAGGGGGACGCCGACACCGCAGTATCCTGCTTAGACCGAGCAGGCAGAGGCCCGTGAGGGGATTTCCCCTGCTTAGAGCAGGGAGAGGCTCCGGTGAGGGGATTTCCCCTGCTTAGAGCAGGCAGAGGCCCCGGTGAGGGGATTTCCCCTGCTTAGAGCAGGCAGAGGCCCCGGTGAGGGGATTTCCCCTGCTTAGAGCAGGGAGAGGCTCGGGTAAGGGATTTCCCCTGCTTAGAGCAGGGAGAGGCACGCGTGGGGTGAGGGGGGGGGTCACGGAGGCCGGGAGAGATTGGGGTAAGGGGGGGTGGATGGCCCGATGGGAGGGGGTGGTGGATGGCCGATTCGAGGGGGGGCGGATGGCCCGATGGGAGGGAGGGGGGGTGACAGATGGCCCTGCAGGGGCCTGAGGGCAGACAGGCGTGGAAGGGGCTGGCTGGCGGAAGGGGGAGGAGTGGAAGAGCTGAGGAGGGGAAGTTGCTGAGAGGCGGGGGAGGAGCGAAGGCAGTGATCAGAGGCTTTTTTTTTTCTTCTCCAGCGCGAGCGCGGGAAAAACAGCAGCGCGAGCGCGGGAAATTTAAAAAATACGCGTGTGCTGCTTGTGCCAATATTTACTCGCCCGGGGTTAAATCCACCCGCCCCGGGCGAGTAAATGTATATAATTGTCGAACACTGTATATATATATATATATACAGTGCTTGACAAATCACCCAAAAATCTACTCGCCGAACCAAAAAATCTACTCGCCACCTAGTCCCGCCCCTAGTCCCGCCCCCAACCCCGCCTCTAGTCCCGCCCCCAGCCACGCATTTTTAAAAAAGCCATAAATGAAATAAATTGAATAAATTCCTAGTAAGAACATTCGTTTTTGATATTAGTTTATTTATTGTATTACATTATACTACAATTAGTCCTTGGTGTGTGTGTGTGTGTGTATAAATGTCGAAAAAAAAGCCAGATGTGGATGACTAGTTTCCTGCACCCCTTAACTAGTGTCTGGATGCCCCCGCTTCACAATATTTAAAGCAGCAATCCCGTCTGGGATCTTACCCGATCCGCAGACCCTCAAAGTCCAGGTACCCTCATTCCCGCAATGTTATACATTGGAGGGGAGGTGTTCGTTACCTGTCTTCTGGGTTAGGGGGGGTTCGATGTCTTCCGTGTGAAGCTTGAGTCAGATCTGGAAGTAAGCAGTATAGGTTATTTCAGTGTAGTATAGGGCAGTTAAGATATCCAGATCCATAGTGTGAGAGTGTGTGGGGGAGAGAGCGAGAGTGTGTGGGGGAGAGAGAGAGAGAGTGTGTGGGGGAGAGAGAGAGAGAGTGTGGGAGAGAGTGAGAGTGAGTGAGAGAGAGAGAGAGTGAGAGAGTGAGAGAGTGGAAGAGTGGGAGAGAGAGAGAGTGGGAGAGAGAGAGAGTGGGAGAGAGAGAGAGTGGGAGAGAGAGAGAGTGGGAGAGAGAGAGTGGGAGAGAGAGAGAGTGGGAGAGAGAGAGAGAGAGTGGGAGAGAGTGGGAGAGAGAGAGAGAGTGGGAGAGAGAGAGTGGGAGAGAGAGAGAGAGTGGGAGAGAGAGTGGGAGAGAGAGAGAGTGGGAGAGAGGGAGAGTGGGAGAGAGAGAGAGGGAGAGAGAGAGAGTGGGAGAGAGAGAGAGTGGGAGAGAGAGAGAGTGGGAGAGAGAGAGAGAGTGGAAGAGAGAGAGAGAGTGGAAGAGAGAGAGAGTGGAAGAGAGAGAGTGAGAGAGAGAGTGTGAGAGAGAGTGAGAGAGTGAGAGAGTGAGAGAGAGAGTGAGAGAGTGAGAGAGACAGAGAGAGAGTGGGAGAGACAGAGAGAGAGTGGGAGAGACAGAGACAGAGAGAGAGTGGGAGAGACAGAGACAGAGAGAGAGTGGGAGAGACAGAGACAGAGAGAGAGTGGGAGAGACAGAGAGAGAGAGTGGGAGAGACAGAGAGAGAGTGGGAGAGACAGAGAGAGTGGGAGAGACAGAAAGAGAGTGGGAGAGACAGAAAGAGAGTGGGAGAGACAGAGAGAGTGGGAGAGACAGAGAGAGAGTGGGAGAGACAGAGAGAGTGGGAGAGAGAGAGTGGGAGAGAGAGAGTGGGAGAGAGAGAGTGGGAGAGAGAGAGACAGAGAGAGACAGAGAGAGACAGAGAGAGACAGAGAGAGACAGAGAGAGAGACAGAGAGAGAGACAGAGAGAGAGACAGAGAGAGACAGATAAAGAGATGTCAAGGCGCCGTGACGTTGACGCTGCTCCGCGCTGATTGGATGTTTTCAGCCGACAGTGCTCTGAAAAACAGCTTGGCTGTCGGCTGAAAACTCCAGCGCCTCAGCACGCCTGCGGACGCTCGCGTGAGCCCCCTCTCAAGGCATCCTCATTGAGTATGCAGGGGCTCAGTGCGGAGCGTCCGCACGGCTCAGCGCGGCCTGTCCTTCTATGGACTCGGCCAGAGAGACAGATAGAGAGAGACAGATAGAGAGAGACAGACAGAGAGAGACAGATAGAGAGAGACAGACAGAGAGAGACAGACAGAGAGAGACAGACAGAGAGAGACAGACAGAGAGAGACAGACAGACAGAGAGAGAGAGAGAGAGACAGACAGAGAGAGACAGACAGAGAAAGACAGACAGACAGAGAGAGACAGACAGAGAGAGACAGACAGACAGAGAGAGACAGACAGAGAAAAAGAGAGACAGACAGAGAAAAAGAGAGACACACACAGAAAAAGAGAGACACACAGAAAAAGAGAGACACACACAGAAAAAGAGAGACACACACAGAAAAAGAGAGACACACACAGAAAAAGAGAGACACACAAAGAAAAAGAGAGACACACACAGAAAAAGAGAGACACACAGAAAAAGAGAGACACACAGAAAAAGAGAGACACACAGAAATGAGAGACACACAAAAATGAGAGACACACAAAAATGAGAGACACACAAAAATGAGAGACACACAAAAATGAGAGACACACAAAAATGAGAGACACACAAAAATGAGAGACAAAAAAGAGAGACACAGAACACACACAGAGAGAATGAGAGACAAAGACAGAGAGAGGGCGAGGGCGACACAGGGAGAGGGCGACAGGGAGAAGGCGAGGGCGACACAGGGAGAGGGTGACACTCACAGACACACACTCACTCTCACTCACTCAGACACTCACAGACACGCAGAGACACACTCACGCAGACACTCACGCAGAGACAGACTCACGCAGAAGACTCACAGACACACACTCAGAGACACTCACTCACACACACACACAGACACACACACACAGACACACACACAGGCACACAGACACACAGACAGGCACACACACAGACACACAGACAGGCACACTGACAGACACACAGGCACACTGACAGACACACAGGCACACTCACAGACACACAGGCACACTGACAGACACACAGGCACACTGACAGACACACAGGCACACTCACAGACACACAGGCACACTCACAGACACACAGACACACAGGCACACTGACAGACACACACACACACACACACACACAGGCACACTGACAGGCACACTCACAGACACACAGGCACACAGGCACACTGACAGACACACAGGCACACTGACAGACACACAGACACACAGACACACAGGCACACTGACACACTCACAGACCCACAGGCACACTCACAGAGACACAGGCACACAGGCACACTCACAGACACACAGGCACACTGACAGACACACAGGCACACTGACAGACACACAGGCACACTGACAGACACACAGGCACACTGACACACTCACAGACACACAGGCACACTCACAGACACACAGGCACACAGGCACACTCACAGACACACAGGCACACTCACAGACACACAGGCACACTGACAGACACACAGGCACACTGACAGACACACAGGCACACTGACAGACACACAGGCACACTGACACACTCACAGACACACAGGCACACTCACAGACACACAGGCACACAGGCACACTCACAGATACACAGGCACACTCACAGACACACAGGCACACTCACAGACACACAGGCACACTCACAGACACACAGGCACACGCACAGGCACACTCACATACTCACAGACACTCAGTCTGTCACTCACACACTCACCGGGTCACACGTGGCAGCAGTGGGGTCTCCGCACGGCAGTGGGCCCTCTCCAAGACATGGGACACACAGCGCAGCGTGGGCCTCAGCAGCAGCAGCAGGTCCCCCCCCCCCCCGAAGCGGCCGACGCCGCAGCACGCTCCCCGGACACCCCCGGGCAGCAAGCGAGGATCGGGGTACAGGTGATTAGGGGGAGATCATGGGCAGGAGGCGGACTGGCGCAGGAGGCGCGCACGGGGGAAGCTGGGTTGGCACTTCCCCCTCCGTCCCACGTGGGGAGCGGAGGGTGCGGGGGGGGCTGGATCGCGCGCTTGTTTTGGGCTTCCCCCTCCGTCCCACGTGGGGAGCGGAGGGTGCGGGGGGGCTGGATCGCGCGCTTGTTTTGGGCTTCCCCCTCCGTCCCACGTGGGGAGCGGAGGGGGGAGGGTGTGGGGGCTGGATCGCGCGCGGCGCTTGTTTTGGGCTTCCCCCTCCGTCCCACGTGGGGAGCGGAGGGGGGGGGCTGGGTTGCGCGTGGGGCTTGGTTTGGGCTTCCCCCTCCGTCCCACGTGGGGAGTGGGGGGGGGGAGGGATGCGGGGGATTCTGGGTTGCTGGGGGGAACAGGCAGCGCAAATGGCAGGACACTCTGCTTGCCCTGTGCACGCGCGCCGGGACCACAGGATTTGCCGCCATTTTTTTAAACTTTTTTTTTAACCCAATCAGGGAGGGGGATTGTTTATTTATTTATTTAAAAAAAAAAAAAAAAAAAAATTGGCACGACCAGGGGAATTCATTGAGCTGCCTAAATCCACTCGCAAAGGGCGACTGGTTATCATTATTTGTCGAGCACTGTATATATATATATGTATATATAATATATATATATATATATATATATATATATGTAGCCATGCATAATAATGGACTGCAGACATCTTCCCTGTTGGCAGTAAGCCCTGGTAAGTACAGGCCTGCCAGCAGTAGTTATGGAGTTTTTCCCTCACACCCTGGTGAGGTGCCCTGTGTATGGATGGGAGTGGCTACATGCTCTGAGTCCCTGGATAGTGACATCAGAGATGTGCCTGCCCCCTGAGGTATAAAGGGCACAACACTGTCAGTTTAGTGTTGTTGCAAAGCAGTTGACAAGCAGTTGTTGCAAAAGGATTTCAAGATAGATTTGTGACCCTAGTGCTGTAACTAGTGGCACGAATATAGTAATCAAGCCTGTCTAGGCCACACTGTGTCCAGGGACCTGGCACAGGGGTGATCTCCCTAAAGGGAGAGGGGATCCCACTCCAATTAAGGAGGGCAGTACCTGGCAAAGGGACAGCACGGAGGAATGTGCGGCTAAAGCTGAGAGCTGCATGGGGCAGTCTACTGTGATCAGTTCATCAATAAAGATGCCCTTGTTAAAGAAATCCCCACTGTGTGAGTGTGAGATTACTCAACAGTGGACGGCACCAAGAAGGAGTTCCTCACCAGGACCATCTCCCTGCGGAAGCATAGATCCTGATGAGGTGGAGGCGCTGCACATGATGTAAGTTGGACTCGCACCCACTACCTCAGCTACCTGTCCTGATGACATCCCCTAATACCATCAAGCGGGAGACTCAGGAGTCCTGTTACTTGCAGGTGCACCACCATACACGATCGAGTAATGGGGACTGGTAAGACCACACGGGCCAATATGAGATTGGGTGGGTCAGACCAGGGGGATACATCCGTTACATATATAATCAAAAAATAAATAGATGATACCGTTCTGTGGCTAACGAAATGCTTTTATTTGTGCGAGCTTTCGAGATACACTGATCTCTTCTTCCGGCGATGTTACAATGAATGAAGCAAGGGTATACAAGTATACAAAAGGGTATACAATCTATTTATTTTTTGATTATTGAAGCTCGGCTAACACGGTACTGATACCTCTACATATATATATATATATATATATATATATATATATATATATATATATATATATATATATATATATATATATATACTAGCTGATATACCCGGCATTGCCTGGGATTGCAGGGGCGGGGGCATGGAGTGGAAGGATGGATGGGGGGGTGGAGTGGAAGGACGGGGGGCGTGGAAGGGCAGGGAAGGCATAGGAAGTGGGGGGGGCGTGGAAGGGCGGGGGGGCATGGAAGGGCGGGGGGGCGTGGAAGGTGGGGGCAAGGAAGGGCAAGGGCCGTGGAAGGGCGGGGGGCAAGGGGCGTGGAAGGGCGGGGGGGGCAAGGGGTGTAGACTGGGGGAAAGGGGCGTGGAAGGGCGGGGGGCAAGGGGCGTGGAAGGGCGGGGGGCAAGGGGCGTGGAAGGGCGGGGGGCAAGGGTGGGGGGGCAAGGGGTGTGGAAGGGGGGGGCAAAGGGCGGGGGAGGGCGAAGGGTGGGGGAGGGCAAAGGGCGGGAGAGGGCGAAGGGCGGGGAGGGTGAAGGGCGGCAAGGGTGAAGGGCGGGGAGAGTGTAGGGCAGGAAGGGGGAGGGTGAAGGGCAGGGAGGGTGAAGAGCAGGGAGGGGGGAGGATGAAGGGCAGGGAACGGGAGGGTGAAGGGCAGGGAGGGGGGGGGTGAAGGGCGGGGAGGGTGAAGGGCAGAAGGGCAAGGAGGATGAAGGGCAGGGAGGATAGAGGGTGAAGGGCAGGGAGGGGGAGTGTGAAGGGCCAGGGTGGGTGAAAGGCAGGGGCGGGGGGGTGAAAGGCAGGGCGGGGGGGTGAAAGGCAGGGCAGGGCCGGGGGGTGGAAAGGCAGGGCCAGGGGGTGGGGTTGAAAGGCAGGTCCGGGGGGGGTGAAAGGCAGGGCTGGGGGGGTGAAAGGCAGGATCAGGGGGTTGAAAGGCAGGGCAGGGGTGGGTAAAAGGCAGGGCTGGGGGGGGTTGAAAGGCAGGGCCGGTGGGGGGGGAAAGGCAGGGTCGGGGTGGGGTGTTGCGTGAAAGGTTGGGCCGGGGTGGGGTGTTGCGTGAGAGGCAGGGCCGGGGTGTGGTGTTGCGTGAAAGGCAGGGCCAGGGTGGGGTGTTGTGTGAAAGGCAGGGACGCGTGAAAGATCCCTTCCCCTGCGTTTCTTCACCTCACATCCGGCCGCGCTCCTCCTCTTCCTCCGGGTACCGGCCGCCCTTCTCCTCCTCCACCTCGGATTCCTCGGCGGTGTCCGTTACCCCCGGCGAGGCGGAGCTGAGACGCTCACATGAGGTGGTGTGGGCCGCCGGCCCATACAGCTCCCGACTGAGAGAGCCGGAGGAGCGCTGTCGGGGATGGTGAGCTGGGGGAGCGGCTTGTGGGAGGTGAGAGCCGGAGGCAGCGTGCTCTGGGGGGGGAGTAGTAGAAGCGGTCTGTGGGAGGGAGCGCCGGGGAAGGAGAGCGCCGGGGAAGGGTGAGAGCGCCGGGGGAAGAGGGAGAGCGCCAGGGGAAGAGGAAGAGCGCTGGAGGAAGAGGAAGAGCGCCGGGGGAAGAGGGAGAACGCCGGGGGAAGAGGGAGAGTACCGGGGGAAGAGGGGGGGGAAGAGGGAGAGCGCCGGGGGAAGAAGGAGAGCGCCGGGTGAAGAGGGAGAGCGCCGGGGGAAGTAGGAGAGCTCCGGGGGAGAGGGTGAGCGCAAGGGGAGAGGGTGATCGTGCTCAAAGGCGTGGAGTGTGTGAGGCTGCGGGTATACGGTGTGGTGAGTAGCGGCCATTGAGAGCTGTGGGAGGGCGGGACACAGGGGGGGGAGCAGACACACCGGCCAATGAGAGCCGTGGGAGGGCGGGCGGACCGACAGACCAATCAAATGGTCTCCAGAGACTCACAACCAAGATTTTCAATTATATATATATATATATATATATATATATATATATATATATATATATATATGCAAATACAACTGTATGCTCATTTGCATGTCTTAGGCAGGTCTGCAACCCCGCCTTTCCCCATTATGACCCAGCACTCAACATGTTTTACCCAGGAAGAAGCCCACTCACGGGTGAAACATGTTGAGTGTTTACTTTACTACAGCCTTTATGTAATCTTCTATTCTGAGGGACTTATGATGGATCTGATGCAGCATTTTGGACTTTATTTTTTGTTCCTGTTATAAGCAGACTTTGGAAACACATCCTGTACAATCAATATGGACACAAACTCTACACAATCTAGCTGCAGCTGAGTATTACCCTCCTTACTGTTTGGGCATTACCTGTCCTTGCAGTGCTGCACTTTGTGGTGTTTTCAATATGTATGACTCTGTTTGCTAATATGTCTTTATTAGTCATATTTTTCTTTATTTGCTGCATCAGTTCTCATTGATTTCATTTTGGGGAAATGCTGTTCAGGGTATAACTATTATTATTGTTATATTATTTTTCCCTGGTTGCTTTATCTCTTTTTTTCCCCTCTGTTTTTGGTATACATACTAATTTTTCCTGGCTATATACTGGGTCATTGACTATATACTTTTTCCAACGCAATGATTTATTATTCTTTCATGCATATGTCAGTGGGAATATATTTTGTATTGCCTATTATGTTAGACTAAACTACTTTGTTGTCATTATTTAAACTTTATTTAGACACATTTTAGTTTTTTTTTTTTTTTCTCTCTTTGTAATACTGAAAGTGTTTGATTAGTAGTCCTCTCTTTATATTTTTGATACATATATATTTTCATAGGCTGTCTTTAGTATTTTTATGTTTTTAAGTTAGTGTGTCTTGTTGTTTAATCAATAAAATCTTGTTCATTTTTTCTGAATTGGCGGAGCATCTGTTTCTTTTTAACCATCTTTATCTTATAGATTAGTTTAGGTGTAATTTAGAGTGCTACTAAGGGGATTGTCTATGTTCTTTTCATCTGTGTGTTATATATATATATATATATATATATATATATATATATATATATATATATATATATATATATATATATATATATATATATATATATATATATATAAATATATATATATATATATATATATATATATATATATATATATATATATATATATATATCACATTTTCAAACTCCTAGGGCATCATCAACTTATCAATGGATTTGATTAGCAACTCTGTTCAAAAGCAAAAACTTGTTACATGTCAGTATTAGGGATAAGAAGAATTAATACTGGTTCAATGTCTGTGGACCTCTTAGGACTTAGGGTATTTGTCATCTAGGAATCAAAACTTGATCAGATTTTGTCACCCATAAAGTAAAACATAATGTGGAAATGGGAGAGCTTTAGAATCTTTTAGCACTCTCAGTGTCATTTGAAACTGGAGGATTGATGTTATATTACAATTAAGTTATTAAAAAAATATATTTAAAATATTTTAAGGTCGGTAAAAGGTTAGATAGCACCCGCGGGTATCAAACCCCCGAAGAGGATATTACACACTCGTGATAACAAAGAAGGAACCGCTGAGCTAAAGCCAACCCGGAAGTATGTTCACGAATCCTTTATATCAGTACAGCATGTAAAGCAGATGCAGAAAGATTTTCCTGCAGAGACACAGGAATAGTAGTCCTTAACAGAAACTAGAAACTAGGTGAGATATTTAGTTGTTTTTTTTTATTTTAAACCTTCTTATTAACCTTGTTGATAGATAAAGATAATGTTTTAACTTTCCTAGATTAAGAAAATAACACTATATTGTAAATGTTTTTCCCCCATCAATATGCAATTGAAGAGAGCCTCCGCTCGTCCACTTGATTTTCCCTTCTCATTTGTTTCTCAATCCCTCAGGTCACTGGAGTCTCACGTTTCACTTACTTCCCATGTTTCTATTTGTAGCCCCTGCACTACAATGCTGAGAAATGCTTTTGCTGCCCCATCTGGCCAACGGCTGAAGTGACTTAAAACGTAGTTGTATTAAACCTATGGGGCTGAACTCTTTGAGCTGTATTTTAGGACTTTGTAAGCACCCGTTTTGCAGCTGAGAAACTTTGATACACTAATAATAATATTTTTTTTTTATACAGCACTGACAGAGTAAACAGCATCGTACATAGAGTTTTACAGACATAATTCGTCCTGGCATGGGCGTAATCAGAAAATCTGATTGGGGGTGCAGTTGCAGCGTCATGACTTAGCAATGTCGCGTGGTGACACGTTGCCATGACAACGCACTGTCACATGACACAGTGATGTCACGTGGCGAACGATTGACATGGCAATGTGTCGTCACGTGACGCCGCTGTGTCACGTGACAGCGCATGTGACATGGCATCGCTATGGTGATGCAGCGTCTGATGATGCCGCGATGTGGACAGAGGAGGGTTGCTCTCTTACAGAGGCCTGCTCTCTCCCCCGGTAATCAGTTTCATTGCTGTGGGGAAGAGTGCAGCGCCTCTGTAAGCGTGATAACAATTCTTGGGGGGTGCAACTGCACCCTTGCACTTGCCCCCCACACCCCTGGTTGCGCTACTGAGTCAATGCACCGTATTAGAGCTTACCATCTAATGCCTGAAGCACATAGAGATTTACTAATTTTTCCAAGGCAAGCTGACACCAGGATGCAAGGCAGGCTCCAATACCCCAAAGGCATTACTCATCCAGCCTACATATGCCCATATAACCTAAACACAGACATGATGATATATAGTATTTATTCAATGTAATACTGACATTTCCACATGTATACACACACAGACCCACACATAGCTATATGTATTTATTTATTTATAAAAATGTTTTACCAGGAAGTAGTACATTGAGAGTTACCTCTCGTTTTCAAGTATGTCCTGCGCAGTTATAAAAAATACATGGTTACATTAAAAGAACAGAGGTTATACAGTCAATTCCCAGACATTTCATGGACAGATAGAGTTGGAAAATTGGGTACAAGGGATAGAAGGGCTGGTGAGTTTCAGATTGAAATAGAGCAGCTTTAACATAACCAAACATCAGCGAACGTCACCAAGCGGCTCACACCCTTTAGCTGCTCTTCGGCTGCGCCAAAGGCTGTCCGCATTTGGGGCAACACAGATGTACACTGGGGGTGTTGAGATTGATTGCAGCTGCTGAAATTGTAAGCCTGTGCTTTTTTCATGCTTATATGAGTATTATGACCCTCAGTCTGTATTCCTCTCTGCCCAGTGTTCTGTTCTCTACTGCATCCCACACTTCTCTTTCCCCAGTGTACTTTTCTTTTCTTCCATATATAATATCTCGCTCCCCCTCAGGGGAGAACAGACAGAGCAGCTTGAGTGTGACAAGAGCTGCACTGTGTGTATGTTACTTCCCAATGCAAGAACCAGCCCTGGGGAAAATATAGGCATATTTATCATAGAAAGGACCAACAACCTTAATACACAGCGCAGGCTCCAACACCTGGGGCCCTGGTTACAGTGGTGGGAGAACAATTGCCCCTTGACCCTTTGAGTCTACAAGACAGTCAGTGGCTGAATAAAATCCATTGATCCTTGTCCTGTAAAGTTTAACCACCAGCTTCACATTCTCATTACCCTAAATTATATTATACGTTTATCCTTCTTCTGATTTGACGCCCCAGCTACAATGGAACTTGTTGTTTGCGTGGGCAACACATCAGAAGGCTTAAGGAGATTTGGAAAGAGAAAGCCTGCAGCTAAAGATGCTAATAGGTCTTATAAAGAAATGACAATGAAAATGTGCTTCTTCAAAGTAAAACAGTGACAGTTGCTGGGGATTCACAGTCTGCAGCTTTTTGCTGCACCGTCTCCAATAAATCAGTAGGAAATGGATGATATATTTTTACACATTGAACATCATTGATCCCCTCAGAGAACTGCAACTGCTGTCGGTTCCCATGAGATTTGAACGAAATCCTGCAAATGAGTTCTGCTAAATGATTATGGACAGAGCCTATTTGATGCCTTATTGCAAGCTTCATTATGACACCTTAGGCTGCGGCCACACTTCCGCTGAGCGTGCTCATGCTTGAGAGCGGTGACGTCACCAACTCTCCAAGCATGAGCGCTCAGCTGTCCTGCATATTTTTTTTCAAGCGCGAGCGGGGGGGGGGGGGGTGCGTGGCCGAGCAGCGACTGACACTGATTGGTTGCTGAAGGTCATGTGACCCCTCAGCGCACCTAGAAATCAATTTCAACTGTCTCGCAAGTGCCTAGCACCCGCGAGTGTATGAGCACGGGCACCACGTGAGCGTTGCCGGACATACTGACATAAATTGAACTCAATGCGCCAAGCGCCCTCAGTGGCAGTGTGAACGCAACCTTATGATAATATCAGCTTTTGCAAGTGTTTGATCAGTAGTAGCTGTATGCAGAGGCGGAACAAGGGGGGCGAGCAGGGCCACTGCCTTGGGTGCGGCTTTTTCGGTGCACAAGTTGAGCCAGCTGTGGTTGCTGGTGCAGCCGAGGAGTGCGGTTGTCTGGCGTAGGATGGCAGCAGTCCGGCAGAGAACGGCAGTGGTGGGGTCAGTAAGATCGGATCAAAAAGTCAATCACAACTTCCAGTGCCTGATGCCAGGACGGACCCTAACCGTGCGGCACAAGTAGGGGGGGTGGGACTTTTGCCTGAGCCAGAGAATGGGGAGAGTGGGAGATAAAAAGGGGAGATGGAGAGAGAGAGAAAGAGGGGAGGGAGAAAGAGATAGAAAGGGGGGTGGAAGGGGGAGAGAGAGAGAGAGAAAGGGGAGGGGGAGAAAGCGGGGCAGAGAGAAAGGAGAGAAAATCGGAAGAGAGAGAGAAGGGGGCAAGAGAGGTGGGGAGAGTGGGAGAAAAAGAGAGGTGGCTCTATACATTGAGGGGAGTGGGGGTCACAGTTGGTGGAACTTGCCCCAGGCGCAAAAATACTTAGTTCGTCCTATGGTTGTATGTATATACAGTATATTGTTATTTTTATAGCGATGACCAGGTAGGCAGCACCATTTTTGAAGTGAAACTTTTTTAGCGGCAGCTACAACATATGCAAAATTCAGTGGCAGTGAATGGAGTTGGTGGGGACGGAAGTCAGTGGGGACGGAAGTGACGTCACTGCTGGCAGAAGAGGCCATCAGCAACATTCACTGCCACTGAATTTTGCCAGCTTCCAGCAGCAGGAGGAACACACACACACACCCACCCACACCCACACCTGTGAGCCGTCACACACAACCGTGAGCCGCCAAACACCCCCACCGAGTGAGCCGCCGAGCACCCCCTGCCGATTGAGTCGCCAAACACCCCCACCGAGTGAGCCGCCGAGCACACCCTGCCGAGTGAGTCGCCAAACACCCCCACCGAGTGAGCCGCCGAGCACACCCTCTTCCCCCCCATCCCAGTAAGCTGCTGAGCACGTGCAACCCCTCCGTGAGCTGCCGAGCACCCCTCACATGAGCCGCTGAGCACACCCTCTACCCCCCCCACCCACAGTGAGCCTCCGAGTACACCCTCTACCCCCCCCCCGTGAGCTGTCGAGTAAACCGCCCCCCCCAGTGAGCCTCCGAGTACACCCTCTACCCCCCCCAGTGAGCCGCCGAGTAAACCCCTTCCCCCCCTCTCCCTCCCCTCCTCCCCCAGTGAGCTGCGTCCGTATCCTTGTACTCCGCCGCAGGGCAGGCACCAGCAGCAGGACACAGCTCCGGCAGGGAGAGAGTGAGGGGGGGGGCTGCTCGGGGGGTGGGGGAGAGTCAGGAGATGGGGTGGCAGGACCCTGAGAATAACACACACACACACTGACTGACACACACACACACTGACTGACACACACTGACTGACACACACTGACTGACACTGACACACACACTGACTGATACACACACAAGGAATTCAGGTACTATAAATATAGAAGTGCAAATAGCTAAAACAGGCGTTCTTTGCGTTTTGGCACTGAAATTGTGTTTTGATTCATTAAAAACATCACCATTACAATTACAATTTCTGTGACAAAACAGTGAAAAAAAACAAAGAAGTTTCACTTAAAATGCGCGTGATCAGCACACACACAACTTTTTTTCAAACTCTGACAATACAATTACAGTACCGGAAATATAATAATAAAGATGGGATAAGTCCACCAATCAAGACATAAATGTAACATTGGGACATAGGAGTCTAATTGACATGTAGTAAGACAAACAGAAACAGTAGGAATACATTTGAATGCATTTGGCAGTGTAGATGGAATGGGACCTTTTGCCCCAGCCACTCCAGTGCTGCCGTTCATTCGCCACCATTCTTCCGCCAAGGACAGTCAGCCTCCAGCTGTTTCGCCCCTAAGGTAAGTGATTCGCGTTAGCATTAGGGGTTTTAGGGTAAGGAGTTAAACTTTTTAGGGAAAAGAGTAAGGTTAGGGGGTTAGAGTAATGGGTTATGGTTAAGCTTTTTAGGGTAAGGGTTAAGGTTAGT